>NC_080063.1:19525296-20140296 GCF_026212465.1 Amaranthus tricolor | reverse complement strand
GGGCTTTAATCTAATAATAGAAAATTTGAAATGGATAAGAAAAAAATATAAAAAATTCACATAATAGCCAAAGTTTTAAACTGTTTCCCAAGATAAGCATTTTTTTGATTCGACTTGTTTCAGAGAAGTTTGGTCAAAAAAATTCAAAGGTTTTGTTCATTGTTACTTACAGCTAACAAATATTTTGACCCTTTTCACTCCACAAAATAAGAAGAGAAATCCCTTAAAACACAACAGTTTAAAATTTTACCCCGCAGCTATTTGTTGTTATTAACAGTGAATAAAGACTGGAGGTCAAAATCTTTGTTTGCAGTTAGTAACAACGAACAAAGATTTTGACTAATTTTGACTTTAAACCTTTATTCGCTATTATGTAAATTACAAATTACAAATTTGGAAAAAAAAAAATTTATTTTGCAAAATAGTTTAAAACCTTAGCTATTATGTAAATTTTTTATATTTTTTCATTATTCATTTCAAATTTTCTAATAATTGTGGCTTTGATCCAATTATTCTTTTTCGGGTCTTTTTCAATTATTCTTTTTTTTTTCATCCGGCATGATAAACCCTCTATTTTAGCATGATAAACCCTCTATTTTAGCATGATAAACCCTAATCATTCTTATAAGTGAAACCCACCATTTATTTTTGAGTAAAGTTTCAACTTCTGAACTCGGCAAAGTTGCTGGTCGGGAAAACTTTTTTTCAGGCACTGATCACCGGAAGGCGAAAGGTTGTATAATTTAATAAGCACAAAATTTTAGTGAAAAGCCTTAAATGGAAATTGAAGGAGAAAAAGAAATGGAGAACGGGAACAGTGTGATGTGTCAATTGGCAGACCCAGAAGGAAATCCACTTGGAACTGCTATGTATCTTCCTCAAAATGCTGGTCCTAAAGAACTTCAACAAATTGTCAATTCCCTTCTCAACAATGTATGAATTGGGTATCTCTTAACGGCAAATTTCAATTTTTTTTAGAATTGTGGTTTTCTGCAGAATTTTGCTTATATGTTTTCTTAAATTTATCAAGTAACTATAATTGATTTTGGGGTACCTGCTGATTTTGTGTTACATGGTTGCAGAAAGTGATGGAGAAAATGTAATCTTTTTTTTTATTATAAATATTTTTTCATTGACTGGCTATTGAAATTTGCTAGTTATTGTAATCCTATATTTTGCAAGCTAGGATTAAGGATTAAACATTGAAATCTTTGATGGATTTTAACCGTTTTTGAGCTGGAAAAGACTTTTGTGGGTAGGGTTTCCTATTGTGTATCAAGTGTTGATAATGTTACTAAAAATAAGTTGGTGCATATTTACTGGACTATTGGTTTTGATGATAAAACAGCTAACCATAATCATTGTTTGATTCTTCAGGCTCTTAGTGTAGGAATCCTTAGTCTCGTACTCTCGTCTTCGAAAGTTTTACGTAGCATATCCAAGAATCAAAGAATGCTCGGAGTGCCTTGATTTAGACATATGTGATATATTTGAGCTGATGTTTCATGTCCCGAGTATAATGAAGTGATTTGTATTTTGAATGTTTATATTGAAGGATTACAATATCAGTATGGCAGTTGCTAAAGTGATTTGTATTTTGAATGTTTATATTGAAGGATTACAATATCAGTAATGGCAGTAGCTAACTGTTAAGAAAGATGAATTAAAAAGACTTATTTGAACAAGACAAAAATATTTTATATATTCAGCTGATTTCGGAGCTTTGAAAAAATTATGGCACTTTGTGCTTACCAATTCTCTGAAAAAAAGGCCTTAATTTGCCAAACATAAATTTAGGATGCCTTCTATATAAAGCTTATTTTGAAGTAAAAACCAGATTGAATGTTTTTTGAACATCAGCAACTGATTATGATTTTTTTTTTTTAATTTAAGGAAGAGAAGCTACCTTACGCTTTCTATATATTAGATCACGAGCTTGTGGTTGAATTGGGAAATTATTTACACAACAATAAAGGTTGGTTCAATTGAATGTGAATTGATAGCTTTTTCTTGCCATATTTGTTTGTGTTATATTTCTTTTTTCCTAAGGCTACTTTTTATGGTGGATATGCAGTTTCTGTTGAGAAGGTCATTCAAATAGTGTATCAACCACAGGCAATTTTCCGCATACGGCCTGTTAATCGTTGTTCTGCTACAATAGCTGGTAATTGTGTAAAAAATATATTATCATTTTTTGCCCCAGTGTGGAGTTTCATTATTAGAGCTGCTCCATTGGTGTAACTCCTTTCTTAAATCACAAATGTAAAAACTGGAAGTACGCATTTACACCTTGTTTTAACCTTAACGCTTAAATTACTGAATCTGTAAGCTGTAATCTAGTGTTATCCAATTTGGAATATGTAAAGTGGTTTGTATTTTCTTGTCTTCCAGTGTCTAGATGAAAACATTTCTGTAACCGTCAAATGCACTTGATGTACCGTGTTCAAGAAACATTAATTTTTCTAGTTTGTGAAAATATATCCAAGATATGAGTTAAAAACTTATATTATTTAAACGGAAGTAAAGACACTACAGTGTTCAATAAACAGAAAATTAGAGTGAAACCAAGACTATTTTTCAGACAATGTATTGGCTGCAAAAGAATCATAGAAACAAGGGTTTTGACAATTTAAAGAAATTTGTATGGTTTAAGGCATCAAGGATTACCTGTGATAAATGGGCTACAAGGGTATTGTGGGTATTCTAGTATTTATAGAGTATATAGAATAGTATAAATAAGGAAGAGGGAAAAGGGGTAAGATATCAGAAAAATATTGTAAACATTTCTGTGAGTTCTTGCTCATCCTTAGGAGAGTACAAGCCTCTCGACTGCTTGTGTTACTATCCAATGTCATAGTTCTTGAATTACAATAATACAATCTCATCTACATTTTCGCCATATTCCTAGTCTTAGCTAATATTCTGAATTCTACTAATGTTCACTAAAATGAGAGAGTCATGTACTGATTTCTAATAAATTAAGGGCCCATTCGATTTTACAGTGGTTTTATGTTTTATGTTTTTGATTTTCAAAGTCACATGATATATGTCCTGTAATGAATAAAAAATTAGTTAAATTTATTGGGAACATGCTAATTTTGACAAAAACCAAAATTTCTAGTTTCTTAATTTTTGATTTTTAGTTTTCTAAAAAACTGAAAACTGGAATCAAAACACAATAACGGGCTCTTAACTATTGGGCTTTGTTTATTCATAATTATTGATTGTTGTCGTATGCTACAGGTCATACTGAAGCTGTGCTTTCAGTCGCATTCAGTCCTGATGGTCAACAGTTAGCTAGTGGTTCCGGTGACTCTACAGTTAGACTATGGGACATATATACCCAAACGCCATTGTTTACTTGTACAGGTCAGATTCTTAGATAATGTTGTGCTTCTGGTAATGCATGTAGTTGTGACCTTAGAGCTGCATTAATGACTTATTTGTGATTGCTCCCTTTTCTGTGTTTGTAAATGGGGATTGAGGTTTGATTTGGAGCATTAGCTGTTACTTCTTTCTGCAGAGATGTGTCATGCCCTCAGCGCGTGACAAGAGGCTACCAAAGGCACCCAAAAGAAGAAAGATACCAGCAGTAACAGAATGCACCTAATGAAAGGAGGCAATATGCAGTTCAGTTACTATGTCAAATATTCCTTTATGTAACTAAATGAGACGTGTAAGCTATAAGAAATGTAATCCCAAAGTAGTATGAATATGTGTAATGAAGGAAGAGTTTGGTATGTTGAATGGAATGGATTTAGCGATTTACCTCTTGAATGCCCGAATTCTGCCTATCTTGTTTTCTGCTTCTGTATGCAATTCTGGTCCATTACTAGATGTTTGCATGGATTATCTTTTTTCATGAAAATGCAGTTCGGTGGATTAGGAGCTTTTGTATTTTTAAAGATGTGTGCTTTTGTGTTTTCATTTGTCTGATATTCTTCTTCAGTTCTTTGGCTTTAATTTTCTTCGCTAGTTTCTCTGAAGCGCCCTTTGTTTCATTTCTGTTTAGGACACAAGAACTGGGTTCTTTGCATAGCATGGTCCCCTGATAATAAGTATCTTGTTAGTGGAAGCAAAGCAGGAGAACTTCAGTGTTGGGATCCTCAGACTGGAAAGGCGTCAGGCGGCCCACTTATGGTAAAGCCTTTGTACCATATGTTTTATATTAGATTTAAGTTTTCGTTGGTAACATAAACTTTGCTTAACTTGCATTAATAAGGTTTTTTTGGGTCGACTGCCTTTTATTAATTCATGGATGACCAATCTGAACTTTAAAGCTGTTCAAAGGGAGTTTTTAATGTCTCTGTTCCACATATGTGCTCTTCTATTTCTATCGGTTTCACATAAAACAGAGGCAGAGAAAGACATTGAATCTGCTATGTTAAGTTTTTGTGGTTAGATTACTGTCTTCTGTCTTTCTGACTTTTAAGATTTTCTTCTATTTTTTGTCAGGGGCACAAAAAATGGATTACTGGCATTTCTTGGGAACCAGTCCACCTTCAAGCTCCATCTCGGCGGTTTGTAAGCTCTAGCAAAGATGGCGATGCACGCATATGGGATGTAACACTTAGGAAATGTGTAATATGCCTAAGTGGGCATACATTGGCTGTAACATGTGTAAAATGGGGTGGCGATGGTGTCATCTATACTGGGTAAGTTTGTAAGTTGCCTAGTAAATTGCAAGATTTTAGTAGTCTCGAGTAATTTTTGGCTGCCATCAATTTTGATTTATCTAAGAATTGATGCAATTATCATAATCATACACGTACTTGTGGTAACTTCTAGTTAACTAGATAAATTCCCTATTGGATTATAAATTAATTGATTTGTATGAACCGTTTTTTTCCCTCCTATCTCTTAGTCTTTTCAATGTCTGTCCTGTAATTGGGAGCTTCTTATGTATGTCTAGTAATTGAGAGCCTATGCACATAGTCATTAGTGACAATTAACATCTCATTGTAAATCTGGGGAGGCTACATGTTCAATCGGGGGTTTTGGAGATTACCATGAAAATTAGTGCTTTGATTCATTCCATTTATAAATCGGTTGAATTTATCTTTTTGTGATTAAAATCAACCGTTTGTCTCATCTTTTTTTCCATCTAATAATAATTTGAAAGTGCATTTGTCTTTTCATTTTTCTGAATAACTTTGGGCTAAAAGATGAAATCATCAACTTTGTACTTCTGTTCTTGTACTATCTTCCTACTCATTTGGAGGGTATTGCTAACAGGGTTTATAAGCAATAGTGCAATACTGTTGTACCTTTGTCTCCTGAAAATACAATAGTGAAAGTATCACTATGGCACCGTGGTTCTATAATTCATATTTATATCATGAAGTTGAAAATACTTGCATTTTGGTGTAGTTGACACACCATTTGTCTAGGAAAGATTATCCACTATAATATTTACTCACATTTATTCCATGTTTTGGTTGCTCATATATATTTTTTTTATTTGAAACAGATCTCAGGATTGTACCATTAAAGTTTGGGAAACAAAACAAGGGAAGTTAATTCGCGAGTTGAAGGTATTCTGTTTCTATGCTAGGCTTTTTTTATCAAGGATGCTTCACTTCATAAACTCAGCTGTGTCTTGGATGCTGAAGTTGTTTTATTAATTTATGGCTATCCAAATGACGACCTTCCAAAGATCGTGCTTATTTGATGTTTGTCTTCATTCATTATAAACTGTCACAACGGTTTTACAGCTTTATTTTCTGTTTTTTCCATTGTGAACTATTCTCTGGTAATGGCTTAGCATGAAACTTGAAGCATTTTAATGATTCTTTGCCTAAATGATGTGCTAGCGATTCTTAATATATCATCTCTCTAGCTAGGAAATGTGCACTTTGGTTGGAATTTCGGAAATAGCTATTTTTGCTCTAAATTTCTTTTTATCATCTAATCTAATGTTTAGGCAGTGATGCCAATGATGGATATTATGATACTTTTAACATTCTCATACTCTTTCGGAATTCAAACAAATAGATGCTATACATTGAACTCCAAAGTTGAGCTCTTTGTGCTTTTACATTTGGACTTGCTTGCTTAAAATCAACTATAAACATGTTTCTCCGTCTTCTGCTGTTGACCTCGAGCATCCAACTCCTTTGTCATTAGTGGGCTCCCAAGCATACGGTTTTACTTGGTCGTAAATTTTTTATTGCCGTTTGTCACCAACATTTATTGATCTATATTAATCTTCTCTTTACCATACCGTTTCTTCGCCTCACTGCTTAATATAGTATAACATTGATGTTAGGGACATGGACATTGGGTAAATTCTTTGGCACTAAGTACTGAGTACGTCCTTCGTACCGGGGCGTTTGATCATACGGGCAAGCAGTATTCTTCTCCAGAGGAAATGAAAGAGGTAATGTTGGTATTATCTGTATAAATGCTCCCTCAAGAGTTAGTGTTTCTAAGTTGTTCTGAGTGGAAGTTAATAAATTAACTTTCATGCTTTCTGGGAAACCCGAATTATTTTGACGTACTACTATAATAAACCATAACATTTCTTTTAGGGGAAACTGTAAAAAATACACTAACCTTTGTTTGATCCGCTAAAAATAAACCACACTATTGTTTATTTTTAAATAAACCCACCTATTCGGTATAATTGCTAAAATAAACTCAATTATTGTTTATTCCTAATTATTGATTTATAAAGAAGTTTTGAAAATTGTTATAAGCAATAGGTCGGTTTATTTATAAACAAATATACCTAATAGGTGGGTTTATTTAAAAATAATTGGTGGATTTGTTTTCAGCAGATAACGTATATGTTGGTTTATTAATAACAAGTTACCCTTTTTTTTATATATCATGATCAATTGTGTTTCAGCATTATTTTTTGATTATTCTGGCCATTTTGCTACATGTATAGGTTGCTTTGGCAAGATACAACAAAATGAAGGGCAATGCCCCGGAGAGACTAGTTTCAGGTTCTGACGATTTCACCATGTTTTTATGGGAACCTTCGGTAAGCAAGCACCCTAAAACGCGAATGACAGGTCATCAGCAGGTCAGATTTTTTGTTGGAAATAATAATCTTATCCTTTCATTTCCTTACAATAATTTAATGAAGTGTTTCATTTGTTGGAAGTTTGAAATGTTTGTCTCCTAGTAACGCTCGTGTTCTCTTTTCTGTTCAGCTTGTTAATCATGTATACTTTTCTCCCGATGGACTCTGGGTGGCAAGTGCTTCGTTCGATAAATCAGTGAAGTTGTGGAATGGTGTCACTGGAAAATTTGTTGCTGCTTTTCGAGGTCACGTTGGGCCAGTTTATCAAATAAGGTTGAAATTTTCGTTATATTTTCCCTTTTTAATTTTTAGTGGATGCTATGAGCACTAGTTTCTGAAAGATGAGCTGATATTCTATCTTTTATTGCAGCTGGTCAGCTGATAGTAGGCTTCTTTTGAGTGGTAGCAAGGACTCCACCCTAAAGGTTAGTTTGATAAGTGTCAAACCCTCTAGAAAAATGTTTCATAAAAGTTCCAGGATTTGAAGAACAAAAATGATTTTTGAATTAATTTGCATTATTTTATAAACTGAGTGCTAATATTTCTTTTTCAACCATACACAACCTTACTTTTGGTACTAGTACCACGAACATTACTAACAGCTTTAAAAGCCTTAAGAACTCTTCTATGTGCACGACAAACACCATATGGGATTAAAACTTTGAATCATTGAAGTGCGAAACTCTGCCTCGTACAGCGTGTGAAACCCTTTGTACCGAATTTCGTTTTTGTATTTCTTCACAGGCAAGAAGCAATAATATATCCAGCTATAGAACTTTTAGCCTATCTTGTTATACCCTATTGATACCAACATGATAAAGTATATGTGTTTTCTTGTACTGAGTCTCATGTCAGAGTGCTGGTGTTAGACTAGTTACTCTTTTCACTTTCTCACATGCTTTTTTCTACAATTATTTAAATAGATATGGGATATCAGGACGCAGAAGCTAAAACAAGATCTCCCAGGCCACGCAGATGAGGTTAGAACACTGAACACATATCAACACTCCAACTTTTCCCCAGAAATAGATTCCGATTCCTGACAACATAATTCCGTTAATTTCTTATGCTCGGACAGGTTTTTGCCGTGGATTGGAGTCCAGATGGTGAGAAAGTGGCATCTGGTGGCAGGGATAGGGTATTGAAACTGTGGATGGGTTAGACCATTTGAGATTGGATCTTTTGGTTTAACCCTTTTTAGTCCTTTTTTTCCGAGCAGAAATTTTTGTGCCAAGATATTCCTATATTTAGTGTTCTGTGCTCCATGCATTAAAATACTAGCTACTCTACAGCATCTCATAAAAAACTAATTTTGCTCCTTTATTCTAAATAAAAACAAGGCCGCATCGTATCGGCGGCGTTGTAAAGGTTTTCAAAACAAACGAACCGATATTTCCCGCGTTGTAAAGGTGTAAAAAATCGCGTTTTGGGCCGCATTAAGAGATATCTTATGATTTCAACCGACATTTAGACGATACGATAACCGCATCACCCCCGTTACTGTATCAGCGTTCCGTTACCGCAACCGTTACCGCATTTTTACACTATGATTCTAATAAATTGTTTTCAACAAAAAAGTTGTGCCAAGATGTTCGAACATTTTTTTAGTGCTCTGTGCTCTATACAATAAAATAAACTATGGCACCGGTAAATACTTTGTTTCTCACAGAAGGAACTTCAGAGATAAAGTTTTACAAGGAAAAAGGTAAGTACTATCTCTGTATACTCCTTTGTTGCCCTATCTCAGTTTTTGGATATCACCTCATCAATTTTACTCTCTATTCTTTTTTATTTCTAAATACCCATTACTTTAACTAATGGGGCTAACTGTCTAGGACAGGGGAGTACTAGGTAAAATCACTATCTAACAAGAGTCAAATAGGTTTTTGAGTTACAATATTGATCTAGAAGAAAGATGCTCTTCCATTTGTGAAATCAAGCATTATCCCAGCAACTCTCACGGACTATAATACTCGGAATATGCTTAATCTTTGGCCAATCCTCGCCTTGAGGTTCTCGGCATCTTCTAGTCAGTCTAGGACATGCTGTAATCTCAAGTTCCTTCAACTTACTAAGGTGCATGAACCCTCTCGGCAATGCCTTCAGTTTGAAGCATTCTTTAATGCCAAGACATTGAAGCAATGAGAGACTGCCAATCCAATCTGGAAGTGCTGTTAAACCATCACATCCGACAATCTCTAGGAACTGAATAGATGTTGTGTATTGAAGTCCCTGCGGAAGAGCAACCATTTTTGGTAGGTACCGAAGTCTTAGACAATGAAGGCTCTTGAGTGCTTTCCATGGCATGCCTTCATCTTCCTCATCATCTAGTCTGTCGAGCTCCTTGCATTTTCGAATCAGCAATTCTTGAAGAGATGTGAGATGTTGTAAACCACCACATAATGAAGTCAACTTGTCACAGTGAAAGAATGTGAGTGATTTAAGCGAAGGCAGGTTTCTCAATCCTTCTCCAAGTCCTAATAGGTTCACTATTTTAGAACACTGCCACAACCCCAAGGAAGAGATGCTCTGAAGATGCTCTTTCGGAAGAGATAAGAAATGATCTAAGTTGTCGATCTCCAAGGATTTGAGTCTTGAAGATAGCAACGCGCAAGGCACTACAGCAAAATTTTTAACTGCTTTCTTTAAAGATAAATTCTCGTCAACATTCACCAGCTTCAGTTCTTCAACATAAGGAAAAAGAGGCATTGTTTGCAACTTGGCACAATTTTGTAGGTGAAGCTTAGTGAGTTGAGGGAAACATGGAAACTCCGTAACTTCATGATCATCTTCCATTTGTGTGGTTTTTCCCCACCAGCCTCTTAAATTACCCATCCGATCAAGTGTCAAAGCTTCAAGGGACGGGAAAAACAAACTCGATGAGCTAGATGAAGACGGGCAAATATTCTCCATGTACTCCACGCTGTGGGCATAGGTAATATATAAACGTTTAAGAGAAAGGAGTTGGCTGAAAAAGGGGAGACATTGGCATCTATTACAATTGCTTATATAAATCTCGATTAGGTTCGGTAAGAAAAAGCTTAGCTTATCCAGTCTGGCCCAACTCGGAAAACTCTGACCAGCATAATATGTGACAGAAAGACACTTCACATTTTGACTGGGTTGCAGCCCTTCTAGCAATGCTTCATGGTGCATGCAGTTTGCTTCAAAAAAATCTACCACCAACTTCTGAAGATGTAATTTTCTGCACAAATTTGCTCCCTTTGCTTCTGAAAGAGCATCTTTCCATTTCCCTTGAAGTATAATCTGTACATCTCCTGACAGATTGTTCAGAGAACTCAAATCCCTGAGCACAGCACATTTTTTAAGATGAAAAGTATTTGAGCGATTGCCTGCTATAAACTGATTCAGCTTACAGAGAGAAGCCAATCTCCCTATTTCAGCTGGCATATGAGTCAATGCATCACAATCATCAAGCTCAAGGCACCTAAGATTGGTCAGCATCTTGATATCTGTGGGCAATTCTCTCAGCCTATAACACTTGGAAAGTCTCAGCACCTGTAAGTTTTTTAGTTTACAAACAGAGTTTGGAAGCTTTTTGATGTGTGAATTATACGAGAGATCTAGGTACCTTAGATGAATTAGATCCCCTATAGATCTTGATAGATTTTCAATGCCTAGCCCATGTACATCCAACACCCGCAAGCGTCTAAAGTTTGAAACCAATTGCTCGGATACTGACTTCCTAATCCTAGTCCCTAGTTTTGCTTGTTCGGGCAAAAGAAACGTACGTAGAGACTTCAATTCTAACAAGCAACTAGGTATTTCCCAAGACGATGTGAGATTAAACCCAATAGACAAATGATGAGTATTTGTATTCACATTCCTTATATCAGGCGAAAATATAATGCTCTCTCTTCCAGCCTCTTTCATGGCTAAATCATGCATCAAATCATGAATCCTGCAACTCTGTATGTTTCCTTGTGCGTCTTTTCTTAAATCTTGAAAGAAGCATCTTTGTACCAAATCCATGAAATACTCTTCTCCTGCATCGTCAAAACTCTGTCTTTTGCATGATGGTACGACGAAACCTTCAGCAATCCACAACTTAATCAGCGTCTCTTTTTCTAATTCGAAGTCCTTGGGATACAAAGCACAATAAGCAAAGCAATGCTTAAGTGCAGAATGAAGATGGTTATAACTAAGCTTTAAAATAGGCATAATACTGTTTTCAGTTTCTGATATCTTTGCTAATTCATTATCCTTAAAACCTAACCATCTTTTCCTATCTCTAGCATATAAAAGACCCCCAACAGTCCTAATTGCAAGTGGAACATTGGCACACTTCCTTACAATTTGCTTCCCTATTTCAACCAACTCTAGATCTTTATCCTCTTGATCAGGTTCAAAGGCCATTTTACAAAATAAAGACCAAGACTCTACTTCATTAAGGTGTCTCAAATTGTAGCATGATCCCATCGCCATAATGCTTGCCACCTGCCTAGAACGCGTGGTTACCAAAATCCTACTTCGCGACCCACCACTCATCAGCAAAGCTCTCAACTTAAGCCATTCTTCACGATCCTCGTTCCATACATCATCCAAAACAAGCAAATACCTCTTTCCACTAATAGCATTCCTAAGTTGTCTTTGCAGTTGGTCCATTTCTAAATCACAAGGCTTCACATATGTAGCAGAAGTTAAAATCTTCTCCACAATAACCTTAATGTCAAAGATTTCAGACACACAAACCCACAATCGAAGCTCGAAGTGATCTTCAACTCTTTTATCATTATAAACTAATTGAGCCAAAGTAGTCTTTCCAAGTCCTCCAATCCCAACAATTGGAATAACTGAAACGACCTCTTCAATTTCAGAACACAACAGCATACCCAATATAGCAACTGTATCACTATCCCTTCCTACAATCTCCTCCTCACAAACAAAAGAATGCGTTTGTTCCTTTTTTTTACCCACTACTCTATCCTCATCAACTTGTAGCCTAAAACCATAATCCCCACCATCTTTTGCAATATCATCTAAATTTTCCCTTATCTTACTAATTTTCGTAGCCATTGCACTACCAACATGAAGCTGATTAAATTTTAAGTAGGAGAAGCATACCTCCTTGGTGGATTTCTTCCCGGACATGATCTCATTCTGGGTAGCTAAGCTGGTAATTTCATCAAACAGGTCATCTGCATCATATACTGCAGCTCGAAGCCTCTCCAGCCAACCTCGAATAGCATGGCTGTTGGGCTGTTTTTCTTCTGCATCTAAGAGTACATCTTTAATGGTGTTAATGCTATTCTTGAGTTTTCCAAGCTGGGTTTTGTAGCCCCAAGCAGATGCAACCTCTTCAATGGCTGTTGAGCTTATGTTGTTTAGAAGTTGTTGGGCAATGTTGAATAATACAGCTTCTGCCATTATTGATTTATGAAAATAATTTGATGAGAAGAGGATAATGGTGCATATAAAAAGGTTAAACTTGAAGTGTGGAATGGAAGAAAGTCAAAGCTGACATTCATGACTTGTACAGTTGTACTATGAGTAATCTCCAATCACTGAATAAGTTTGGCATTCAATGTGAAAGGTCAAACAATGCAAAAAGAAAAGGATGATTTTTCTCTCCTAAACTATAAAAATGATTCCAATTTTTAGAAATACAACACTAGTAAAATACTCTAGGCTTTTATATACTTACTAGCATTATACCGGTACTATACACGATTGAGATTTACTTTTACTTTTTACAAATTGTTTGGGTTTGTAACATGTAGGATATTTGACAAAATTTAGCTAAGTCCTTAAGTAAAACCTTTTACCACTTCTTGAATATGCTAATAATTACTCTTTCTGTTCTTTTAAGTCCTTCCACTTTGGATTTTTCACACATATTAAAAAAAATAGAATTTTTAGTTGTAGTGGGTATTATTTTAATTAAATAGTAGTGTGAAGTAATGATTGTATTAAAAGTATGAAAGAGAAAATAATTATAAATAAAAGTAAAACAAAAAAGAAATTTATTTTATTAAATTAATTAAAAATGTAAGAGAACCTTACAATAGAGGTTAATTAACCAACTTTCCAAATTGGAAAAGTTTGGAGCTCTACAATCAAAAAAAAGGAGGGAATTTAATCCCTCCATACAAAAACCAGAAAATCAGAAATTACATACAAAAATCAGCATCGGCCAAATTAAACTCACATGGATCAACAACTACATGTACTCTAATCAGAAATTAAATCAAACAATTTGGAAAAATGACCTTACAAATTCCAATTTAGCCTATAAAGGCTGTTGTTCACTAATTATCTTCAATTATCTTCATCAAAGTAATCCAGCAAAACAAATTTCAATTTGTTCACCTCCAAACAATATCTCAAAACATATTTAAGAAGCTTCAAAGATCAGTAGCTTTAAAAATCAAAAACAGATTAGTAAAACAGCCCACAAAGCCTTCACTTATCTTCATCAAAGTAACCCAGTAAAACAAATTTCAGTTTGTTCACAATTTCTAAAACCAAATCAGCAACAAAGCTTTTCTTAACAGTGCATAAATTTTTTAAATATCTTCCAAAACAGTAGCCAAATAGTTTGTGAAAAAAATCATTGTATCATTAACTTTCAATGGCTTCAGGAAGTGAAGATGAGCAATAGGGGGCTTGGTATTTTGGATTGAATTCATACGTTCAGGAGTCCAGTTCTGAATTGGAAGAAGAGCCATAAAATATGGAAGAAATAGAACCACAGCAACAAAATCAGCCTAAGCCAAGACTTAACAATGAGTTAAGGCAACTTATTTTCCAAGAGATGTTGTCACTAAAAGTTAGTGACTCACTTCTTCATGGTACATTCAAACGCATAGCTCAAAAATACGGCTACACACATAGAACCATCCGAGATTTATGGAAACAAGCAATACAAACCAAGGAAGCAAACAAACCATACATTGTGGAATCCAATTACAAAAATTGTTGAAGAAAAAGAGTGGTCATACCACCAATCTTACCTGAGTCTAGACCCATTGGCGAACGCACTTGTATTAGAGATGTTGCAACATGTTTAGATTTGGCACCGTCAAAGGTGTGGAGGTTGATAAAAAGAGGCGAGATAAAGGCTCATTCAAATCCACTACACCCGACTTTAATCGATGCCAACAAAATAAGGAGGGTGGAGTGGATTTTGAGCCTTATCCAAGAAGACACCATTCAAAGACACCCGATTTACAAAGTAATGTACAATTATATTCACATTGACGAGAAGTGATTTTATTTAACTAAGAAAACGCAAAGGGTTTATTTAGCACACAAAGAAAAGGTCCCATATAGGGCAGCAAAGTCATCAACGTTCATACCTAAGTCCATGTTCTTAGGGGCCATTGCTAGGCCTAGATGGAATCGTTTGGGCCAATGTACGTTTGATGGGAAAATTAAAATATTCCCTTTTAACAATAGGGTGGCAGCACAAAGAGACTCAAAGAATCGACCAAGGGGTTCAATAGAAATTAAACCAACCGAATCAGTTAATCAAGAAGTTTATAGGAGTATGCTTATACAACAATTGATTCCGGCTATACTAAAATGGCCAAGTGATGGACCTTCCATTATTTTTATTCAACAAGATAATGCAAGGGTTCATATCACAAACGATGATCCAATATGGCAACAACACAATAGGCAAGGGGTTTAACTTTCATTCTTACTCAACAACCTCTAAATAGTCCGGATTGTAATATTCTAGACTTAGGTTTCTTTAGGAGCATACAGACACTTATGCATAAAAAGATGCCCAAAAACATGACATAATTAATCACAGCGGTTGAGGATGCATTATTCGGAGAGTTACATCCAAAGACCTTAGCTAATGCTTGGATCTCATTACAACACCATTTAAATGAGATTCTAAAAGTTAAGGGGTTTAATGACTACATATAACCACACTTTGGAAAGAAGCTTGAAGAAGACAATGGCAGGTTAAGGATTCAAGTGACAATCCCAACACAATTGGTTAGAGAAGCCGTAGCTTTTCTTAATCCAAACAGGGATCAGCAACAAACACAAGCATTAACAGAAAATGAGGATGTTGCACAAACAACAGAGATCATTCAAGAAGCTTATGATCAGGCAATTGAAGAAACTCAAGGATGACAAACATCAAAGCCCCTCAGTTTATTTTGTTCAAATCATCATTAAAATTGTAACTTTAAAAACTTAGGAGTAATAATTTTTCAATCACAACCCATATTAATGATTAGTGTGTATGTTTTTGATTAGTCACTTCATTATTTTACATAATTTCAAAAAAAAAAAGCCCCTAGATTCTTCATAGAGGTTGTGAAACCTCTCAGATTATAATTGTTCATCAACAAATGAAGTAACTAAACATGCTAAAAAATCAAGTGATGGGTTTTGATTTACCAAATGCTACTCAACCAAGTAATTAAAGTAAATTTTTCAGAATTTAGAGGTTCAACAAATTGACATCACAGGGGCTTGTACACATGAAACCAGCAGCAAACATCAACCCTTAAATCAGATCGGAAAAAAATCAGCAATATACAGCAAACAACAACGTAACACTAACAGTAAGAACTAAAAAAACCCCAAAATATAAACCTAAACATAAATTAGAAGAAAATCAACACAAGAACACAATATCAACAAAATTTCATCAAACATAAATTAAAGATCATCATAATCCAGCAGCAAACAACAACACATAAAACCAGCTTCAATATGTCAAATTTAAGTACAAAAGAAAACAAACGAAAAATCAGAACAACCTTACAATCATCAGACACTTTTTTGGGGTTCAATTTTGCCCTAGAAGCAATAACATCTTTAGGAGTGTCAGGGACAACCAAATTGATTTGATCTTCTTTCACATTAGTTGGAGTTAATAGATTTAATTTAGATGGGGAGTCACACATCCATTCAACTATTATTGATGTTGGTTCCTTTTCAACAGAAGGAGAAATTGGTGAAGATTCATGAAACAAAGATATGGCATCATCTTCAAGAAACTTGTGATATGCCTCAAGCTCTTTTTTTGACCACTTCAAAATTTCATTTGAGTAATAATAGGAACGACCATGGAGGGACAAGAACACAACTCACCATAATCACATAGACCATCATAAAGATATGAAGGAATTGTAGAGTCACTCTTAGATTCGTTGTTTTCCATTGCAAAGACTTAAAGGTTCAAGAAGAAGATAATGGCGGATTCCAGAACAGGGGGCATGCAATTTCAAAACTTTGCCAAACAAACAAAACGAACCTCAAAATGATGAAAATAAACCGATCTACATTTTAATGCAGTTAAAATGCACTAAAATGAAGAACAAAGAGGGGGGAAAGGCCACTTGATGCCATGAAAATGGTTTTCAAGAAGAGAGAGAAATGACCGTTCAAAAGGAGGCGAAATAGTAGAAAATTAGTAGGGGTAATAATGAAAACCCAACGCCCAAGACAATTAAAGAATCAGAAAGATTATTCCGGGTACAAAAAAAGAAAAGAGGGGTTTTAAGGGGTAAAAGTAGGATAAAAACTTTCTAAAAATAGAAAGTATTCTAAAGTGGAAGAGCTTATGAAACTACCCGTTATAGTAAAGTGGATGAACTTAAAAAAACGAAGGGAGTATATGATATAATGAAATGAAATTAGGAGCAAATGGAAGAAAAGTAGATGACTTAATCCTTAATATTACATAACTAGAATGATATGTTTTAGGTGAGTTTTGTTTTAAGTTTGCAAGGTTGAATGTTAGGAAAATAACTAGTATATAAAGAAGATATTTATGGTACAAGATCTTATAATATTTGAATAAAAAAAATCATGGCTCCATATCTTACCCATAACCATCCAACATGATGGTAAGTATGAAGTTTGATTTCTTTTCAAACTTACTTTACTTATGTGAGTAAATAAGTAATAAAAAAATATAGGTAGGTTTTGACTAATTAGTTTTAGGTAGTTAGGATTAGTTTAGGTGTAAAAACAAGCTTAAAAGTGTAATTAAATTTAGTATTATAATTATACTAGTTTTGAAATAGTTTAAGTGAAAGTGTTAAAGTCGTTAAAATAATTGTTAACGGAATTAATTAGGAATTAAGCATCTAAAACGTAAAGCTTTAGTAAACCGTAAGTTAATTAAATAATTTTGAAATTTTCGAAGTATATAAATTAGCAATTAAAACTTTTGGGCTCAAAAAGAAAATTTTAGAAATATAAAATTTCGAGTTGGAAATAATTTAAAGAACTCGGACACGTATTGAAATTTTAAGGGAATATAAAATTGGATATATGAATTAAATCCCGAGGAATAAAATTATATATGATGACTAAATTAAATTGGAGTTAAGGATTATGAATTAAGAATTTATCGGAAAAAAAAAACTAATCGGATAATTAAAAGGAAATTTTAAGTCTGTTACAGAAAGACTTTCACCGCCTCGATGAGGAGGGTAGAAAGCAATATAGTAGAGGGTAAGAGGGGTCGAGGAAGACCCAGGAGAACTTGGGATGAGTAAATAAGAGTTGACTTACATGACTTAAACGTTACCGAGGGCCTAACTTGGGATAGGGGTAGTTGGAGGCGTCATATTCATGTTTTAGACTTCTGATGTCTTCTTAGGTTACCTTTGGGTGTTCCTGTCATCTTGCTTCTCTCGTTTCTTTTATTATTAGTTTTGTATTCTGTTTTGTTCTCTTTTGTAGTCAGTTCTCTAATTTATTTTAGTTATACGCTTTAATGTATCGTTTTCGAGCAACCACGTCTTATTATCTTTCTCGAGTCGGGGGATTTCTTTGGTCGCGCTCTCCTTTATGGGTATAAGTTGTCGCCGTCCTTCCCTCCTCAGACCCTCTCCATGGTTTTTCTATGAGCGGCATACACTAAGTAGGATGATAATGATAATAATACTTCTAATATAAGAAAATTTAGATTCGAATTTATATTAATTAAAATTTGAATTATTTAATCAATAAACGCTATTACTATTAAGTTGTGTGACAAATAAAAAAAATTAGTAATAAGTCGACCACATATTAGTGAGTACTGAGTAGTGTGACCTTAATCTAAATGACCCACCATATCTTCCTAACTTAAAAGTTAAAACCATCCGATCAAACATTTAAATCATGTGCATTTCATCGAAAATTTAAAATAAATAAGCATAAAAATATAAAAAGTCGCATAATAGGTAACTTTTGAAAATATTTCCTAAAATATGCACTTTTTTCCCATAGCATGGATCGGGGTTGTTCGCTGTTACTAATAGCGAACAAAGAAGCTTGGTCAATGCTTTTTTTTTGGGGTCAATGCTAGTTTGTAGACTTTTAATTATTAACTTTCCTATTTTAGTATTTTATTTCCTAAAAATTTAGGGTGATTTAAAGTGCCTAGTCATTTTAATTAAAACCTAAAATTAATTTTGCTATTTTATTTCCTAAAAAATCGGAAAAGTTGATAATAATGGATTAAGGATGATTTTATTCAATTATAGAAAGTTGATAACCGTAAGCTTTTTAATAATTAAAAGCCTAAAAATTTTAAATTTTTAATTGCTACATATTTTTTAATTAAAACCTAAAATTAATTTCCCTATTTTATTTCCTATAAAATTGGAAAATTTGATAATAATGGGATTAAAGGCGATTTTATTGATAACCATAAAATAGAAAAGTTAATAATTAAAAGCCTATAAATTAGTCTTGTAAAGTTATAATTGTTCACTGTTGATAACAGTGAACAAATAAGCTTGATTAAAAATATTTTTTAGCTATTACTAACAGCGAACAGAGATCTTGACTTTTTTGACTAAGCTTTTTTGTTCGCTGTTAGTAACGACGAACAACTCTAAACCTATGAAAAAATTACTTACTGTGGAAAATATTTTCAAAAATTACCTATTGATTATTATGAGACTTTTTTATATATTTTTTTTATTTGTTTCAAAATTTTCATTTCATCACTTTCCATATAGCTAGATATGATTGATGGCCCACTCTTGATTCTACCAATCACATCTTAGACTACTTCTCTAACATTTAACTTATGTGATCCTATAAAATTTCATAATTAGTAACGTGGTTTGCAAATCAACAAAAAAAACAAAAAATATAATATTAAAATAAATAAAATTAAAAAAATAAATTAAAACAACAAATGTTAGACTTTCGTGTTCATGTGTTTTTGTCCAATTTTCTGCTAGAAAACAAGTCAACAAATGATAGATATTTTTACACTTCAAAACTGCAATCATACTCTATATTTCTTCCCATTTCTTCTTCCTTCATCCCCAAATTAATAGAAATACAAATGGGTTTTTCTTTAATCACTCCATCAACTTCTTCACTCTCATATTTTTCATCACCCATAATCAAAAAACCCATTTACCCACGTAAAATCACTACAAATTCAGGGTTTTCGCGCTCTCGAATTGTTGCTCTGAGCTCAGCATCTCCAGAGTGGGTACCATCTAATAGTGAAATTATTACACCAACTGTTGGAGAATCCCCCAATTCGCAAAATCCTGAATCCAGTGATGATGCATTAACTAACCCTAATGGCAAAAATCTTGTTAAACTTGTTCAATCAGCTGAATCTTCTGTTGAAAGGGTAAATCTTTTGATATTATTGTGGTGTATTTGCAAGGATTAGGAACTGGGTTGAAGTTAATTTTTTATTAAAGTGCTGATTTTGCAATTATCACTAGTATTAATATAACTATAATCCATTTCAAAATATATATTTATAACTAAAATTCCTAATTACTCCGTTTATCCTATTGAGTTAACAACAAATGTATCATAAAGCTCTTACATATTAGGAATCTAAATGTTACAAACTCTATAGGACGGAGGGAGTACAAGGGTAAGGTTGGCTACATTATCCAATCCTTTATAGATGGAAGCTACTTTAGTGACATTAGCACAATTTCACATAATAATTGAATGATGTTGAAGAGTTGGATGAAATTATAAGGGAGTGCTTGGCGAATGGTTGATAGCCGATTGTATTGACCGATTTGACCTGCTAACTTTAAACGTTTTGATGGGGTAGCTTGTCAATTAACGGCTAATTTATTGAATACTAACATTATACGGTTTGACTAACCAACCATCTTTTGTAATTTACTAAATTAAAATTGTCCAACAAATTATTTTGCCAAACATCCAAGTTTAAAATTGGAAGCGGGAATGGATTTTTTGATTATTAGGAAATTTTGTAAAATAATGGGGGAGAAGGTAAAATTTTCAAGGGTTTTCACAATTAGTTTACTTATTACTCTATTTTAGAACATTGAAATAGTGAAGTTGCTGATGTGCTGAAAATAGGTCTGCATCACCCTCTATAATTTGTTTGGATTAATTTACAATGTGCCTAACATTCTTGCTTTTTTAATGTGTAGTTTATATTTGACTTCCGCTTCTTGGCGCTTCTTGCTATTGGAGGGTCATTGGCTGGCTCAGTACTATGCTTTATGAATGTAAATTCCTATCTACCCTCTTAATTATACTTTGCAGTATCATTCAATACTCCACTCAGTAAAACTTTGTATCTGCTGTGGACAATATCATATTGTGACATTTGTGGCCTTAGTTTTGTTGAATATTCCCTCTTCTTTCACAAGGATACGGTTGTGTACATTTGACCTTACTCCACTTTAGCGACATTGAAGTAATGTAATGTTATTGTTGAACTCTTTTTCAATTTTAACCGTTGCTCAACTGTATCGATGATATCTCTGTCAAATTAGTCCTATTTATAGAAAAAGATAAAAATTGGTAAATTTGTATTCAAGGATATACTTCTATGTGTTAGCATTAAGCTACATGGAGCAATTTTAATTTGAGTTTAATTTGCAACAGCCAGCTCACTGGCCGCAAACTCCTTTTCTCCTTTGATAACGGTATGATTTGCCGTCTTACAACCCTCTCCAAACCCTGATCATAGCCTCTATGAGCGGGATATTTTGGGTATGATGATGATGATTTGCAAGAGTTGATATAGATTGGAGGGAGTAATAGGATGGCTTTTAGGCTTCTAGCTTGAATAGTGTAGAAACTTGATTGCAATTTTTCTCAGAACATGTACTATAAGATGCTATCCGTGAATTGAGGTTCATATGATTTCTGCAGGGCTGTGTTTATGTTTATGATGCATATAATGTTTATTGGACTTCCTGTCTCAAAGGAGTTCACACCGGAAAGATGGTTCTTCGATTGGTCGAAGCAATTGGTGAGATACAGTTGTTACTATTTCGACTTTCTTCATGCCATTTCGCTTTCTACATTAAAATGCGTACATTACACTACTTGACATTACCCCGTTGCCATTAAGTGACTCCCATCTAGATTGAGGTTTGCTAAGGTCGGATGTATGCAACCTTATATTAACGATTAAACTGATAAAGAGATTGTTTCCGATTAACCCTTGCCAGCAAACGTCATCTGCAAGTCTGCAACTTCAAATAATAAGCAGTGCACACAATTTAGTGAGTCATTTTACTTTAGTCCATTATACTCTCTCTGTCCTCATTGATTTGCATCAAAGAGAAAGTGGGTAAATGTTAAGAAAGTGGTAATAATGAAGAGAGAGAATGAAATGTGTGGATGAAATTAAAAGAGTTTTAAAATGTATGGATGAGATTAAAAGAAAGTAGTGCAAATCAAGTGGAACGGCCCAAAATGAAAAATGCTGCAAATACAATGGGACGAAGGGAGTAATCTGAAATCAAATAACTATAGATCTTTGGCCCCATCGAAATAAGGGATATCTACATAGCAAACATAAACAACTGAATTATATCCACTCTTATCTTTTATCTTGTTCTTTTCTCTGCCAAGTTAAGAGGCCTGGCAAGATATTATACATGATTTGGTGATAAAATTCCCTTCATATGCAGATGTCTATCTTGCTGGAACAGTTATGTTGGTATTTGCTCTAGGTCTATATGGATTATTCATCAGTAATGCCTCTGCCAATCTGCATCCTAGTGATGATCGAGCCCTAAATGGTTCGTCCTTGTTTGGAATGTTCGCTTTGAAGGTGATAGAAAATCCCTTTTCTAATTAGTTATGTTTTCTTATACAAAATCCAATCCGTTTTATATTTGATGAGTTCTAATAGTAGAAATCTAGGCCCAGGCTTGCCTAGGCCATGACCCGTGCCATTAGAATAAATCGCCATTAATATTGAATATTGTGACATAAATATAAGAATAATAGCCAAGTTATGTCCGCAAACCTTTAGAGTAATTGTTCGACTCGCCTTACACCATGTTCTAGATTCGCACTTGATTGTAGTATTGTACGCTACCTAAATGTATAGTATAGTGAACCAAAGCCAGGACTATTGTGAATTGTAAAATTTTCATCGTGTTCAACAGGATAATAGTACAATAGAATAAGGAAGATTCAGGCAAAAAGGAAAAAAAAGACCTTGTATATGTATCAGTGTTGCAAAATACATATAGATATAGCCCCTACATGTGTGTTGAACCAATTTGACTACTGATTTTCTACGTTACATGTTATACCATTATATGTATTATAGTTTTAAATGACCCAGGACATGGCTTAGGCAGGCTTCGCCCAGATTCTTCGAGGCTGCTACACAGTGCACAAAAAATACTTTTCTGCATCCTTACTTCTTCATTGTGATCTATTGACACTTTTGAAAGTTAAAATTTTTTTTTACAAATTTCAGGAGAGGCCTAGATGGATGAAAATTAGCTCCCTGGATGAACTAAAAACGAAAGTAGGACATGTTATAGTGATGATTCTCCTAGTAAAGATGTTTGAGAGGAGCAAGATGGTGACAATAGCTACTGGCTATGATCTATTGAGCTATGCTTGCTGTATTTTCTTGTCATCTGCATCGTTGTATATCCTTAACCTTCTGCACAAGACAGACGAAAATGGTGACCATGAATAAGATATGAATTCGATCATGATAAGGCGTATTTATATGCAAACAACTGTTATTGTTTTAGTGCACAAAACAATGTAATAAAACAGCATTTATTCTTCTGGACTTTTAGTAATAATGAGAGAATTCATAACTTATCTCCCTGTTGGCAATGCAAATGGCAAAAACAATAAGAAACCTGCGTTTGCCGGGAGTCGAACCCGGGTCTATTGCTTGGAAGGCAATTATCCTAACCGTTGGACTACAAACGCTTCATGTACTTCTCTTAATATAAAAAATTTAAGACGTATATTCTAATTGTTGTAATAGAAATAATTAATTTCTATTAGAATAATTAGATTATTAGAAATTCTAATTTAGAATATGCCGCTAAAATGAAATGGCTAACTTGTGTGAACGGAGGATGTATATAATTATATAAGATAGTATGTGTGTTTGGATTAAGATTTCTTTACTTGAATCTTGTTCCCTTGCATTAAGTTGGAAAATCTTTTTAAAACTCTTAAAAGCATGTTATGTTAGATGTATAAAAGTAATATAACACTGTCGCTCCAATGAAATGACAGCTCGTGTAAATGGATGATGGCTTGCTTTTGTTTAACAAGGTGAACTTTACATTTAACCCTCAATGAGAAGGTCTCACGTTAGAGGCCATATTGACTCTACCATTAAAGCTATCTAAAAAAGTGTTGTAACATTATGTCAAAAATAGATGTTAGAACTCATAAAGGCTACACACTAATGTCCATACAGACATTCCACTCACTGAAGGTACCACCACTCAAGATAATCATTTGCTACAAATACATTCATATTCATCACCTTTAAGGTACTTAACTTTAGACATTCACTTTTTGTTTACTAATACTCTTAACGTTTTAGACATTCACTTTTTGTTTACTAATACTCTTAAGTTATTTAGAAAATGACATTTACTCTTGTAGCATTGAAAAACTTCATTAAATGTCTCACATAAAAAATACCTAAATTGATCGTCCAGGCTATGAGCAACGGTGCACTTGAAACTGGGTTTTCCGGGCACCCTTTTTGTGTATTTACTAGCTTGAGCATCAGAGGTGGACCCAAAAGTGAACCATATAGACTAGTTAACGTGTATTACTTGGACGTGTAATTTCATAGAAACACCATAAATCAGATGCAGATCTGAAGCATATTGAAAATAAGTGTTCTAGCATTTACTGTAATTGCTCGACCTTGAAGCCTCTGGATTGAACCAATATGCTTATGTTTTTATGTTTTATTTTTGTTTTGAAGTGAGTTTTGTTATGTTTTTTTTTGTTGTATTCCTAGTAAGTAAATACACATCTTATGTCATTAAAAAATGCAAGTAGTATAGGCCTTGTTCATTTATGAAGGAGGATGAGGCAGAGAGAGATTAAGAGCCTTAATTTATAGAGAGAAGTCAAAAGTTTTCCATTTTCGTCTTAGAAATCCAATTGAGTGTTTCTTTATGAATTGTATTTGTAATCAAACCTTTACTCATTAATAACATTGACTTCTAATTGTTTTAGGTAGGATTTTATAATCCAAAATCAATTCATCAATTATTGGTTTAGATTGTAATATTCTCACTTACTAATTTACTCTAACATTTTTCATCATTCATAAAATCAGTGATTGCATAAATAAGAGTATACTATGAATAATTATGATTGTTTTCGTTTACATACCTATCATTGCTAATATATCACATATTAATATCTATCAACATTAACAAATTCAACTTGTATCTTGTCATATTTAAAATATCGACAATATATATTTTTTTTACTTTATTCAATTTTATCAAATACGCCCCCCACTACTCTAAGGTCAATCATAAAAATTTTATCTAAATTTATTTTTTGCTATGCATTCTACTCAAGTTTGATTTCATTAACTATATAATTTCTTACCTTAACCAACAATTAATATGATGTACATGTCATAGTCTCTATATTGATTGATGATTAATATTCGATTAATATTATTTAAGTTAGTGTAAAATCGAAATCACAAATATTAGACAATCCTTTCCCAAATATAAGAAAGAAAAGTAATATTTTGTCGTTGCTATAAAAAAAAAGTAATATTTTGTCATTTAAGTTAAACGAACTGCTATATGGGATATGGTTTCTCGTTAAAGTTAGAAAATCACTATTTAAGATAATGAACTAGATAAACACTATTTAATATCATCATGTAATACAATATAAAATATTTAAAATTATGCAAATTATCAAAGTATAAATAAAAATAACTTTTTTTTTTATGTGTTTTTACCACAACACAATTTAACTTCCACATAAAAAAAACCACATTTTAACTAGTCGGAAGGATGGTCGACTATATAAATATTTGCCGCCACGTTTTCACCGCCGGTAAATAAGCCCGACTACAAGCCCATTCGATATATCATTTTGGCGCCAATTTCCTTGCAAATTGGGGCCATTTCTCTCTCTCTCTCTCGTTTATCACAAACTTCAACCCATAAACCCTAGTACCATGTTCGATTCCAGAAATTTCACCAGTTAGGGTTTTGCAATCGAAGTTGAAGAACTTCGAATTTCCGTCTGTGATGGACAAACGCCATGCTAAGCGCCCCAAAATCAGCAGGTTCATACCTACTCATTCTTAACTGCGTCTGTATTATTGTAAATTTAGGGTTCTACGTTTTTCGAATTTGCGGCTACTAGTATACTAATTATGCAGTTTTATTCAAAAGTAAATCTAATTTTGATTCAATTTTGTTTTCAGGGGGGAAGATGATTATTTACCTGGAAATATTACTGAGATTGAACTCCAAAATTTCATGACCTTTAATCATATGAAATGTAAGCCTGGTTCGCGTTTAAACCTAGTAATTGGTCCTAATGGTTCCGGGAAAAGTTCGATTGTTTGTGCTATTGCACTTGGTCTTGGCGGTGATCCTCAGGTTTTTACACGCTTTCTATGTCCCAGTTTAATTATACGTACTTTTACCCGCAATTCGTTTAAATTCCGCAATATTCGACCTTTTTGCGTGATACCTATATTGACTATTGATTGGGGGTTATTAAATTTTAGAGAAAGTATGTTTTTGCCTCTCTTGCTTTAATGTCCACATGTTTATCGAGGCTACATTTGATTTGGCCTTTTTTTTAAAGCTTTCACTTAACAAAGCACGAGTTCTCATGTTCATTGCCATTTAAATGTATATTGCTCCTAGTCTCCTACTTGCAACAAGGATAAAGTAGTCGTTTGTTTCCTTTTTTTGGAACTTGGTTAAGGGTGGTATGTAAATGTTGTAGATACTTGGTAGAGCAGGAAGTATTGGTGCATATGTGAAGCGGGGAGAGGAGTTTGGGTACATCAAGATCACCTTGAGAGGTGAGGCCGAGGAGAAGCCTATATGCATCACTCGTAAAATTGATACGAGTAACAAGTCAGAGTGGCTATTGAATGGTAAGGCGATAATTTTAATACTTGAGAGTTGATATGATCCTTTAAATTTGGCTTCATTTGTTGCTTGAGTTTTGCCTTAATTTTTGCAAAAAGATATTGGTTTTGTTTGTTAGATAGGGGCATAGTTTCAAAAGGCATGCCTCACATCACTGCAAAAATTGCTTTTATTAGTCTGGGATTTACAGGAGGCACGTGCTTTTGTGTGCATTCTGCGCTTTCTCGCGCCTTGCACTTTATGCACTTTTGTTTTTTTCTAAATGGGAGGAATTTTTATGTTAGCCATTTGTCATATAACAATTAGACAAATAAGTTAATCTTCTAGATTAAAGGAAAATGAAGTAGGATTTGCTCTTGTCTATGAATAGAGAAAAAGGAAATAGGGCAAAACAAAGAATTGCTTACAATTTTACAATTTTGCGGAGCTCTCTATACAGTTTATTTTTCATTTCTTTTTTATCATCTCTGTTGCAAATTCTTCATTTTTTTGTTTTAGATTCTTCATTCTTCATCTATTTTCTTCTCTCTTATTACTTGTCTTTTTTTGGCCTTATTCATGTGGTCCTATATAATAACTCAATTAATATAAAGAGACGATATAATCTTATGTAGATTTAATACATACTATTTTAGTATGCATGAACCTAAAAATAACAAATATTTTTTAATGATTTTACTTGATTGTACTTGTCAAGTGGAAAAACTTACTATTTTTTTTTATCTTTTAAAGTTGGTGCACTCTAAAATAGCGTAGACTTAGTTTATACATGCCTTTTTAAAGAGACATACCTTGGTGCATGTTTTTTGCTTGTTGATAACAGTGTAGGCAGATTGGACCAGGGAAAGGGTAAATTGCTTAGTTAGAATTATGGAGATGATAGTTGGAATCACGAGGTTTGAAATTAAAAATAAGGTAACGAGAGACACAATAAAGCTAGAATAGAAAGAGATCGTTTTAAATGGATGTTTTAAACACCTTAGTTTCATATTTCAGAGTAGTGAGGACCAAGAAGACGTGATTCATAGAATTAAGTGTGATTGACAAAAATGGAGAGCAACTACTAAAGTATTTTGCGATTGAGGTGTGCCCTTAGGGACAAGTTTTACCGAACGACCATCAGATCAAAGCTACTATATAATCAAAATGTTGAGCTTTTAGAAAGGATCATAGTAGAAAGCTGGGAGTAGTGAAATGCGATTGATTCAATGGATGGGTAGGCATACCTAGAGGGATAAAATTCGATACACAGTCATAAAAAAGGGTTTAAAAGTTGCAAACATTAAGGAAAATATTATTTAAGATGATTTGGGCATATGCAAAGTTGAGATATTAGCAAACCTGGCGAGGAAGTTGGAGTTCAGGAGACTTAAAAAGAGGGCGATGAAGACCGAAGATGACTTGGTAAAAAAGAGTGAAAAATGATAGGAATGATCTAGATTTATAAATTAAGATGATATAAAATCAGAATGAATGGAAAATCCATGTGGATGACCACATGAACTGTAATACTAGTTCATGTATCTGACTCCAATCTTTTGAGATTAAGCCTCTGACATTGTTGTAGTTTCTTTTTTGTTCTTTTTTTTCTTTGATAATCTTTGTCGCTTTTTGTTTTTCTTATAATTTTCTTCATTTTTCTTCATTCGATTTCCTCTTCCATTTATATGTCTTATGTCTTCTAGATTTTTCATTTTTATTTCTCTCTATCTCTTCCTTTTTAACTACTACACAAAGGACTAATATACAAATTGCTTTAAAATGTAGATTTTGGTACCTTCATGTGCCATTTTGCGCTTTATTAATAGATTAACCTTATGATATTCAATTATAATATGAATTTCATATTATCTTAAGTGTCAAATATATTCTAGAATTTTTTATAAGCTTTTGAGCCAAAAGATGTGCCTCACCTATGAAAAACTAACGCTTTTTCCATGTGGCTTGTGCCTAGGCTCGAGGACCCTTTTGCACCTCGATGCGCCTTACAATAAGGCCAAAGCCTTACTTCCATAAGATTGAAGTCAGTTACATGAATTAGTATATCAATTTCAATGGTTGTTCTCATGGATCATGAGATGTGATTAAGTTCTATTGAGTTGGTTGTCCTCATGGATCATGAGATGTGATTAAGTTTTATTGAGTTGGTTGTCACTAATGTCGCGCTTTTCGTTTTCACACCGACAATAAGCGACAAGCACTCGATGCGCCTTAAGCTTTTTAAAACTAAGGATAGGGGCAAACTGTTGTGTGGAAATGTTTTGTATGCTTACTCAACCTCTTCCTTCTTTTCTTATATAATTTTTATTGTTGTGACTCCTTTGAGAATGGTCAAACGGTGAACACCTTCCTTTCTTGTATAATTTTTATTGTTGTGGTTCCTTTGAAAATGGTCAAACACTGAATGCTGATGCAATCTGTTTTTGGTTCTAGGCAAGATGACAACAAAGAAAGATGTTATTGAGGTTGTTCAAAGATTCAATATCCAAGTTGACAATTTGACTCAGGTGGTTTATTCATTTAGTGACTTACCTAACTTAAATGTTGGCTAATATGAATGATGGATTATGTATTTAATCTTTTCAAACAGGATAATTTTCCAAATTTCTCCTTACACTATGGTGTCTATTTAGCTGAACACAGAAACTTTGACAAATGACTCTGATGATATTGTTTGATGTTCTAGAGAACAGCCCCCCCTCCCCCCCTTTTTTCTTTCTCCTCTTGATAACAATTTTCTAGAGCTGTTTAACCAAAAATAACGAAAATAGTCTTTGTTTTACTTAATTACTCCTATTTATTTTGTTAATGATCATTATTCTGGTCGCTACTGGTCTTAAATTTCTATAAGGTTTGAAATATTTTCTCCGGGTTCTCTCTTAAATGATGATGGAGAAATATCAAAGTCTCTTGTTAGCCTATCATATTCTTTGATACAGGGATTCACAATCACATGCATGGTTGCATCAATAAACGCAAGTAGGATTTTGCATTAAGTTCTGCAGATATGGATTGCGGCTTTTTCTTTGGGTTGATGTGGCTTGATGTACTACTATTATGAATTTTAATAGACAAAGTAGTCTTTATTTTTTCTCCATCACTTATCTAAATCGAATCCATGGTGTTGACTTCCTATGCAATATTATGAAAATTTGCTGAAGGAGACATTGAACTGAAAGAGAGAGAACAGAAAATGCCTTATTTTCATAATAGTTAAAGAGACTATATTAGTGGCTGAAATAGGAGTATTGCTAATGAGGACAAGCTGTTTTTAGAAGAGAAAATATATTTCAAACAAAACTAATTCCTTGTAATCTCCCAAACTAAGTTTTGAGTGCTTCAAGATTCCAACCTTTTTATCCTTCAATGACCTTGATGAATCAAATTGTCCCAACATATTCACGAAAAGAAAACCCGTGAGAAATATGATAGTTGAGTTTCAGTTACGCTCACCACAAATTGACTTTCAAAACAATTAACAAAGTGACGAAGATGTTTGTTGCCCAATTTACCTTTTTAAACTGTGGTTCGCCCAAAATGGGCCAGAAAAAGCCATCATTGACCATAATTTGGTTGACACAATTCATAATTTGATGGGGGTCAATGGATTAGGTAACACTCAAACTAATGTTACACAACCCATAGTTATTTTCATTAACATTCCAACACAGGTTCATGACAATTTTGCTCCTACTTTTTTTTGTGTCATGTTTAGTCACTAATTTCAATTACTTCAGCTTTGAGGACTTGAGATGAATTTGCGACTGACTTAAATCCTTTCGATTGTGTGTGTATAAATGTATATGTATGTTTTGTTTTTCTTTCTCATTTGTTATTACTGTTAACCTTTATTCTTTTTTTTTTTTTAAATTGATTGGGGGCTATGCAGTTTCTACCACAAGACAAAGTTTGCGAGTTTGCCAAGTTGAGTCCAGTTGATCTGTTACGTGCTACAGAAAATGCTGTTGGTGATCCTCAACTACCAATGCAACATGACGCTCTTATAGAAAAAAGTAGTCAGCTAGGAAGACTCAAAAGAGTAAGTCATTGGCATTTGGCATGATGCTTATGTGTCCAGATATGATTCTAGCTTGTACACATTGTTAGTGCTGTCATATCTTATACCATGATACCATCTATTCTGTTTAGGCTGTTGATGGGAATAAAGTGACTTTAAGTCAGCTTAAGGCTCAACATGCTGAACAAGAAAGAGATGTTGAACGTGTTCGTCAGAGAGAACATCTGCTAGCTCAGGTTCTTTATTTGTTTTGTGGAGGAAGGAGTGGGAAAACAATATATTTTTTGGTATACTTCATTTGATCAATTTCATCCTTTAACTACATTCAGGTTGATTTAATGAAGAAAAAGTTACCTTGGCTGAAGTATGATATGAAGAAGGCTGAATACTTAGAAGCTAAAGATAAGGTAGCTGATGCAAAGAAGAAATTTGATGAAGCTGCAAGGATCTTAGCTGATCTCAAACAACCCATTGAGTAAATTTTCTAGTCTTCATACTGTGTTGTTAAATCGACAAGATTTAAAAATGCTCTGTCGTATTTGCACAGGATCGTTGGCAAGGCATGGTCCTTTGGTTTTCTGCGTTGCCAACTCAACGAAAACGTTTTCCCAGGCATGGCATGGTCCATATCATATGCTAGCCGGAAGAATTTATGTCTTGGGACACACTTTTTAGTGATTAAACAAAAGTAGTCACATGGCACCTTATTCCCAATTTGTCGGGAAAGTCGACATTCTAGTGACCATTCTTTGAGTTTTTTCTATCCTTCCACTCTATTTGAAACAGTCTTTCACACGCTCTCCTTCTTTTGCTATTTTGTTCTTTGCTTTTATTGAACTTCTGTCATTTTTCTGTCAGCTATCAAACACTAAGATTCATAAAGTCTCTACCTCGCTGATAAGGGAGGGAGAACCAGAGAAAGACTTCAGTCTCAGAAAGATCTTCTTTCTCTATCCAACTGTTGCCTTTGTTATCGCTTTTAGTGAGCGCATAGTTCAAGGTAGATTCATGTTGTTGTTCAAATATGGAAGAAAGTGTGACATGCTAACCTTGAGCATATAAAAAATAATACTGTCCCATCTTAGTGTTGTTACCATCATGTCGTAAGTAAATCCCGTGTGCAATTGGTTTTGCTCTCAATTGGTCTTGATCTTTTGAAGTTGGTTGGTGGATGAAGAAAAGAGTTTAAGTGGTGTTATGATGTAGGACCGGATGTGACAAACCGAATTCTACATATTCAAGATTTCATATCTATTACGAGAGGTTAAACGTAGGGTAAGACAAATTTGGCTTTGAGTGTTAAGGGGGTCAGGCGTGAGGAAAGGATTAAAAATCAGATATATTGTTCAATTTGGGGATGGTAAGAAAAGGTGTAAAATTAAGCCCTTGATTTTAGGAGCTTAACTAGGGATGGAAAGGAGAGGGTTTAGGCGTGTGGATGCGGATGGAAATTCAGTTTATTACTTTTGAATTTCAGGTAGAATTAGGGTAGCATAAAAATAGAAAAGATTTGAAGTTAGTTAGAAAAGATAGAATTTGATCCTTGAAGCTAGGATCTTGGTTTGGAAATGGTTTTGGAGGGGGAATTTGTCTGAAAAATGTCGTTTGGGTTGAAGGGAAAAGGGATAGTTGTGGTACTTTTTGGTTAATTTATGTGGATCAGTGGAAAGCAAAAAACAAAATAAAAGATGTATTTTTGTTGATGATAACAAAAACTGATGATGGAATATGATGATGATGATTGTTATTGATGGATATATGACGTGTGATATGATGTTTTAGTGGAGGGATGATTTTGTTGGTGATTGATATGGAAGGCAAAAGGATAGAACATCAACTTAATTCTAATTTTGATACAAATGCTCTATAGAATTGTTATAGGGGTGTTCAAAAAAACTCGACGCCCTTGACCCGACCTGCCGACCCAAAGCATTAATGGTGTGTTATTTTTAAAGAAAAACATAAAGCCTTGGGTTGGGTACCCCACCCATCTAAACTGGGTCGGGTCATGTGGAAAAATTTAAACTTTTTGGGTAACCTTTGACCTGTTTAAAATGTAAGAATTTTTTTAGAATTATTTTTTTTTTAAATTTTTTTTATTTAAAAATTGAATCCTGCAGACAGTAACTTAGAGAAAAAAAAACTGACCCTAATTCCTAATCTCTCCCTCATTTTTCATCTCTTCTCGCTCACTGTTTCCCATTGTCTAATCCCTCATTTCTGCTCTCTATTCTTTAACCCTAAATTGTGATTTTACGTCGTATTTGAGGCTACTCACAGAAGGCGACAACAATTATTGAAGGAGTGTGGTTGATGTTTGAAGGTAATATAATTGATGGGATAAGTTTTATGGCGGGAAGAGAAGCCATTGTTTTTAGTTTGATGATTATTATGGAGTGTGGAAAGGAAGAGGAAGAAATATAGTGGATTGTTTGCGATTTGCAGAAAGAGTCGGAAAAATAGAAAGGTGAAAATCAAATGTATGGTTGACATTAATAAATGACCAAAATTTTCAAATTACATAGAAAGTCATGCAAAAAATACATAATTCACAATAATTTGGGAATTGTGAGAAAGATGAGCATTTCTTTGGGGAAAAAAATTCCAGTGTTCAGCTACTCCAAAGTTCATACAATCTACCTGTACTCGCATACCCGATAACCGGGTACTCAGGCTGGGACATGGATCATTCAAATAATGACTAGAATAACCGGGTATTCGGCTTTCGGGTACCCGAAATACCTGATAGTCTGGTACTTGGTTATGAACACCCTTAATTATTATTATTATTATGGATTTCAAGAACACAAATTAGAATTGCTTAGGTTCTAATTAGCATGGACGATTTATAGTTTGCCCAATTTTGGAAGGAAATTTTTGAAAATAAAGGAAAAGATTGAAAGTCTAAAATTTTTGAATTAACTAATCGGTTTTTTATTAATGCATAAACGTCCAATTTATAGGATTACATTACTGAATTATCTCGAGCCGAGGGACTCTTCGATCGCACTCTCCTCTATGGGTATGAGCTGCCGTCTTTCTTTCCTCCCTGACCTAGTTTTCTATGAGCGGGATACACTGGGTATGATGATGATGATGATGATGATGACATTATTGAATTAAAAGTTAATCTTTAAAAATTAATATTTTTATAATTGCGCGTATGATCCGTGCTTGGACACCTTCTGGATGTTTCTAGGAGCTTCCAAAGGTCTTGCCATGCATTAGATAGGTCTCCCGTGACTGAAGACAAGTCAACATTGGACTAAGCTTGCAGGGGTCTAGTTTAACATTCCATTGAGATGTGGGGAAGGGAAGAATTGGACCTCCGTACCCGCCTCCTTAAACTAAAGTTTGAACTTGGTACATTTAAGCCTCAACCTTCGGGGTTTTTGTCACCCTTTCATGCGCCAACTTTCGATGTATGTGATTGGATAGGGTTTCTCAACTTGAACTGATTTTATTTTATTTTCCTAATTAATTAAAATTGCAGAAGATATAATACCGTACCAAAATAAAACTTTGATGTTTCAAAATTAAAGCAATATAATTAATCTATTGAAAGCAATTAAAAGATATTTAATGAACATCTAGAACTTGGGGCTTTAAATTAGTCAATGGGACCCTGGAGAGTCAACTTTCTTTGCAGCAATTAAGGAAGGTCAGAAAGGGTGGCCCTGATCCTACATCATGTTAGGTAGTGGTTGGTTAGGTATAAACCGCTATGGGGCTGTTTGGTTAATGGCTGTTGCGCCATTTGGTTGTTGCCTTTTTCTTTGACCAATTGATAATTTTGTCTTGTTGGATGTTTAAGTTGCTATATCAGCTGAGTTTTCTCTTAAATGGCACTGTCTCAGTCCTACTGTATATGATTTCATTAGGAGTGAAAACTGTATCATGGTGCTTGAACATTGATTCTTGTAAGTTGCCAGCTTCAACAAATATTTTATAGTTTTGTTTCTTTCCCAACTGTTTGATGATTCACTCCTAATCTTATTATTGAATTTCTTTCAGAAAGCAGAAGAAAGAACATTCACTGCAGGTCTCAAAGTGCAAAAATTTGCAGAAGAGTTTGACTGACAATGCTGATAGGCGTAGGCGACTTTTGGAAAATGAAAATGAGTGGGTTGTGTTTCTTACCTATCTTTCTTGCTTTTCAATACTTCATTTTACGCCTTAATCTTCTCAATATCAATTTGAAACATTTTTAGGGAGTCAGAGTAGCTGGGAATTACAGAGAAATTGAAGAGTTGAAGAGACAAAGAGAATCACGTCACGAGAATTTATTGAAAGCTAGATTGGATCTAGAAGCTGCTGAACTGGAATTGGAAAACTTGCCACCTTATGAACCTCCAAAGGATGAATTTGTATGAGATTTAGATCCTTGGTTTTATATTCTTACATGCAATATAAGTTTAAATGATTCAGACATTTGTGACATAGTGCGTGAAACTTGCAAAATCACTTTTTTTGACCATCACTTTGTGGGAAATCCTTTCCCTTGAGTTCCTGATTCATTTATTCTTGTAAAAGTGGCATTCTATGTGCAAATATGTATTAGAATTTTCTTTCGTTCAATTTTCTTTAACATCCTTTTCCAGTAACAATTTTGATGTTGAGTGTTAATGGATTTTTAAACTTGTCAGTTTTAATTTGTTATATTATTGTCTTGATATTGACACCTAAATATCTCTTTCTATTAATTTTTTAAATTCAGGAAAGATTGGAGGCCAATATTGTAGAACTAAGAAGCAATAGAAGAGATATTGAACGACAAAAGTATGATAAGGAAAGACTTTTTACTCAAAACAAAAGGACACTGGAAGGATTGGCTGACAGGTCTTAATTATTACACTTGTCATTCAATTTGATGGTGGTGCATCTCATCCTCAAATACAGAATCTGTGCAGGTTAAAAGAGATGGAAAATAGGAGTTACAAGCTCCTACATGAGCTGCAAAAAACTGGAGCGGACAAGATTTTTGAAGCTTACCGTTGGTTGCAAGAAAATCGTGATAAGTTAAAAAGAGAGGTTTTTGGACCTGTTCTTCTTGAGGTATGTTTTCTTAAACTGGCTCATGTGTCATTAGTTATTTTACCAGTTTGAGTTTTTCCCTGACAGCTCTCTAATTGCTAGTTTGCACCTTCATTTTTTGTGTATTAATGCCTGCGTCTAGGATTTTTCTATGAATTGGACTTAGTAATAGAAAAAGCGATTCGGTGGAGGTTTATATATGTAGACTTGGATCCCACATTGATGGCACCTAAGTTACTTGGACTCGAATACTAATGTTGGATACTTGTACGTGTCCAAGTGTCAGATACGTCTAAATTTTCAATTCTGCGCCTAAAATGAAGTGTCTAAGTGCCATACTAATGTCCAAGGATCAAGGATCGGACACGGGTATGTGAAGCAAAATGAAGAGTCCGAGTAATGTAAGATGGCACACTGGCTTTACAATATACGTTATATGCAGTGTACCTTAATGTGTGTCATGTGAATTGTGAAGCAATGCCTATCACTTTAACTTCTTGTTTTTATGGAAATAGAATTAAATGTTTAGATTGGAGCAAAAAATTTTAGATCAAACCAAAGATTTTAGACTTGACCTAGTCACAACTCATTACTCATAATAGCCATAGTAATTATCAAAAATATCAGATAAGATGAAAGTGGACCACATCATATCAGTAATGTTTAGACGAGATCTAAAACTACATCTTACTAAACCTCTCTAAATGCAGATCAACATTTTGTATTTAAAAAGATGCTTTAACATGTATAAGCAACTATGGTATCACTATTAGCTTCACTTGTTTATTATCTTTAACACGTAGCATGAGTTTGAAGGAAAATTTGTTATGAATTATCTATCTTTCTCGTTTCTTCAAGTAGTTATTGTATTTTTGATGGTTTTTTTGGACTGATGTAACTGTCTGAGGCCGAAGCATTATGTTTAATTACTTGAACTTTTGATCCGGCATTCTGCAATTATAACATGAATTTGAGTGACTTGGGATCCCATCATCTTTTGTTTTTAATACGTTGGTACTGCAAGTGTTTGACTGTTTTCAAATGAATTTTCTTTGTTTATTATCTGAATTTCTACGTCATTTCTTGTCAATGAGTCTACACTGGAAGCTGTTCCCAGTGATTTGGTGTGCATGGTTTCTCATAATTGATACCGTTGCTATGGTTTTTTTGTAATGTAGTCTTCTTTCTCTTTCCTTTCTTTTAGAGTGTATATTTTTGTATACAAATCATGTCCCAGAACACTGCATTGATTGGTGCTTGATTTCTGTAAGAAGGGTTGATATAGACTGATGGTGGCTTTGCCTTTCTAATGGTAAGTTATTTTTTCTATGCTGTGAATATAGGTTACTGTCAAGGAACAATCTCATGCTGACTACTTGGGGGGTCAGGTTCCATTTTACATATGGAAGGTGTGTTTAATCTTAATTGTCTTCTTAATATAAGCTGCATGCAAAAATGCTTGTGTGGAGTGTAGATATGTAAGATCGGTTGGATTGGTATTACTTTAGTGTGTGTGACATAGATTTGTTTGTTGTAGTTTTTTGGTATCCCGTATCTTTTTCTTCTTCTTTGGGATGGGTGGATTTGGACTTCGGGAGGGTAGGAGAGTAGTTCTCTGTTACCCTTCTTTGTATGAGTTTTTTCAATGTGATTTTTAGAGCAATATTGGAAGTGGTGGTGAAGAGATATCTCATGCCTTATCAATATTGTTTGTTTGTTTTTTTGTCATTCAGTATTTAACGAGGTTTTTTGGTAGGATGCATTCTTTGTATTTATCAGGTGTTTAGGTTGGATTGGCATGCAAAGTTTGCTTTGATGGATGTGCTTATAACACATTGGTCTTGGTAAAAGGCTGTAGGAGCATTAATCTATTCACTTTCCTTGCTTTCAGTTGGATTTTGTTACCGACTTGTTCTATTTGAACGTTTCTTGTTTTTTATAGGCAATGTACATATTATTTAGTGATTTACTCCCCCCGTCCCTCTTTATATGCCTTTTTTTATTTTGGGTTGTCCTTATTTGGAAATGGAACCACTTTCTTTTAATCTCATCCATACATTTTAACACTCTTTTAATTTCATCTACACAATTCAATCTCTCTCTTCTTTTATTACCAGGTATCCACCTTTTCCTTAAGAATACTTCATCTTCTCTTTAATGCTAATTCAAAGGGATGGAGTAGTATCTGTTTTGGGGTCAGCTTGTACTCTGCTGCTCTGCGTTGTAAGTTGAACTTTTGCGCTGCCGAAAGTGGTATCTGTACTAACATTGTTGCTTTTGTTTTTTAAAAGTACAAGTGTTCCATGTTTTCTTATCTGCTAGAATTAGACAGTGATTGTGATTGTGTTTTATTCAGCTGCGAGTATTTGCATGTTCTGCTCTACAGCAGTGTATTTGAAACTTGTTGGTTTTACTGTTGCCTACTCTCCCAGCTGAAATGACATTCTATTCTTTTGTGTTCTTGCTTTGATGTTTTAGTCCTTTATCACCCAAGATCCTGATGATCGGGACTTCTTGGTTAAGCATATGAAATCATTTGATGTTCCAATCCTGAACTATGTTCAGAATAATGAACAGAGTAGAGATTCACCTCGAATTTCAGAGGAGGTATACACTTTGTAACACATTCTTTTTTTCTACTTTAAGATATCTAGAGTTTCTTCCCCTCTTTAATGTTGTTGAGTTATTTGCAGATGCGTAAGATTGGGATATGTGCTCGGCTTGATCAAATCTTTGATGCTCCAGCTGCTGTCAGGGAGGTTCTCATTAGTCAGTCTGGTCTTGATCATTCTGTAAGCTTACTGTTTCTTCTGGTTGTTCATTCTAAATTTTTGTCCAAGGATAACTTTATAAGAAACAATGATGGACAATGTTTTTGTTTCACTTATTTTGGCACATTGATGTTACTTCTGATTCAGTGACACCCATTCCATTGTTCTCAGTATATTGGCACAGCGGAAACTGATCGAAGGGCTGATGAGGTTGAAAAGTTGGGAATACTTGATTTTTGGACTCCAGCTAACCACTATAGTTGGTCTAGATCTAGATATGGTCATCATGTGTCTGCTAGTGTGGTGCCAGTTTCTAGATTCAAACTTCTATCATGCAGTAAGTTTACGCCTTTTTATGCCGCTTCATTGTTACGGATGGGCAGGTTCTGATGTGCACTTAATTATTCTGTTCACAGGTTCAGATAATTCAGAAATTGATGATCTAAGGTCTAGAAAAATTACGCTTGAACGAACGATCATTGAATGTGACGAAAGTGTTAAAGCTCTGCAGTGTGAGCTTAAACAGATTGAAAATGCAGAGGCCAATTATCACAGACAACGGGTATGCTGGAACAGAGAAAAAGTTGTTTCTGTTGTCTGCATATTGTCAGTTTTGTGGAAAATTGTTATGTATGTGTTTATGCGGATTCTTGCAGGAAGCGATTCATGAAAGGGTCCAGCTTGAGAGGAAAAAGCGAAAGGATATTGAAAAGCGTATCAGTAAGCCTCCTTAATATTGTCTGCTTGCATTATCTTATCTGAAATTTAAGTTCGCTTTCATAATTGATTTGGCTTGATCAAATTGTCAGACCAGAAGAAACTTAGATTGTTATCCATAGAAAAGGAGGGGGATGTTGATGGTCAAATTGTGAGCCTTAATGAAAAAACTGAAGAGTTGAATGTCCAGCGGTTTAATAATGCTATTGAGATAAAGGTAAAGCATTATTTTGTCGTTTCTTTTTTCTGATAAAGTATAATGGTGCTCTAGAGTTTGTGAAATATTTTCCTTCTGTCTTACCACTCTTCAGCATTTACTTATGGATGCTCTTTCACATAAATGGAGTTTTGCTGAAGCACGCCTTTCCGCTGTTGAAATTGAAGGAAAGGTAGTCACTTCTTTCATCTTGTTGAACTTTTTCAATTATTTTTGATCTGATAATGCTGAAAAAAGGGCCTGCAGCCTAAGAAAATGTTGGGTTCAGTAGTTTCATTCCAGTGCGCTAGTGAGTGAAGTTAATTGAAATTTCTTGTATCAGGAGATCAAAAGTTGGAACAATAAGTTTCAAATTTGGCGATTTTTCTAGTACTGGTGTCATTGAGAACATAAGTCTATTAAACATGCTCATGTTTTACCATTGTTCTGATAAGTTTTTTTTTAACTTTGTATCTGATTAAGTGACTTTTATATATTTATAATTTTAACTAATAGTATTTACTTTATGCTTCTTAGGTGTTCTATACTGATATTTTTTTTGTTTGTCATCTGCACATCTTTTTAGGATTTCTCAGCTCCCATCCCCTCTGGATTTTTGTTTTTAAGATACCCAGCTCTTACACATTTCTCCCTTGAATGTGAGTGCTTTTTGGTTGAATGTTGCAACTATTTAATGTTAGAGGAAGCATTTACCCATTTACTCTATTATATGTGAATCAGCAGCTAAAATTAAAGGTAGTAACATATGTATTAAACCAAAAGGGATTCTGCCCAATACTTCATGTAGGCTTAATCAGTGGCCAACGCTATTGTAATTGCTTCTTAATTGTTCAGTTGATAATTTTAGTTGTTATTATCATAATTCATAACTGAAATTGGATTGCCTGCTCTGTATAAATTCTTGATTTCCCTTTTCCTTTTCAAGGTTGATACCTTGGGCATTAGTTGTTTCAAGTTTCGCCTATGTTAAAAATCTTTACAAGTTGCAACTAATTCCAATTTCAGATAGTAGTTGAAATTTGCTGTTGCTGGAATTCATTATTTTCATTCTGAGCATGCCAAAAGTTTGTGAATCATGTTAAATTTATCTGAAGATAGTTTAATTTTTGATTTTGGGCCTGTTTTCCTCAACATCCAATCATTTCAGTTGAGTTTAGTAATACATCCCTTTGACTCACATTTCTCTATTCATTTGGCTATTAATCATCCTTGTTTCATTCAGTTATGTTTTATTCTTTTAGTTCAGCTCAGCTAAGCTGTTAGTACTTAGTAGTACTAGAGAACAACCCCTTCCCTCTATAGTGAGGAGTGAGTGAGGACTATTATGACAACATTTATATTGTCATGACAGCAATGTTGATGATTATTACTATGCGTAGGAACATGCTAAATTTGTGTGCCTTGTTTATCCATAGACCTAGCTGTAGAATTCTTTCTTTGTCCCAGTTTCACGGGCTATGCTTGGCAGTTGGCACTCTGGTTGTATTGTATTTTTTGTTTCCTTTCAAGTGAAATCTTATTCATGTTATTCTTCTCTAGATACGAGAGTCTGAAACGGAACATAAGGAGCAAGAAGCAGTTGCTTTACAAGCGGCCATGTATAAGGATCAATGTAAGTGCATTTTCGTGTGGAAAGCTCGTCATCTTCTGTCTTGGTGTGTTTGCAACTTTGTAATGTAAATGTCTCTTTTGAAATTTTTTTAACACAAATTTTTGCTAACCTGCTCTGTGGTACTATTATAGCCATTTTTTAAAGTTATTTGTTTCATTTAGAGTAATCATTATAAAAATTAGTCCAAGCTGTTCAAATAGTAATTTGTACAGTGTTTCTTATAGTATGAATAAGGCGCATGGGATAATCGTTTAATGCCCTTTCAAACGTAAATTTTTTTGTTATGAAAGCTGTCAACTTTTTCTTGTGATATTTTCATTGGAATACTGGAAAGAGGTTTCCCATGTGTAATAAAGTTTGAAAATTACTGGCTTGATGTGGCTTTTGATGGAACAAATAAAAGTGGCTTGTTGAATTGCATTTGTGTCTTTTTTTTTTTGTAAATAAACAGATGTCTATTGAATTTAGAATCAAGGATCTCAAGTTGATAAGCTTTTTGTTACTGTGGATATTTGAAATGAATTTCACTTCTGTGGGTACTAGGAGCATCATTGTAAGTATTAAGTCTCTTAGATGTGATGTGGAAAGTAGGCTTGGCAAAAACTGATCCGACTTTCTAACCCAACCTTCTAACAGGATCTGAACCTAACCCGAAATAAGTGGGTTTTGTTGAAACTATTTACCCAATTAAGTAAATGGGTTGACCTGACCTGACGTGTTTATTAAATGGGTTAGGTTAAGGTCAAAATCTTAAACCTGTAGCAAACCTGTATAACCCATTTAATTAAACGAGTCAGTTTTGAGTCAAATCAATTCGTATAACCTAAACTTAATTCATTTAACATTTTTCTATTTTTCGTTGTAAATTCAAAATAAACAACTCGTAAATTAAAAAATAAAAATTTTAGACCAAACCAAACAGATCAAATGACCTTTTGAAATGTCTTAAGTTTGTCTATGTATACATAAACTGGTTAAGTGGGTTGAAATCAGGTTGACCAGGTATAGGTAGAGGGTTGAGTTCGGGTTGTGATTTTCTACCCAATTAACTAAATGGGTTAGATTCTAGTCAGAGTTTTTGACCCATTTATATATTACCCGAACAAGAACCAATGCGACCTCATCTGGCTTAATGGAAAGTTCAACATGACTTTTTCCATTTTATTGTTACTTTAGAGTTTTGGGGTAAAATCAATTTGAAGAGTGATATCTAAGGATAGAGAACCTCTGAGAGGTGTATAACACTAATACTTTGAAATTCAGTCATTGTCCTGTTGTCAAATATGATTGATTCTATAAATCTTGAGTCAACAATCATCATCACTGTCCCCTTCAGGTGATGCTAGATGTTCTTCCAATTTTGAGATCATGTTTATTAAGTTGTGTATCATTAACTGTGTTATTTCGGTTCTTTTTTTGTTGCTATGGGTTGCTGAAGGTAACATTTGGTTTTTGTTTTTTTAAATTCTTAATGGAATTATTTATATCCTGTCTATGCACATCTTTGAAATGTTCTCCATTTTCATTTTTACTTCTCACTAACCAGGTGAAAAAGAAATGGAACATCGCAAGGTGTTGCTTTCAAATGCCAAGAGAGATGCAGAATCTGTTGTGAAGATGACTCATCAAATTAAGGAGGCCTTTTGTGAGGTTTGTTTTTGTCTTTTGATGTTTTTATGTGCTATCAAGGGTTAATTGGAAACAACCTCCTTTTTGCAAGGTAAGGTTGTTTTCGTCTGACCCACCCTACTCCAATCCCCACTTAGGCGGGAGCCACTTTGTCGGCACTGAGTAATTTTATTTTGTTGGTTTTTACATTTGTACATCCTCTTAAATTGCATATGAATGATCTGTTTCAACTCTAACCACTAAGTGTGCTTTTCACTGGATGGTTTGGAATCAATCTAGATGGAAGTTTGTCAAAAAGGCCTCGTGTAGTCAATGCATCATATATCTGACTTTTACGATTAATTTATTACACTCTTGTAGACATCTGAAGTCATCAGATACTTGAAAGTTAAAATCCTGATGTAAATGCATCTGTATTCATAATATCAATGTGCCATTTGATTTTTTTCCTTGGAAGTTGCTAATTTGCTATACAAAAGCTTTCAAGAATGGAGTTATTTTAGTCTAATAGATCCATTGTGCTCTTGCTTAAGACTCTAATTCTTGTTGCCATTACCAGAAAAAAATTGAACGATATAGTAATTCTTGTTCACAGGGGTTCCTCGTTTCCAGTGCAACTGTTTCAGACTGGTGATAAAAGGATTTTTGGAAACAATTGATGGTTAATTTTCCTGATAGACCTATATCTAAAATTGGAGATATCTTAAATTTGTTTGAGAAGGATTTTCTCGCAGATGTAGGGGTAGAATGGTTTAGGAAGATATTTAAAATTAGTCCCTATGGATTTGTATGTGGTGCTTTGTGAATAAGATTGGACAGAGGATCAAAAATGCAAAGTTTCTGGCACTGTTGCTGCCACTTGGCTCGTGCAATCAGAGGGATCAAAGTAAATAAGGAGAGAGATGATGAGGAAGGAAGAGACGCTAGAGGTGTTTGTTAGTTGAGGTGGATCTACATGAGTGGAAGTGTTGTAGTTCTTGATGTGGTCTAGTGAAAGTAAAGGTACGGAGGAGAGAGAGGAAGTTAAGTTGGTTGAACTGATGAAGGAGGAGGATGTATTTTTGGGGGAAAGAGTTTTGGAGTGGAGGGAAAAGGGTTATGTGTATTTAATGAAGAAAAAATGTACAGTATGAATGTAAGGTGTTATCGTAAATAACTGGAAATTGTCCAAATCCCGGGGTTACCAAATGTGAGTTTCAAAATCTTGTCCGCTATATGGAACTGGCCAAACTATATCTATGTTGAGTTTTCCAAGTGTTGATCATTTTTAGGAAATTAGTAGAGCAAATATCTTTTGGAGGCAAATAATTTAGTATAGATCTAGTGTGAGTTTTCCAATTATAGGTTGCAAGTCGCAACTATTAAACAAGCTATTTTACATAAAGCCTACTTTTTGCCCTTTATCTTTCAAGAAAAGGAATAATCTTGTAGGAGAGGACAGGTTCTTAACTGAAAAAGAAGCTTGGGGCAAAAGAAGTTGACATCAATGCTTGTGACGTCATCTATCATTAATGCTCCCTGACTTTAGATTCTCTTTTCTAAAAACTCTTATGTTGCCTTTCGTTAATGGTATTACATTGTGGTAAGGAGAATCAATTCTAGTGTTAGTAATGAAGCTCTCCTCAAGCATTTTTTTTTTTTCACAATTTCCCATTGCCAGCAAATTTCACCCTCCCAACTCCCAAGTGGTAAATATGAATTTTGTGAAGGGAAAAATGCTAAGAGTAGGACAAATATGACCATAAACCTTGTCGAGTAATTATTTTTAGCTAAATTACTGTGTATTTTCATTACTACCATTTAATATTAATAATCAAACACAGCAATTTGTTTTTGTTTAACACCAACAAGTCCACAATATGCATAGATACTCCATCAGATCGCTCATTTTTATTGAATATTTGGAATATGTATGAAGTATTAATATGCATTTTTTTCTTGAAACCAAACACAATATGAACAAATGAACAGATACAAAAAACATAATCAAATTCCTTTTTTTAATTAAGCTAATGAACAGGCTTAAATTATTCACAACTCTGACCATGAATGATGATTATGCAACTTCCTATAAATTGGGAATGATGTTATGAGAATTTGAAAATGTTGCTGTTGCCTTAAAAGGAAGCTCTTCTCCAGTTACATATGTATTTATGTTTGCCTGCAGATGCCTGCTACAATTGAGGATCTTGAGGCTGCTATTCAAGATACTTTGGCACAAGCTAGTTCCATTCTTCTTCTCAATCAAAATGTTTTGGCTGAGTATGAAATACGAAAGACAAAGGTAATGCACCATATATATTTCATCCAAAGAATAAAAATGAGATTGTTCCTTTATATTACAGTTGATATATAAGGAATTTTGGGCATACCATTCCGCAAAACTTGGTACCTGTGATTTTCAATCATGGAGTACATTCATTATATGCAGTTTCTCTGTTATGTTAGCCATTTCATGCAGTTTATCTATTTAATGAAGTAGCAACCATTAAAGTGGTAAAAACAGTAAAACCAATTTTCTAAGTACATAAGTCTTTTTAGGGGGTACATATGGGGTACATATGTTTTTTATGTTCTAGTCTTTTTGAATAATAAAAAGGTTCATTGAAAATATGTACCCTAGACAGTGTATATGTACTTCTTTCAGAATATGTACCCCTAAAGGTTGAATATGTACACTTGGTTTTTAGTTTGGGTGAAAATTTAAAATCAATTTTAGGGTATACATATTAACTAAAACAATGTACATGTTCAGTTAAAAAGGTTTGCATGTTTTGAGCTACAGTAATTTTTTATAATTTAATAAAAACTGAAAAAAATATTGTAGTTGAGAAAACGCGTCGTATCTGTACACCTTGAAATTGGTTTTCTTTTACCATTCTAGTTATTTTTACCTTATTTTTCCCATATATATATATATATATATATATATATATATATATATATATATATATATATATAGGAAGAAGTTCAAGTGAAAACCATCCTTATATGAGAACCATGAGAACCAATCTGCTTGACAATAAAGTGTTACTTTTTCACTAAAAAGGTGTTATTTTTAGGCAAAAAATGTTGCTATTTTTGAAAAAAAGGTGATACTTTTAGGCAAATAAGTATTACTTCAAGAAAAATTCTGAAAAAAACTCACAAAAAGGTGTACCTTTTTACGTAAAAAAATGTTACTTTTCAAAAAAAACGTGTTACTTTGTATTTATATTTTTTTTGAAAGTAACACTTTTTGCTAAAAAGTATTAGATTTTTTTAAAAACAAAAGTTATTTTTTATACAAAAGTAACACCTTTTCTAGTGAAAAAGTAACACATTTTTATCGTAGAGATTGGTTCACGGTTCTTATATAAGCTTGATTCTCACTGGAACTTGACCCTATATATATGGGTCAAGTTCCAGTGAGAACTAAGCTTATATAAGAACCGTGAGAACTAATCTACATGATAAAAACTGTTACTTTTTTACAGAAAATGTGTTACTTTTGGGAAAAAAAATGTTACTTTTATTAAAAAAAAATGTTACTTTTTAGCAAAAAAGTGTTACTATCAGAAAAATTTTCCAAAATCGAATTGTACAAAGTAACACGTTTTTTCCGAAAAGTAACACTTTTTTATGTAAAAAGTAACACCTTTTTGTTAAAAAAGCAACACTTTTTTACCTAAATGTAACACTTTTTTTTGTCAGATAGATTGGTTCTCATGATTTTCATATAAGGATGGTTCTCAATGGATATATATATATATATATATATATATATATATATATATATATATATATATATATATATATATATATATATATATATATATATATATATAGAGGGTGAAGTTCCAAGAGAACTTGGGATGAGCAAATAAGAGTTGACTTGCATGAGTTAAACGTCTTTGCAGACCTGACTAGGGATAGGAGCAATTAGAGACGACATATCCATGTCCCAGACTTTTAATGTCTGCTTAGTTTTCCTTTTAGTGCCCGTAACCTCATGCTCTTATCGTTTCCTTTCTTTTAGTTCTGTGTTTTCCTTTGTAGTAGCTCCCCTTTTTTAGGCCTTTAAGTTATCTTGCACGTTAATCACATCTCTTTATCTTCCTTGAGCTGGGGGACTCCTTTGGTTGCGCTCTCCTTTATGGGTATGAGTTGCCGCCGTCTTTCCCTCCCCAGACCCTGGCCTTAGTCCTCTATGCGCGGATATACTGGGTAGGATGATGTTGATGATAGGGTCAAGTTCCAGTGAAAACCAAGTTTATATGAGAACCGTGAGAACCAATATACCTAATAAAAATGTGTTACTTTTTTACAGAAAATGTGTTACTTTTGGACAAAAAAATGTTACTTTTGTTTTTAAAAAAGGCTAGTACTTTTTAGCAAAAAAATTGTTACTTTCAGGTTAAAATATATTTTTCAATATAATACAAAGTAACTCGTTTTTATCAAAAAGTAACATCTTTTTATGTAAAAAGTAACACCTTTTTGTGAGTTTTTTCAGAATTTTTTCCTTAAAGTAACATTTTTTTGCCAAAAAGTATCATCTTTTTTTATTAAAAAAAAGTAACACATTTTTGCCTAATAGTAACATCTTTTTAGTAAAAAAGTAACACATTTTTGTCGGCCAGATTGGTTCTCACAGTTTTCATATAAGGGTGTTTCTCACTGGAACTTCTTCATATATATATATATATATATATATATATATATATATAAAAGGATGGTTCTCACTCTAAAAGGTCTAGCATAAGCTTTAAATAAAATCTACATTCTAACAAACTTGAATTACAACGATAAACAGAATATTTTTCAAGTTAACAATTCACACAGCAAAGTCCCAGAAGCTAGTCGCAACATCGCCAATCGTTACCACAATTGTGGCAACATCTGCAAATTTTTTCAATGATTTCATCTGTTTCACTTATGTTTTGGTTTACAATTATGCATGGCAGATTGAAGCTCTGGAAAAAACACTTGGAGAAGAGGAAGATGGATTGAAAACACTTTTAGCTGAAATAGATGCCTTAAAGGTGATTCTCTTCACTAATAAATGATAAAGTAAAACTTCACCAACCATTTTGTTGAACCCTGAAATTCTGTTCTCCATTATTTTCAGCCATCTTGACCCCCTTCTCATTATTCAATCTTTCAGCAGTACTCCTAGCATGATCTCATAGTTAACAACATTGTTCTTCTGGCTTCAGGCTAGTTGGCTCCCAACATTGAGGAATCTTGTTCAACAAATCAATGGAACATTTGGTCATAATTTCCAGGAGATGGCCGTTGCTGGAGAAGTATCATTGGGTATTACTAGATCAACTTTGACGTCTTAAATTGAATTTTTTTTTCTGTTACATAAATTGTTGTCTGGGTTGATAGACTGATAAATTGTCCAATTTTTGATAGATGAGCATGACATGGACTTTGGTGCGTATGGTATAGTTATAAAAGTAAAGTTCAGGTAATTACCTTCTGTCTTCTGTTTGACTAGCTCTCAGTATAAAGCTATACTGGTCTCTTATCTGTGTTCTTTGCACTTTGCTCTGAGTATTTCTTAGTGTACCTAAGGCAGTAGAAGTAGTTACTAGGGAACAACAGTTATTTAAGTGGACTTTATGGGATTAAGCTCAAATGATTTTACTTTACTTGCTCCTGAATTTTTTCTTCACAAATTTAGAAAATTTTTACATTAGATGCACTGCGCATGATGTTTTCTATATTTCTCTAGTTATTGCAACTGGACTTTGTTTCATTTCTTGCACAACTCAGAAACAGATGAACCATTTTCTTTTTTATATTGATGATGTAATCCATTATATTATGAATAGATAGCGTGTGATTATTTTGACATGTGTGTTTGATATTTTTATCTTGGATACTACAAGTTAGAATTCCTATTCTAGTTTGTTTACTTTATGCTGACAAAACTTACTTCATCACAAATGATTTGGACCCTGCATTATGTATAAAAGCAATGTTAATTTATAAGACGCTATTAGTCTATACATATATGGGTGACTTCTTTTTTCAATTTAAAATATCTTGTGTAAACATGACATGCAATCTTGATCTGTGATTTGCTCCTAAGTTCTCAATATTCCCTCTGTCCCATTTAATTTCCACCTCTTGATACATGTGTAAATATTAATTTGTTGTTGGTAATAAAAACAAATAACAAGTGTGTTGAAAAAATAAGTGTAAAAGATTAAAAGAGAAAATGAATTTGTTGATGGAATAAAAAGTGAATTGTGGGGACATTATTAAAAGAAGAAAGGTTGTAAGTGGAACAATCCTAAATTGAAATTAGGTGCAAATTAAATGGGATAAACAGGGTAATATTTAGGGCTGTGTGTTTGTGTGCCTTGGCAACTGTTTATTTTGCTTAGAAAAAATTTCTACTTTGAAACACGTAACCTACTTTAAGAAGGCAAACATCAGTGATATGCAGAATGTCACCAAATCTCAGCCACCAAATTTTACTGGATAAATACATGTTCCTGTATACATGAGATGAGTACATCTATGGAAATTTGTAAGGTAATTTAAGCTCTGGTAATAAAGCAGATACTAATGAAGGCATTCCATTGTGTCTCCCAGGGATACCTTCACACCTCTAAGGTTAATTTGATTTTCATGAGAGTTTTGATTTTCTATTTACAATGCTGATCACTGAGTTGCTACCTTCTGTTTCATAATATATGGCACTGTTTTTTCTATTGTCTTTCCTTTGGTCATTTATTTGTATAAATATACTATCAGTTTCATATTGGATAGTGTTTTCAACCTGTTATGAATGGTAGTATACTAATGTGATTATAAATGATAGTATACTAATGTGTGACTTGAGTGCACATTAAAGGGTTGAATTCATGTGTGTGACTCTTGAGTTGTGGAATCCAAAAGGGTGTAATAAGGTGAAGAGTATTCATGGGAATTATTGGTGTTAATGAAGATTAAGGTGAAGAGTCTCATGTGTGTGACTCTTGAGATAATGCCTTTTCAAGTTCTTAGAGTTATTTCATAGTATTCATTACCCTAAATTAACTATGTATTTATGTGAGCCATTCATCTTCAAGTACCTAGCACTATAAATAGGGCTCTCATACCCACACTTCAAGTATGCAAAACACATCAAACACAACCCTTAAGCCAAACACATAGCCTATTGTTGTTATCTCTATCTCAATTGTAATTCTTCATATTGAAGTGTTGTTTGTATTCATTTGATATAATATAAACATAAACTACACACCACGGAGGACATAGCCATCATTGGGTGAACCTCCTTAAATCTTTGTGTCCTTGTTTGTTACTTTGTCAAACTTAATTTTGCTCATTGTTGTTTGTTCTTAACATCGTAAGTATTTGGCGATCGTTTTCACAACCTTTCCTTAGCTTGGGAGAAATTAAGCGTCAAATTGTGATTGTTGAAAGACAGGTATTGTATTGTAAAACAGAGGTGTAACAGTGTTTCTTTTTTTTTTCTTTTTTTTTTTTTTTTCCTGTTTCAGAATCTTATTAAGCAATGCCTGTGAAATTTTGAGTGTTGATTTTTTAGGGTAGTGTTCTTTTTCTCCATCCCACATGATTTTCTTACTTCCATTAGTTAGATGTCCCATTTGCTTTTCCACCAAACAGGTCTACTGTCTTTATCACATTATTCTTTTTTCGTCTCAATTTTTGGTTCTGTTTATTCCTGATTCTCTCCTCATTTTAATATCATATGTACCATATCGTATAATCACACCTTTATTTACATAATAATCTTGTAAAACCCTATCGTGGGATGGAGGGTGTACATTTTGCCTACTATTGGCTCGGGTTTTATGTAATGCTCTCTCTGTTTGCTTGCTACACAAGCTTGTGTAGCCCCTTGCTCGCGTAGGACTGAAGTGTTGACACCAGATAATATTATCAGCAAGTATAGCATAAGACAATCATAGTGAAGATTGCTGAACCATATTTTCTCATGTTTTGTTTGTTAATGATGTTATTTATGTCAGTGTAAAAGTGTAATGCTAGATATGCATGTACACGTTTCCGTATTACCTACTTTTGTGCTAGATTGTTATCCCTCTAATTCTGTTGAATTGGTGGGGATTTGTGTGAAAGCTTAAAAATTTAATTGGTTCCTTGTATTTAACAGACAAGCTGGCCAACTTCAAGTCCTTAGCGCCCATCATCAATCCGGAGGGGTAATTTCCATAACTGGGTTGTTTCTCTGACTTCTTCATTTAAGCTATTTGTACGTTGTCATATCTTCTTTTTGTTTGTGTAGGAGCGTTCAGTTTCAACTATACTTTACCTTGTTTCTCTACAAGATCTAACAAATTGCCCCTTTAGAGTGGTTGATGAAATTAATCAAGGTAATTCCTGCTAGATTATTGCTACAAAAATTAGACAAATCTAACCAAAATTATATTTACTTAGTCTCTGTGTTACTCTCCAGGAATGGATCCCATCAATGAAAGAAAGATGTTTCAGCAGCTGGTGAGAGCTGCTAGTCAACCAAATACACCACAGTAAGAACTTGTTCTCTTCTGATTTGGATTTGACGATCTGTTCTTCGATGGGATGATTAGAATACGTCAAAGTTAGCACTTTACTCTTGATTTTTGTAACTTGTAATGGTCATTAACACTTTACACAAAATTGGTTGATTAGAGTTTTAATGGAGTATCAATTCTATGTTATAGTAAAATTTATGTGCTACTTGGTCTGCCTGTGATATCTTTGACTCGTGTATGTTGGGTCAGTGGATATAGCTGCACAATGTATTGCAGAATGGACTTGGTTACCTGTAAGGCTTAAGTGGATATGGGAAGTAGAATATGTAATTGGAAATGGCTTTAGTCAGTTTTGTTTGATTGGCGGGACCCTGTGTTGTCAGAATTGGAACTTTACAAATTTTGCAGGTATTAAAACTCCCTAAGCATATCAGTTATAATATCAGAGTAGTGTTTTACCTACATACAAAACAAACTGATCATTTTTATCTATGGGAAGTATAACTTCCTTTTTTGTCAACTAACAAGGTTCCAGTGTGAGACAATTTTGTCAGTCTGTTTTACAAGGTTCAACATTAGGAAGATAGATGTCACAAAAACTATATGTTTGTCTTCATTCCAAATGAAGAATTTACATATTTTCCAATCTCAAGCTTCTTTGGGATTTTATCTCAGGTCAATGAATCTTTTTTCCCAGATTGCCACCAAGTGCAACCTGTGTTGTGACTGTTGTCAGCCTAAGTTTTTTAGCATGAATCTCTACATAATTAGACACGCTTTCTTGGTCGCGTTAGAGTAGCAGCTTAACACCTGACTATCGCATTCCTTTTACAACTCTGAATGCCCTTCACCATGATATGATTCTTGAAAGTATGTCATCAAGCTGTGCCTTGGTGACAAACTGACAGGAACAGGTGCGGGTGTGTAACAGATCATGGCATATTGGATTAACACCATCCTGATAAAAATAATCAAATCTTCGATACTTTTTAATATTTGAAAATTAAATTTCACGTACAGAGAAGCTTGCTTGATTTGAATAGCTACTGGGTAGAATGCTACAAGCACACTATTGCCATACTGCTAACAGAATGTAGCTTTGCTAGACCCAGTGGTTAAGATAGCGTACCTAACAAGTACTCTCTCCATGCCTTTAAGTTTACACCAACCAACTCAAAAAGCTCACATGGAGTTGAACTTGGGAAAACTCAGAAATGGAGAGTAGGCCTCAAAGCTTTTCAAAATACGGTTGATACACAAGGTATATATACAAGATTAAGGACAAATTAGTTGTACAGCTTTGTGGATTAAATAATTGGTGCAGGATCTACTCAAGATATGCTGTTTCCTTCTGGATTGCAACTTTAGTAAAGAAGGCCAAGTTTTGTTACGCAATTCTCATTTGACCATTCCTGCACCTCGATTTCAGCTGCATATATTTCATTGCCAAATTGACCAACACTCTTATGTATATATGTGACCAATTCTTGATTTCCTGGTGGCTTTCCTTTTCAGGTGTTTTTTGCTGACGCCAAAATTGCTACCTGACTTGGAATACAGTGAAGCGTGTAGCATCCTGAATATCATGAATGGACCATGGATCGAGGAGCCTTCTAAATGTAAGTTTTCGTAGCAAAAAATGTGTAGAATCTTTTCATTATCGATGTGAGTTATTGTCCAAGCTGACTAGGACCTTTTGATGTTTCACTTTTCATATAGTGTGGAGCAATGGAGAGCGCTGGGGTACGGTCATAGGACAATTGAGCAAAGCTCAATGCTGAAAATCTGTGTTAATATTTATTGTGAATAATCGTACAATTTTAAAAATAACTCCTGTAATGTAGGTTTGATTTTCCTTTTGTGAATCAGTTGGTCTTTTTGTTCTTGTAATTAAGCCTATCATAATTCATAGGAAATATTACAGACAAGAGGCTCACTACTTGTGCAAACTAATTACTTAGATCTCGAACGCAGCTATCTGCCATGTAATGATTGAATTAATGCATTTTTTGGTGCTGAGCAGTATGTGTTCATTTGATTTCAAACTCAAGTACTTATTATGGGCTTGTCGGGGCAAGTATAAGTTAAATTGATTAAATTAAGGTATCACCATATTAGGGTATAAGCTGAATTTAACAAAAATAAGTTGAGAACACAAACAATTTTTGTAAAAATAGGCTCAGCAAGATAAGTTTTTTTTATAATAAGTTTAACTTGATAATATGTCAAGTTTATTATATAAAGAAGAAAAAATTATCTAGAATAATTTAATTTTTTTATGATTTTTCTATAATAATTCCACCTATTGATTAATCATGAATAATTTCAATTTTAAGGTGCATTTGTCTAGAGTAAACTTGAGTAACCTAATGATCTGCTATAGTAGGTAATTCACCAAAAAATTAAACTGAAAATTAATTCAAAATTAGAGAAAAATTTTGAAAATTTACATAATAAGTTTCAAATAGTAAAAAAATCATAAATTTTTTTGAACATTTTTTAAATATTTTTTTGACATTTTATTTTAATTTATCTTTGTTTTAGAAAAAAATAAAACTTGTTATAGCAAGTCATCTGATCACCGGATTTACTCTAGGAAAATAACTCACAAAGTTGGGATTATTCATAGTTAATTAATAGGTGGAATTATTGTAGGAAAATCACCATTAGATTGGATTATTTTAGGTAATTTTTCCTATAAAAAAATGGGAAAATTATAAGTAAAAATTTAAGTAAAACTTAGAAATAAGCCAAGTTTACTAAATACAACTTGAGAGAAATATTTAAAAGTGAAACAAGAGAAAATTGTTATTAATTTATATAGATATGGACAATATTACTCCCTTTGCATTCTTTTGTTAGTCCACTTTAAAAAAATTTCATTGTTGGAGAAAAATTTAACTAAGATTTTTAAGAAAATATTGAAGAAAAAATATATTTTTGTAAGATTTTATTAGATTCATCTTCGTGTATAGTTTTTAGTATATAGTTTTGTAATTTTCGTAATGCGTATTAGAAACATTGAGTAACGATTTCCTTTGATAAGTGCAACAAGTAAAACAAAAGAAGTGCTAATTTTACTTCTGTTTTCTATATTGTGAATAAAAAGATATGATGTTAAAGTACATAGATATGAACATTTAATTGCTTATAAAATGAGTAGTTAGAGGACATTTATTTTCACATTTAAAAAAAAAAAAAAAAGAACCTTTAAGTGAATATTTGTCAACATTCTAATAGCATTTCTTCTTGCTCCTAAATCATTCAATCCGAATAGTAAAGCTCTTGCACATTAAAGCTATACACCAGTCAAAATCATACTATATTCAAAACTCGAGACTACGATACAGCTTTTTTCACAGGTCAAGTACCCATTTTTAAATTACAATATTTTTGTCAGCTTGATGGTGAAGAACACACACATATGAATGAAGATATGTGCTTTTGATAATCTATGAACCATTTAATTCCTCGTGCTTGCGTCTTGAACTATCGAACTTGCCCAAAGATTCTTCGGAAATAGGAAGCAATAGCACATGGCTGAACGAAATTTGCACAAAATTGTCTAAGCATTTGATGATGGAAGCTTGTAATCAAGCATCTCCCTAATATTCAACTTAATTGAAGGTCCCATTGATGAGCTTATATGTGCACTTTTCCAGTATACTCCTTTAGCACCTGATGGTTTGTTGCTCTCCACCGATTTCTGGAGCATTAAGGTCGAAAGTTATAAAGAATCAAATAGAATACATCGTAATTTCCATGATAAAGGGAAAAAGAACGTACAACTGTGGCAAGAAAGTTTATAAGAAGATCCTCCTCCTCAAAGTTCAACTTTCCAAAGGGAATGTGCACAATTCCAGTTTTATCAACTCTATACTCGACCTTCCCCTTCTTGAATTCTTCCACTGCCTGGAAATTCATAGAAGCGACGTATTTCAGTTTTTGATCTCAGCATAAGAATGATCAAAAATTACATTTTCCGCATTTAGTTTCCTCGGATGCCCATCTCTATTAGCAACACCCTTAAACTATCCTTTCTATTATTACTTTATTAGTGATAGTGAGTTTCTCTTGGAGGGACTGATGTCAGTGTCACGAGCCAACAGTTCAAATAAATCAAGAATGATGTAGCTATTTATGCTGATCAACAACAACATTTCATACTCTAATGCCATTAAGTAGCTCCCACCTATGTGGGGTTTGGAGGATCAAATGTATGCAACTTTACTCTTGTTAGGAACAACAAGGACTTAAGGACTTTGTTTCCGATTAACCCTTAGTGGCAAACATCATCGGCAATTTCACATGAATAAGAAATGCACATGATTTAATGAGCCGTTTTAAAGAGCTATTTACGCCGATGTACAACAAAATATCACAATTGTTTTACCTGAGCGACATTTGTCGTGACAGTCCCAGCTTTTGGAGTTGGCATGAGCCCTCGTGGCCCCAAAATCCTTCCTAGACTGGCAACCTGTGGCATATACCGAGCATAATTAGATTTTGAGTTCAGAAATCACACACGAGGATAAGCTTATCAAGAAGCTTTAATTTTGACTTTGACCAGCCAAAGATATCACGACATGAAATTCATATAAATGAAGCAACTGATAGACATAGCTAGCAAAAAGCTTCTTTACAATTGCTCATACATAATAACAGGAAGTGATAGAAGAGCAAATACCTTGGCCATCATGTCAGAAGTTGCAATTAATTTATCAAAATCCATAAAACCCCCTTTTATTTGTTCTATCAATTCTTCCCCACCAACTATATCTGCTCCTGCAGCTTTGGCTTCGTCAATCTTGTCACCTGCAATTGTATAATTCTGGCCTGAGTTACAAATCTTCAGGAAAATGAACACAAAATGTATATCAAATATGTTCCTTCCAACACAAAGTTAAACTCTTATTCCAAATGAGAACGCTCCAAGACTGATTTTCCATATATGTAGTGATGTTTGACATCCTAAAGCTTTTATATGCTGTTTTTTGTGAAGTTCACTGTTTTTTAGTACACAAGTCCATAACCATACCATGTCGATTCCAAACAGGGTTCCTGAATCCTGTCTTGATTCAGAAATTCCAATTAAAGTACCATGCAAAATACCCAGTCTTTTCTCTTCCTCCATCCCTATCCCATGGACCAATAACATACGAATCGAAAAGAAACCTTTTCTTCTCCATAAATTGCTATTTTCAATTCCTTTCTGATGCCCTCCAAAGAACAATCCCGAATTGGATCATCCTAAATTGACGGGCTAGTCGGTTTATGATAGCTAAAACTAAAAAAGTTCTCATGGAAAATGCAACCAAGGTGGGTATTTTAACAAACTTTTAGTAGTATCCACGAACAAAGAAGAGGTCCAGTTCAAAAGTGCAAAGGAGAATGATCTGCCCAAGATGAATATAGGTGATGATTACAGTATTGTACCATATAGGTTAACAATTATTCATTATGATTACCCAAGAAGTTGGAAATCCAACGTTCCACCAGTATACCATATTCAACTTCATGATATGACAAAAGTAAATAGTTTTTGAGACTACATTTCATAACAGACCCCAAAAGGATTTTCACTATTGCACAAGTCGAGCTCCTTATCATCACCACGAAACAATAATAAGGTTTTCAAAAAAGATCACATCATTGCATTTTGAACCCAAAGATTGAAAATTAGAGCAAGACACTAAATACTATCGATAGTCAAGATAATATAGTGAAATGTGATTATCTATATTTCTAATAGACAGCATGTTCTCTCATGAATGGAAACTACATGTCCAGCTAAGTAGCTTCAAGAAATTACTAAACCCCTCTCCATCTCAGAATTCCTTGTGTATTTCGTCCATGTAGAAAGGTCTATACTCACACCAAGTTCAACCATGAACTGTGGTAGTTACAATAATAACTGAACATAGCCTGAATAAGCAACTGTTGTTATCAACAACTATCAAAATTATAAAGAAGCAGCTCTAAAAGTATAATTCTTCAACTGTTTCCACACCATTGGCTCAAGCTGATAGGAGACATTCTCATTCATAGATAGACAAGAGAATTTCAACAATGTATTGAAACCCGTACCTTGAGCAAGCACGGCTATTTTGACTGATGTTCCAGTTCCTTTTGGCAAACTCACCTGTGAAGCATCTTCAATCAGCATCGAACTTTTACAATGAATTCATAGAATTAAAAAAGCAGAAGAAAAAGCCCTTTCTTGGGAAAGGGGCACATTGTTAATCTAAGACGTACGGTTGCTCTCAGCTGTTGATCATTGTATTTGGGATCAATGTTGAGACGGAAATGAGCCTCAGCAGTTTCTATGAACTTTGTGTTAGACATTTGCTTCATCAAAAATATAGCAGTTTTCAAGTCATACTCCTGTTTGACTTCTCTAAGTTTTTGAATCTCCAAAAACCTTTTTGACCTTGTCTGACAATATAGCAACCAAGCATTAGTACATCACAGCTTAAAGTCCTTTAAATCCTATCTATACTGGTAGGATCAATTCCCTTTCCCCTTTCACCCTTACTTGTAGGGATACTCCAGTCTTACCCTCGATAAAAATAACTATTCATGCAAAGCCACAAGGACCACAATGCATCTAAAGAATTGCAATTTAGATTGCCGGAAACTCATAAGACAGTCTATAAGTGAAAATATAGCCCTCTTAAAAGAACACAAATATAAGCTAATTAACTAAACTATCATAAACTAATAAAATGAAATAGGTTACCCTAAATTCAAATCTTCCTACTTATCAATTCTAAACTCTTTAATTAGACAATGATTACAATTCAAGACTCATATCACCATTCTCAGTTCATCACAGTATATATAATTTGGGAACTTCAATAAATCCCATCACTGAAGTAAAGCACCAATTATGTAATTGCCAATCACCAATATCACAGAATTACAATCCGACTGAACACAAAATAAACAAAACCCAGAAGCAAAATCAATCAGTAAGCCAATAATTCCCCAAAATTAAAACTACAAAAAAATCCAAAAAAAAAAGAATTAAGAAATGAGATAAGTGATATACCCTATCTCTCTTCAAGGGCAAAGCAGCTTTGCCCTTCTTTGGTTTAGTAGGCAAAGTGGCAACACCACCCCTTTCTCCTTCTACTTCCTCTTCCTCAACCACAGCAGGCTCTGCTTCTGCAGAAACAGCAACGTGAAAAGAATTAAAATTGGGCTGTTTTTGGGAATTGATATCAACCCATCTGAGACATTTTCTTTCTCTTTGATTTAGGGTTAATGAGTAGTTTGAATAATTGAGAAAAAGGGGTTTCTGGGTATGAAAAGAAGGATTAAAGGAAAGGTCTTGCTGGTGATGAAAGTTGGAAGAAGCACAAGTGAGGGTTATTGATGGAGATGTAACAGAAGCCATTTTTGGTCACAGAAGAATGAAGATAGTGTAGTGAATTTGCCTATCCAAAATTGAAGTTATGTAGAATTGTACAAGTATAAATTAGAAGCAGATAAGAAAAGAGAATAGAGAGATACAGAAAGGAAGAGAAATTGGGATGAGGAGAGATAATTCACAACAGTTTGGTTGGGCTGAGAAAGTATTTCTGTCTTTCAAGTATGGGCTAGACTTGCAAAGAATATGGATAGTCCACACCACCAAGGCCCAAGATTTTTTTACATATAGGAAATTTGAAAAAAATAAGATTATTTAACAACTTTATTCCAAAAACAAGCTTCGTAAAAATATTAATCCCAAAATAAGCGTCCGTACATTCAAACCTAGGCTTGGTGTAATATCGCTCTTACTAATAGCGAAATAAAAAAAAATAAAAATTCATAAAGCTTAAGCTCGCTGTTAGTAACAGCGATCAACTCCTTAAGTCGTTGTTACTAACAGCGACTTAAGTTTTCAGTCCTCCATCTTCTTCGTCATTTCAGTTTAGTTTTTCATTCCAACCTACGAGATCTCCCTCTTCTTTCCACCATTAAAATCAACTTCATCCTTCAATTAATCTCATCAAATTCCAAGTTTGTACTACTAATTACGCTTGTCATCTTCCTACATTCACTTAAGGTACTATTTTTTTATGCTTTTTTCCATTTTCGAAAATTAGGGTTCACAACATGTTCATGAAATTTCACATAAATGCAGGTTCTTAAACTTGAAATTTAGTACTTGTTGTTGATCTACAGCCTATTAAGGTACGTTTTTATTATAAATTTTTTAGTTCTTGTTGAATTTAAAATGTATGTCATTTATGGTGGTCATTTACACTTTTACTCTATGAATATGTCAAATGTACTTGTTATTTGCCATAATCTTCATATTGAGGTTGTTTGTTCATGAGTTTAATGTAGAAAATATTTTAGTTTAATGTAGAGAATGTTTGAATGCAAAACTTAAATTTAATCAATTTTGTTATGTAGTATATATTTATGAACGTGATGGAGATGTTGATTTTTGTACGTATTGTTGTAGAAATGACTTCATTTCGTGTGACTGTTGTATGCTTTTGGAATGGTTCAATTCGATCAAGTATTAACAATGTTAAGTATGTTGGGGGAAGACGTAAACTGTTTGCATGCAACTCAAACATGGATTTGAATGAATTTAAACATTTTATATGCTCTAAGATTGGCATTGACACTACAAGAAGTACTGTTAATGTAAGTTTTAAGTACAATATGAGTGGAGATTTGTTAGCTTTTCCGGTTGAGGATAAGGAGGCTATAGATGCAATATGGGAGTATTCAAAGTCTACCTCTACTCCTTCTTTAGAGTTATACGTAGAAGAGGTACCCCTAGGGAATCAAGATGTCAATAATGTTGTGGAAACAAATGCATTCCTGAATGTAACTTCTTCAGCTCCTTCCCATACGCCCTTCCTTACCCAAGAAACCGAAAATCCCTTTATGCCATCTTCCTCTTATTCTTCTAATGAACTCAATCAACTTCAAAACCAAGTCTCAAATGATGATACTTTTAACTTAGAAGATACAAATGAGCCTTGTGGAGATGTTAATAGTGAGAGTAATGAATTCGTAGAAGCTCCTTCTGAGGACGATGTGGGTGTTGACGAGGAGGCTCTAGCTAATGACATGAGCTTAGGCAACATTCCAACAATCATTCCTCCTACACCTTATGCACTAGTTCCCCCTGTAGATGAACACGTTGAGGACAACTCTTGGAGGTCTTGGGATTGTGATACAACCTACACCGATGAAGGAGAGTTTCAAAAGGGTATGATGTTTGATAACAAGGATGCGTTGTTGGATGCTATTAGATTGTATCATATTCGTAGGAACGTTGAGTACCGAACTGAGACTTCAAATTAAACCGTGCTCACTTTGAAGTGTAAGAGAGGGTGTGCTTGGAGACTTAGGGCTAGGAAGAGCTCCTATTCACCTTTATGGGAGATTTTTACATATAAAGGGAAGCATGGGGGTTGTGTATTAAGTGCTGAAAATGTGTCAGTTGGACACATTCATTTAACATCTTCCGTGATTAACAATCTTATTAGAAATTGTGTTGCTAAAGACCCATCAATTAAGGTCTCTATAGTAAGACAAATGGTGAAAGACCAATTTGGTGTCGAAGTGACCTATAAGCGGGCATGGTGTGCTAAACTGCAAGCCCTTCTCTCCATCTATGGTACATGGGAAGATTCTTATCCTCTTCTTCCACGCTTCTTGAAACCATTGCAAGTTTCTAACCCCCGAGGACTGTAGTTGAGTGGTTCTTTAAGGAAGATACTGATGTTGGTGTTTACGTCCGTCCTAGAATTAGAACTTTCCAACGTGTGTTCTAGGCTTTTAAACCTAGTATTGAGGGGTTCAAGTATTGCAAACCCCTTATTGCCATTGACAGAACACACTTGTATGGTAAGTATCGCCATACATTATTAATTGCGATTGCTCAAGATGGCAACAAGGAATCTTCCCGCTTGCCTTTGCTTTGGTCGAGAAAGAATGCATAGCTGCGTGGTCTTGGTTTATGGCGTGTGTTCGTAAGCATGTGATGCATAGTCCAGGTTTATGTGTTATTTTTGATAGACATGCGGGCATTCTAGTAACCATGGAGGAGCCGGAATGGCAACCTCCGAATGCCCATCATAGGTTTTGCTTGCGGCATTTGTTAAGTAACTTCAACCGTTAAGGTAAACAGTAGAACTTGCACGTCAAGGTAAATAGTATCTGTATTTGAGTATATAAACATAAAGACTATGAAACAAATAAATAACATAAGTAAACAATTTGAGTATTTCTTAAGTGTTTTTACAATAAAAAACGCTTAGTTATTGTTGAATTGCAGTAGAGATGGATCCAGCAGCTCTAGGCCCTCGCGACCTAAGCGTGCTTACGATGCAGGCGGATCACAGGAGTGGTGTACTGTGGGATGTCCAGGTTAGTTAACTTAGTATTTTGATTTTATACGCCTTAATACTTTAACTTTATGCTAATATAATCTTTGCGTTCAGGTGTTCGACACGAAGACCATATACACCAGGCATCCCGACTCTGCTCCGTGGGCCATTGACGCGCGGATCATCCCTTACCTTCAGCAAGCGAGGTTGTACGACTTCCACCTCATCGCGTATGGGAGAGTCGTTCGGGTGCTAGTCACGGCTTTAGTCGAGCGGTGGCGCCAAGAGACCCATACCTTCCACCTACCTCTAGGTGAGGCTACTGTCACTTTACTTGATGTAGCTGTGCTTACACGACTTCCCATCGAGGGGTATGCCGTGTGCACCGTTCGGCGGATTACATGCCGTGGTTCCTCTCCATCACTCGTCGATGGATGACACCACGAGGTATCATCGCGGCAGCCCAGTACGCTCCCGCAGCATCGACGATGACACACTTTGTAAGTATTCTTGAACGTTGATTATTATCCATAGAACTTACACGTTATACATTTCATTAATACTTAAGTCTTAATACAGGCACAGGGCATTGTATCTGTTGATTCAATTAGGAACGGGAACAGCAACAAGAGGGGGGGTGAATTGTTGTTGTTGCAAGTTTAAGCGATTGTGCCCTGTTTTTGCGGAATTATTCAAAATAAATAAAGCTTAAACTAAGAGCAAAATAATAAGAGAGACACACGATTTTACGTGGAAACCTTTTGGGCCTAAACAAAAGGAAAAACCACGACCACTTGGGATTTCTAACAACTTCACTATGTTTAAGGCAATTAGTTACAATTACAATAAACACCTTACTTCACTCGAAGCGAAACAACTAGGCCAACTCTTCACTCTCTAATTGCTTTACTCAAAGCAACAAACTTAGCTTTACAATAAGCTAATCCTCTCTAGCTTTACTAAAAGCTATCTAACTTCCCCCTTAGACTCACCCGAGTCTAATTACATAAACTCTCAAAATCCCTTACAAAAAGGATAGAAATTCTCTAAAATAAATCAAAGAGTTGCATCAAGAAAATATTATAAATTAATTGGCAATTTTAAGAACAAAATATTTCTTGTAAAATCCAACAAAAACGTATGAAAACACTTAAGCACAAAACGTTGGATTACTTCTCATTTTTTTAAAAACCGGAATTAACTTGCAATTTATAGAAAATAATATTCCTAAGAAAATGGAATAATCCAATCCATCATCCCACTATCAAGAGATCATGGGAGTAATGTGGATTAAGCAAACACACGGTTATTTCCATAAGATTTGATTAAGTCAAATCACACGTGTACAAAAACAATAACCGCTGTTCCCTTAATAACCGCTGTTCCCTAAAGTAGCAGTTTCTTCAGTAGTAATTCCTGTTCCCCAAATTAATGGCTGGAACTTTATGCTATACTTAGAAAACGGTTAATCTTAGTGGGAATGATTGCTTGCTATTTTTTAGGAATAAAAACCGGTTAGAAAGATTTGCTAAGACTAATTCAAAGTTAGTTAATTCTATTTTTAACAAATCCAGGATTTACTAAAAATAGATCCTAAAATAAAGGATCTTAACAAATAAAACGTGAATTCATTTTCTTTAACAAAAACGATTTGCCAATTAACTTTAATAAATTATTACTGCAACAATTTAATTTAAAATACATCAACTAAAAAAAATAATAATTAAAATATGATAAACAGAATTTTTAGTCAACGTAGTCAACCTTCAGCTCAGGAACAGTGTGCTGTCTCCAGACTTCAGTTTAGCTAGAACATCGAACTTAGGAACAGTAGATCTGCTGTCTCCATTTTACATCCCAAGCGATATGCTTTTCCTAACATCAATTGAAACCTTTTGACATGTACGTTTCCATAAGCTAAGGCATAGGTACTATCAACGATCATTATCACGACCGGATATCGACCTGCACAAAATCTCTAAACACATATTTGCTAAAGTGTAGTCATCATCAAAACTCAAGAGGTCCAACAAATTCCCCCTTTTTGATGATGACAAACTTTTCAAACAAACTTAAAAACAAAATAGAGTAAACCAATGTTGAAGAGTATGTTAGAGATCAAAACAACTCTTCTTAACTAAATATCATGATTCCAGTTACTCTAGAAATAATCAAAACAACAACTTTATATTATTTCATCATAAAATCAAACAATGAGAAAAAAAAATGTTGATTTAAAAGAAATTAGCATAAACAAACAACTAGTAACACAAACATCAGAAACAAACCAGCACCTTAATCCATAAGTCCAACATAATAGATTTAACTAGATCTCAAACATGCTCAAGAATTATTTAAGTTTGTGCCAAATATTCCCCCTTTTGACATCATTCAAAAAGAAGATAAGCAATCAAACCACAGCACTAAACATATAGTTATAGTCAAAGAGAGAATAAGGATGCACAAATTAAAAAGCAATAACAATGAATGTAAGCATGATAAGCAATGACTAATCAAACCTAACAGTTAGTAGCATATGTAAAAAGGTTTAACAAAGTTAACAATGTTTAAGAGGTGTACCCCAGCTGGTACCAAAAGACAAAGAAATTGTTTGGTGACAGAGATAGTAACAAGGAAACACAAAAGATATTAAAAGAGAACTAGGAAGCAGGGGCATCTTCATCAATATATTCTGTTTCCACCTCCACTGTATCCAATTTAGCACCAAGACGAGCCTCCATTTGAGTCATCTGGTCAGCTAATGAGGCTAGGGAAACACGAATCTCATCTTGAAATTTGAAGAAGCGATCCTGCAAATCATCAAGCTTAAGGAGAATGGAGTATAAGGGGGCAGTAGGAACGGTTGCCTGATCAAAGCGTTGTCTGTGAAATGATGGTGGTGGTGATCTTGGTGTTGGTGATGGTGGTGTTGGAGTGGTTGGCTTTGGTGAGGGAAAACTATTGGGTTCAGCCCTAGAGTCATCATCAAGAGTAACTTCAGGTCCCATCCCCTTGTCTTCTTCCTCCTTATCAGAAGGAACAACCTCCTGTTCCTTAACTCCAGCTCCTTCTTTCTCCTGTTCCTCCTTTTCAACTTCTTTTTCCTGTTCCTCCTTCTCCACTTCTTCTTCTACTTCCTGTTCCTCCTTTTCCTTCCCCTCTTCCTCCTGTTCCTCATCATCAAAATCAATTTCAATCTGTTCCACAGTATTTTCAAGGATCCCTTCCTCATTTAATTTAAGGCGCAAGTTATTCAAACATTTTGCACCTATCATGTTACTGGGACCCATAGGAAAACTGTATTCTCCAAGTGGAACACCAAATTTTGAGAAAATCCAGGACAACAAACCACCATAGCCTACCATACATCTTTTGGCTATACAATCATTTAAATGCGAAATCATCAAGGAAGGAAAGTTAATCTTTATATTGTTCACCATACAGTAAATCAAAGTGGCATCTCGAAGACTTACCTCACTGCGTTTTGAATTTCGTGGTAAAATAAACCTTCGAGCAATATTGTAAAGTAACTTGTGTAAGGGGGACAAAACATTGTGACTCACTTTACCTCTCTTTTGCCTAACACCTAAACATCTCCAAACATCCTTCTCATCAATCCCAGAAAACGCAATTTTTGACCCAACATAATAAACATCAAAACCAGTGGCTGGTACTCCTAGCCACTGTCCTAACGTCATACTATCAAACTCAATTTTAATTTCTTTAATTGAACTTGAACAGACTCCATCATTAATAGAAAAGTTAGAGATGAACTCACGCATAATTTCTGGGTAAATGGGATTGCAGCAGTAATCGCACATGAGTGATTCCCAATGTTGAGTTTGTAGAATTTTGTGAAATTGAGGAAAGTTTGTAGTCTCATACCATTCTTTGTCAAGGCCAAAGCCAACTGACATTTCTTTGGAAAGTTCCTCAGCGTTTAAGTAGTGGGTTACCTTCATTTTCTTTACAGAACGGGTTGGAGGTTTCTTGGATCCTCTTGATCTCTTACTGCTTGCATGTATTTTCGGGGAGATGGGGGTTCCCTCCTGTTCTTTTGATGAAGACTCAGACTTAGGAGTGTGAGAAGGTGGGTAGATGACTTGAAGAGGTACAGGTTGCTTCATTTTAGAGTTCTGGTTTTTGATTTTCATGGAAGTTTTGAAAGAGAAGAGCAAGAGAAATGGAGAGAATGACGGTTTAGGGTTGAGTGAAAGGGAAAGGGTAATGATTATGAAGTGAAGGATGGAACGTGAGGGAGTGGGTTTATTTGTGAGAGGTGACGGTTACTAAATGTTCCATTTTCCTTAGTTATGCATTTTGATACAGAGACACGAAATGGAGACAGATGAATTTGATGATCCAACTCCTACTTCCAAAAAAAATTGCTGGAAAAAAAATTTATATATAATTTTAATTTTTTTTTTTTATTTTTTATTATTATTTTTTTTTAATATTTTTTTTTTATTTTTTTTTTATTTTTATTATATATTTATAATAAGAAAATGATAATATTATGCTACTACCGTTTGATCAAAATAATCATGCAATCATAAGAACATTCAAAGTATATTCCCTTAAAAAAAATGCGTACCTGATCCTTTCGATAATTGATCTTTCAATCAAGTTTATTGTGGTTGATTGATCATTTTCAATTTTTATTTTGTCTCTAAGAATCATATATGACACTTCCTTTAATGCAGCTTGATCATGCCAAGTTCCAATCTCATTTTCTCATGCTGTTCCCTTGGAAGCGGTTTGGTCATGATATCTGCTATTTGCTCGTTAGTGTTTACATGCTTAACAATAATATTTTTATTTTCAACATTATCCTTAAGAAAATGATGCCTAATATGGATGTGCTTTACTCGTGAGTGATGCACTGGATCTTTGGATATGCATATGGCACTGGTATTATCGCAATAAATAGGAACACATGCATACTTAATACCAAAGTCTCTTAGCTGCTGCTTTATCCATATCATTTGGGAACAGCAAGCTGCTGCTGCTACGTACTCAGCTTCAGCAGTTGATAATGCAACAGTGTTTTGTTTCTTGGAGCTCCACGAAACTAAACATGAGCCAAGAAATTGTACCATACCTGACGTGCTTTTTCTATTAACAAGATCTCCTGCATAATCTGCATCACTAAAGCCTTTCAAATCAAAGACATCACTTTTAGGATAAAATAATGATAAATCATCTGTTCCCTTTAGATATCTCAAAATACGTTTCACTGCAGTTAGATGTGATTCTTTAGGGTTAGATTGAAATCTCGCACATAAACCAACACTAAATGAAATATCGGGTCTACTAGCAGTTAGATATAATAAAGATCCAATCATGCCTCTATACATAGTTTGGTCAATATTTGTTCCATTTGTATCTTCATCTAATCTTACATTAGTAGCCATGGGTGTATGGTTGGTTTTAGCGTTATTCAAGCCATATTTCTTAAGAAGTTCTTTTATATATTTTTGTTGATGAATAAAGATACCATTAGCAGTTTGTTTAATTTGCAAACCAAGAAAGAAATTTAATTCTCCCATCATGCTCATTTCAAATTCAGTGCTCATAAGGTTAGCAAATTCTTTACATAGCAATTCATTTGTGGCACCAAAAATAATATCATCAACATATATTTGAACAACTAATATATTGGAACCTTTATTCTTAAAGAATAAGGTTTTATCAATTTTACCTCTAATAAAGTCATTTTGAATCAAAAACTTTGATAGTCTTTCATACCATTGCCTTGGAGCTTGTTTCAACCCATAAAGAGCTTTATAAAGCTTATAGACATGATCAAGACACGAGGTATTCTCAAAGCCAGGCGGTTGTTCAACAAAAACTTCTTCATCAAGAAAACCATTCAAGAAAGCACATTTCACATCCATTTGATATAATTTGAAGTTCATAAATGCAGCAAAAGAAATTAAAATTCTAATAGCTTCTAACCTTGCTACTGGAGCAAATGTCTCAGTATAATCAATACCTTCTTGTTGATTGTACCCTTTGACCACGAGCCTTGCTTTGTTTCTTACAATTATTCCATGCTCATCTAGTTTGTTCCGAAATACCCATTTCAAACCAATTACCTTCTTGTGTTTCGGTTTGGGTTCTAAATGCCATACTTTGTTCCTTTCAAATTCGTTCAATTCATCTTGCATGGCTACAACCCATTCGGAATCCTTTAGAGCTTCTTCGTGATTTTTGGGTTCAAGTGATGATAGGAACGCAAAATGTGCACAAAAATTTCTCAATTGAGATCGAGTTTGTGTTCCTTTATTCAAGTCACTTACAATCAAATCAAGAGGATGGTATTTTTGATATCTCCAAGGTTTTGGCATAAAATCTCTTGTGGGAACAGTAGCATGTTCTGGTTCATCAGCTTGATTAACATTCTGTTCAGCTACTAGATTGTTCTGCTCATCTGTGGGAACAGCTGGATTGGGAACAGTTTGCTGTTCCTGATGTTCTGGCAGTTCCTGAACTTGTTCAGTACTTTCTGCTTCTGCTGGAACCGGCTGTTCACCAGCTGTTTCTTGATCATGCACTTTCAATTCTTCATCATCTTCTTCTAGATTTGCAAGACCTATCTTAAAATTATTTGTATCCTGTTCACTTGACAAAAAGTTAGTTTCATCGAAAATTATGTGAACGGATTCTTCCACACTCATTGTTCTTTTGTTATAGACTCTATATGCCTTACTTTGAGATGAGTAGCCAAGAAATACTGTTTCATCACTTCTTTCATCAAATTTACCTATATTCCGTTTTCCATTAACATGTACAAAACATTTGCATCCAAACACACGAAAATAGGCAATATTTGGTTTAACACCTTTAAACAGTTCATAGGGTGTCTTAGAAGTGATTGGTCTTATCAATACTCTATTTAAAATATAACATGCAGTATTAACAGCCTCGGCCCAAAAATTTCTAGGTAAGCCACTAGCAATTAACATAGTTCTAGCCATTTCTTCTAAAGTTCTATTTTTCCTTTCTACAACACCATTTTGTTGTGGTGTTCTAGGGGCGGAAAAATTGTGACTTATTCCATGTTCATTGCAATAACTCATAAAGCTTGAATTTTCAAATTCTTTACCATGATCTGACCTTATGTGAACAATTTGATTATTGGTAGATTTTTGTATTTTGTTAGCGAAAGAGACAAACTCATTAAAGGCTTCATCTTTACTAACTAAAAATAAAGTCCATGTAAATCTACTATAATCATCAACAATAACAAACACATATCTCTTGCCACTACGGCTTTGTATTCTCATAGGTCCACACAAATCCATGTGTAATAATTCAAGCGTTTTTGAGGTGGTCACAACATTCTTTGGTTTAAAAGATGACCTTACTTGTTTTCCTTTGGCACAAGGATCACATATTTCATCCTTAAGGAATTTTATAGATGGTAGTCCTCTAACTAGGTCTTTAGATCTTAATTTATTAATCAATGAATAACTAGCATGACCTAGACGCTTATGCCAAAGAAGTGGGTCGTCTTCTTTAACACTTAGACACGTTAGACTGTTTCTGGGAACAGTGTCCAGGTCCACTACATAAGTGTTCCCTTTTCTGATTCCCTCAAGAATGATGTCTCCTGTGTCGTTCCTAAAAATAATGCACTTTTCAGAAGTAAAGTTTACAGAGTTACCCTTATCACAAAATTGAGAAATGCTGAGTAAGTTGTGTTTCAAATTCTCGACTAAAAATACATTATCAATGGCGTGGGAACATGACCTTCCAACCTTTCCTTTGGCGATTATCTCACCCTTCATATTGTCACCGAAGGTTACTGTTCCCCCATCATAGGCTTCAAGTGAGAGAAATTTAGATTTGTCACCCGTCATATGCTTGGAACACCCACTGTCGAGATACCATGAGCTGTTCCCCCTCACTTGGACCTGTAAGATAATTAATTGTTATTTATAGGAACCCAGACTTTCTTGGGTTCCTTGTCGATCTTACATGAATCATATTTATCAATTTGAATGTTATCGACATAGTTTCTGTTAGAGACAGTATACTGTTCCCTTTTGGTGCACTGTTCCTTCAGATGGCCAGCTTTACCACAGAAGGTACAGTACCTGTCTCTAGGAAGATCAACGTAAGCTTTCTTACTTTTGTTATTCTTAAAATATTTTAGGCCTTGTGATTTCTTACTTTTAGCATCTAGAATCCATTTGGGAGTTATTTTGATTTTCCCTTTTTCTCTTAAATTTAATTCAAGATTATTATTGTTGTTATGATTGGATTCCAAATTCATTTTTAAATATTGAAAATCATTGCATAAATCTTTAGTAGATGCATCTATCAATTCCTCATTTAAGCCTAATAATTTGTATTGCGATAGCTCAATGTTAAGAATAACATTTTCCTTCTTAAGTCTCTCCATATTTTCCTTTAGGATTATATTTTGGTCCAACAAACCGAAAAATCTGTTTTGGACATCATGTCTAAAGGTGTTTATGTATGAGACATGGTCTTTGCTTACCTTAAGTTCCTTTTCTAACTTGAGACACTTATCATTGCAATTTTCAAGTTTAACTTGTGCCTCTTTTAACAACTCTTTTAATTCATTTTTACTTAGATTGAATGAACGGTCAGAAAATGAATTAGAAATATTTACCTGCTTCTCCTTGCCTTTATGCGTAGCCATGAGACATAGGTTAGCTGTCTCCTCTTCTTCGGGAACAATAGTTTCATTCTCACTTTCAGTTTCTCCCCATGCAGCAATCATGGCCTTACGAAAGTCAGTCTTGTTAAAATTTTCTTTGTTCAACGGTCTTCTTGAATCTCTTGTCTTTCCCTTGCCCTTTTCATTCTTCCATGTTGGGCAATCCTTGATGAAGTGTTCGGTACTTCCACATTTGTGGCATTCAAGATTTTTTGTTCTTCTTTCTTTGTTGTTTCTTTGATTTGCATACCTGCTGTTCCTGAAGAACTTCTTGAATTTTCGTACCAATAAAGCAGCCTCTTCCTCATCACATTCTGATTCGTCCTGTTCCCCCGCTGCCAAAGCCAGTCCCTTGTTCCTGGAACTGTCTGCTGTTCCCAAATGCAATTCATGCGTCATTAGGGAACCAGCCAGCTCCTCTAGATTGAACTTAGTAAAATCTTTGGACTCTTGTATAGCAGTAACCTTGGCCCTCCAGCGCTCATCTTGAGGAAGGCTCCTTAGGATCTTCCTTACTTGTTCATCAGTGGGAATTATTCTTCCAAGAGAGACAAGCTCGTTTGTTATGTTGGTGAACCTAGTGAACATCTCTTGGATACTTTCTCTTGGCTCCATAACAAATCTCTCGTATTTAGACATTAACAAATCAATTTTGGACCGTTTTACTTCACTTGTTCCCTCATGGGTAACAGCAAGTAGGTCCCAAATTTGCTTGGCGGATTTGCACCCCATAATTCTATTATGCTCGTTTGGTCCAAGACCACAATGAAGTAATTTTATAGCAAGAGCATTTAATTCCATTTTCTGAAAATCTTCTTTTTCATATTCGGTTATAGGTTTGGGAACAATTTCATTGTTGGAGTTAGTAGTGGTTACCTCAAAATCTCCGATTTCTATGACTCTCCAAACTTGATAATTTTCTGCTTTGATGAAGATCTCCATCCTATTCTTCCAGTATGTATAGAATTTTCCATCGAACATTGGCGGTCTTTGAGTTGAATACCCTTCTTCCATTCGCTCGTTCATAATTGACATTTTTCGGGAACACCAGAATCTGCCCTCAGGGTTTCCTGATCTTCTGGGAACAGGGCTCTGATACCAATTGTTGATTCAATTAGGAACGGGAACAGCAACAAGAGGGGGGGTGAATTGTTGTTGTTGCAAGTTTAAGCGATTGTGCCCTGTTTTTGCGGAATTATTCAAAATAAATAAAGCTTAAACTAAGAGCAAAATAATAAGAGAGACACACGATTTTACGTGGAAACCTTTTGGGCCTAAACAAAAGGAAAAACCACGACCACTTGGGATTTCTAACAACTTCACTATGTTTAAGGCAATTAGTTACAATTACAATAAACACCTTACTTCACTCGAAGCGAAACAACTAGGCCAACTCTTCACTCTCTAATTGCTTTACTCAAAGCAACAAACTTAGCTTTACAATAAGCTAATCCTCTCTAGCTTTACTAAAAGCTATCTAACTTCCCCCTTAGACTCACCCGAGTCTAATTACATAAACTCTCAAAATCCCTTACAAAAAGGATAGAAATTCTCTAAAATAAATCAAAGAGTTGCATCAAGAAAATATTATAAATTAATTGGCAATTTTAAGAACAAAATATTTCTTGTAAAATCCAACAAAAACGTATGAAAACACTTAAGCACAAAACGTTGGATTACTTCTCATTTTTTTAAAAACCGGAATTAACTTGCAATTTATAGAAAATAATATTCCTAAGAAAATGGAATAATCCAATCCATCATCCCACTATCAAGAGATCATGGGAGTAATGTGGATTAAGCAAACACACGGTTATTTCCATAAGATTTGATTAAGTCAAATCACACGTGTACAAAAACAATAACCGCTGTTCCCTTAATAACCGCTGTTCCCTAAAGTAGCAGTTTCTTCAGTAGTAATTCCTGTTCCCCAAATTAATGGCTGGAACTTTATGCTATACTTAGAAAACGGTTAATCTTAGTGGGAATGATTGCTTGCTATTTTTTAGGAATAAAAACCGGTTAGAAAGATTTGCTAAGACTAATTCAAAGTTAGTTAATTCTATTTTTAACAAATCCAGGATTTACTAAAAATAGATCCTAAAATAAAGGATCTTAACAAATAAAACGTGAATTCATTTTCTTTAACAAAAACGATTTGCCAATTAACTTTAATAAATTATTACTGCAACAATTTAATTTAAAATACATCAACTAAAAAAAATAATAATTAAAATATGATAAACAGAATTTTTAGTCAACGTAGTCAACCTTCAGCTCAGGAACAGTGTGCTGTCTCCAGACTTCAGTTTAGCTAGAACATCGAACTTAGGAACAGTAGATCTGCTGTCTCCATTTTACATCCCAAGCGATATGCTTTTCCTAACATCAATTGAAACCTTTTGACATGTACGTTTCCATAAGCTAAGGCATATGTACTATCAACGATCATTATCACGACCGGATATCGACCTGCACACAATCTCTAAACACATATTTGCTAAAGTGTAGTCATCATCAAAACTCAAGAGGTCCATCAGTATCTATCATCAGCTCCACCCAAGAGGAGCCTGTACGAGAGATTGCCCAAGGCATACTCCTAGGGACGCAGTTTCAGCACTTCATTCCAGAAGTGATCGTGCCCGACACCACTATGTACGAGTACGGGTCATGTCCTCATCATGCCGACATTCATCTTGAGGAGGTTGACTTAACGTGCCCCGACAGCAGTGTCGGGTCCTCATAGGGTGCTACATCATCACAGTATCAATCACCTCCCCTACCCGAGCGTCATGCGACGGCCTCTTACTATCGTAGGAGGCGTCATAAACCGTCATAGTTAGACAGGGTACAGGAGGAGGATTAGCATTAGAATACTGTTTGTATATATTGAACATTAGTGACATTTTATATATATTGAACATTTGTACATATTCAGTATTTGTTACATTTGGAATTTTGTGTATAATTTGTTATATATATGTAGATGTATATATTTTTATCGTATTATCACACGTTTATTATGAATGAAATGATGTTAAGTACTCAGACTTTTCGGCGATGAATCATTCCGCCAAGAATGCAGTATGAAATAAATCAAAAATAAAAAGACGATCATATTCAAATATGGAAAATGCTCTCGAAAATTCAACAAAATTTCATTCATGTTCAACGAATACATATCAAATTACATAGTTCATTCGTTAAGTTAAACCACCGACGCTAACTAAGATTGCTTCTTAAACTTTCTCATAATCCTTTCAGTCTCTTCTTTCCTATGTGCCTTATCATCTATTTGTCTCTTGAGATTAAAAACCTCATCTTTAAGCTCTTGTGATTATTTTTCAAGCCGTATTATTAGGTGTCTCTGCCATTTGGTACCCTCCGGATCAATCCATCTAAAGTATGTGCATCCTAATCCTTCAACCAAGTAGAAAGGACAAGCAACAAAATTACGCCCAGGATCAAAGTCGCTCCAATCTGTATTAATCTCAACTTCATAACCACAATCACAAAACTCTTCAATAGAATGCTCCTTTGACATCTACAGAACACATATAATATAGTAACGTAAGTAAATATTCAAAAATAATATTAACATTTATAAATTGAGAATAAGACTAACATAATACCTTATGTTACCTTTAAAAATTGATTCACCAGAACAAGAATGATGTAGATTGGATACAATGAAGTAGGGAAATAATGGAGTTATTTATAGAATATAATTACAACGGCTATTTTCAACTTCGTAACGGCTATTTTTCAAATTAACAATGGCTAGTTTAATTCGTACAAGAAAGTCAAAAAAAAAAATTGAGTCAAGCCTTAAGTCGCTTTTAGTAACAGCGACATTAAGGTTTGACTGGTCAACTCCTTAAGTCGTTGTTACTAACTGCGACTTGAGGCTTGACTCAATTTTTTTTTCTTTATTTCGCTGTTATTAAGAGCGCCATTACACCAAGCCTAGGTTTGGATGTATGGACGCTTATTTTGGAAATAAAATTTTCACGAAGCTTATTTTTGGAATAAAGTTGTTAAATAATCTTATTTTATTCAAATTTTCCTTTTAATAAGCAACTCTTGTATGATATTATTTCACGCTAGATAAATTTAAAGTGAATATTTTTTCACAATAATGTAGATGTTTAATATTTAAAATTTTAATTTTAACATTCAAAATGATGTAATAAATATTAACAACTATAGTTTGTATTTTCAGTTTGAAAGTAGATTCTTTAATAATTTAGTTAGACTATTAGTTTAATTTAGAATAGTCTCATGATGAGCGTTTTAATTGGTATAATCAAAAGTAAATTTATAAAGGGACATGTGGTGCCTTGGGCATAACTTTATCAAAAATTGTTGAAATTCATAAGAACCGAAAAAAATTAATTAAAGAGACTCATTAAAAGTAAATAACTAGTCGTACACATTATTATTGTACTAATTATACAACACAACATTTAAGATTAATCAACGGTGAATCTCAACAATTAACATATATAAAAACTACTATTATAATATATGACCTAATATGATTAAAATTTTAGGTGTGACATTGACTATAATGATTTTTTTAACGATTCTCTTAATTTTTATGTTTGATGATAAGTAATAAACATATTAAAATTGAATTGAGCTAATCTTTATGATAATGAAATGGTATGAATTCTTGTAGACTAAAACATGTGAATATTGAATACCAAAGAAAAGTTAAAAATATTAGTTAAACCCTAATAACTTATCATGTATAGAAATTAAGTGAAATAAAATTATATTTTGGTATAATTGACTTGTTAAAAATAAGAAAGTTGATCGACATATAAGACCAAATTAGGAGGAAAAAGCGTAACTACATCATTTTATTACTACTATAGCAAAATTATAGAGATAGATAACATTTGAGAAAAGTCTTGTATAAGAAGAATTAGGGGTGTTCTAAATAGATCGGACGATTAGATATTACCCGATCTTTTAATCGAACTCGACTTAACTCGATTTTAAAATGTATTTTAAAATTATATAAAAACCAATATAAACACAAAATTTAATTTTAATCCGATCCTTGACTCAATGACCAGAATAAACAAGAATGGTACAAAGATTTCTTTAGAATGAAACCTAAAACAAGACAAATGGTCTAGTGGAAGCTCAGCTTAAAAACAACTTGTTTGAATGTGGCTATTAATGACATGCCATGCTAACATGATGGCCTTTTCCCCCCAACCTTTTCCTCACTCAACTTCATCCACACCACTCCTTCTCCTTCCCCTGTTTTTTCTATCACTCATACACTAACACATTTTCTTTCTCTGTCACTTCTATGCTCATTCAATAAAACATTCCAAAAATGGCCTTTCTTTCTCTTTCACTTCTTCCTTCTAATTCTTTCCCTTTTCTATCTACTCATCCATTTCTTCAAAACCCACATAATTTTAAACCCATTAACCAATTCTCACTAACTTACTCCCCTCCAAAATTCACACTAACCCACCTCAAAAAACACAATCTTTCATCAACCCAAATATTCTCTAGTGGTGGAAATGGAGGAGGAATTCATGGTGGGGGAAATGATGGTGGTGGTGGCGGAGGCGGCGGCGGTGGAGATGATGGTGCAGAGGGGAAAAACAGAGAAGAAGCATTTTTAGTAATGGCTGAAGTTGGAAGATCTTTAGATAGTTTGCCTAAAGATTTAGCTTCTGCTGTTGATGCTGGTCGGACTCCGGGCTCGATTCTTGGACGTTTCTTTGAGCTTGAGAAGTCTCCGGTGTTCCGGTGGTTGCTTCAGTTTGGTGGGTTTAAAGAGAGATTGCTTGCTGATGATCTTTTCTTGACTAAAGTTGGAATTGAATGTGGTATTGGAATTTTCACTAAGGTTGGCATTGTTAATATTTATGCTGTTAGATATAATTAGTCATGTTAGTTAATTGGTTAAACAGTTAAATTAGTTTAACATATGTAAAAGTTAGTTAAATTAGTTAAAGTTTCAATCGGAAATTATGGACTCGTAGGATAATTAATCGGTTATGGGGTGTAGGCCCTTAAATTAAGTACCTCAAATATTAGTTTATACTCCAAATACATGGAAGATCTATATTACTTAAATAGTGGATTATGGACTTAGATATTATGTTGATATTATATGGTTTTAGAAAAAAGTGAACATGTGTATGCAAGTTAATGTTCATTAGCCATGGGTTTGTAGGCCCGAGTCCACAAGTGCCCTGTGGGCGTCCATACGAGTGGGCCCATGGGGTGATAGTTCATTCATAGTAGTATATTGTGTTGACAATGTAGAATGATCAACTTATTGAACAAACAATATTTAGTTTTGCATGTAGGATAGAGATTTACATTTTGAATCAATTGAATAATTAGGTCATAAATCTTAAATATTTTGCTTGGTGGAAGTGCTTCATAATTTTCTCATGGGTTTTTTTATTGGCATATGCACATTAGGGTTTTCTGATGTTACAACTCTAATACAATTGAGTTCAAGGGCTTGAGACGGTCTCATGGTGAGACTATTTCTATTGGGCTGATCTATGTACATTTAGTTTATTCAAGTGATCACTTATAATCATACATTGCATTATGTATATACGATAACATGACATCGACATATTTCTTCTGATTGATCTCCAGACGGCTGCAGAGTTGCAGAAACGAAAGGAAAACTTCAAAAAAGAACTTGACTTTGTAACAGCTGATGTCGTAAGTAACTAATTACTTGATATCCTGCTATTGTTAATTTCTTGATAAGTATTTAACCCATGTACCAAAATTGCTTCTTTGCTGTTAGATAATGGCTCTGGTTGCAGATTTCTTGCTTGTCTGGCTTCCTGCACCCACGATTTCATTGCGACCTCCTCTGGCAGTCACTGTAGGACCTGTCGCCAGGTTTTTCTACGGCTGTCCAGACAATGCGTTTCAGGTTCCTTTAACCATACATTATATGCCTGCAGAACTTATAGCATTTATCAGTTAGAACACTGCACTGAGATTCCGAATTATTCTGCAGATTGCTGTTGCAGGAACTAAATATTCATCTCTACAAAGAATCGGTGCTTTATTGGTACGCTGTTAGTCTATTTACGCGTGTTTCTGTTACATCGATTTGCAGGAGAAATTGAGAACTAATCGTATGTTCGTTCTCTTGTTTGTTGTTCTGCAGCGTAATGGTGCAAAGCTTTTTGCTGTCGGAACCAGTTCATCTGTGGTCAGTCTCAGTCCCTTATAAGCTAGCAAATGGTTGATTTGATAATGTCGTCTGATCGATAAGTAAAACTCCAAATTTTGTGTTTCAGATTGGTACCGGGATTACAAATCTGTTAATCAACGTACGAAAGGCTGTCGACAAGTCATTCTCGAGAGAAGCAGAAGATATTCCAATGCTAGCAACTAGCATTGCCTATGGTGTTTATTTATCAGTTTCTGCTAATCTTAGGTATGTATATATACTGCAAAGGACTTTACTACAAGAACTCACTTCTCGAATCACGAATACACTAACACACTTATTCATTATAGGTACCAACTGATAGCCGGAGTGATTGAACAACGGATTTTGGAGCCATTCCTTCATGATCGTAAGCTTGTATTGAGTGCGCTTTGCTTTGCAGTTCGGACTGGAAACACATTTTTGGGCTCATTGATGTAAGATCCATTTATCGTTCAAGCATTTCGTTGGGATGGTTTATCCCACCTCGAAAAATTAAAGATGGTGTGCACATTTTATAAGTTATTGGAGCCTTTCTTCGCAGTGCCATGTGGTTTTAGGATGTTAGATATCATCTTGGTTTATGAAGTGTGTGCACCTCGTGTTTCCCCGTTAATATGCTGGCATTCACAATAAGTCCAGTTATCCCACATTCCCTTTGAGCATGAATTGTTCCTAATATATGGTCACTGGACAGGTGGGTGGACTTTGCTCGTCTCATCGGAGTTCAAAGGGCTCGAGATTAACATACATATTAGCTATGGATCGTTTTGGTGCTGATCCAACGCAGCATTTTTTTGCTTATTGTTTCGACTACAACCTAATTCGTTGGCAAATAGTCGTAAAATGTAGGATGCAAAATCATAGTCCTGCAGATAGGCCATTCCAATTCCAGCATTGTAGATTTACCTTATTCTTAAGTTGGAGATCATGCAAGGGATGATAGTAGTATCTGTGTATTGGATAGTCCTGTAGTTCGTATGCAATGTTCATTTATTTTTGAGAGGGAAACTTGGTAATGATATTGATCTTTGCAACTGATCAAGAAGATTTTACGTTAACCATATTTGTTTTGAATACATACTCTGTCTCAATCAATTTGGTCACCTCCCTTTATCTTTGTCCCAAGATGGGTTATCTATAGCATAGCTTGGTATTGGTACAGACTCATATAGTAATATGCCCATATAGTAAAACGGTAAAAGTATTGGGGTCATGATATAGTTTCCTCAAACAACTTAAATTTTGTTTTATTCGAATGAGTAGAGAAGGATAATTTGAACGTCATATTTAATTTGATTTTAGCTCGAGCAGTTAGTAAACACTAATTGATTTTGGTCTGTTCTATTTTTTCTTCATTTGTTATATTGATATTTCTATGAAAAGAAAGGAATAAATACTCGATTAGTTAGAGTATATCCGTCTTACTTTATTCAAATTTGAAAACCATTTTTATCATGCAATTGTGGCGCTTGGCGCTTAAACTTTGTCTGAAAAAATAATCTAGACTTAACTTTTTAACGAGTATCTAAAAGAAACATAAATAGATACTAGCACATAATGGAATTATCAACGCAATCAATCTAATTAGATTGAAAGGTATAGGAAAATCTCGACGATAAACTTTTATTGGACTCAACCTATATAACTAAATTAACTTATGTTAACTCAATTTAAAATATTATCTTCTGTTTTTTCAATTTTTTAATAATTGAATTAGATTTTTGCCCAAAATTATACAAGTGTATTAAGCATTTAAAAAAAATAATAAATAATATTATTACTTTTGATTTGTCTCATTAATGCAAATAATAAAGTGAATTTAGAAGAATAATAAAGGAATTAAGTTTGAAAATTGAAATTAACATAACTCGAGCCATACCAAAGTAGGCCAAAATGAGGAACATTAAATGTACATTCTTGAGCCCAAAGAACAAAAACAATGCTCACGCGAACATAAAACCATCACACTTTGTGAGATTTTCCCCAAAATTATTCCACAATTCACAAATCCTAACCCTAGAAACCGACTTCTCACTCAATTCTCAAATCAAAATCCCCAATCAAGTTCCCGAAAATGGTGTGCATAAGAAAAGCAACAGTGGATGATCTTCTCCAGATGCAAGCCTGCAATCTTCTCTGTTTACCAGAAAATTACCAGATGAAGTACTACCTTTACCACATCCTTTCGTGGCCGCAACTTCTCTATGTCGCGGAAGATTACAACGGAAAAATTGTCGGTTATGTTTTGGCAAAAATGGAGGAAGAAAGCTCGGAGTGCCATGGACATATAACTTCTCTCGCTGTTCTTCGCACTCATCGGAAATTAGGTTTAGCGACCAAATTAATGTCGGCAGCTCAAGCTGCCATGGAACAAGTTCATGGTGCTGAATATGTTTCTCTTCATGTTAGGAAGAGTAACCGTGCTGCTTTTAGATTGTATACTGAAACTTTAGGGTATCAGATTCATGATATTGAAGCCAAGTATTATGCTGATGGTGAAGATGCGTATGATATGAGGAAGCAGTTGAAGGGGAAACCTGTACATGGTCATGGACATCATGGCCATGGCCATGGCCATGGGCATTCACATCATCATCATCATGGTGGAGAATGTTGCTCAAGTGGAAGTGGGCAAGGTGGAAAGTAAATTGAGACTTGAGAGTGAGTTAGAGAGGTAAAATTGATCTGGTAACTTTAATTGGAGTGATTACTATGGACAAATTACGTATTGCTTCTATATTTTTGTTGTAATGGGATTTTTTTATACAGACTTGATTAGTTTTATGCTCATTGTGTTTTTATAATCGGCTTTGTTGCTATAAGATGTTAAGAAGTGAATTTTGTTGTGGAAATTTTGCTAATGCGTCTAAAGTAATAAATTTGTGGGCTGTTTTATTGGCTGCTAATGTTTGCTGTTGGGAGTTTGTGACTTGTTTGTGATTATGAGTGGTAACGTTTGGTTCTTTAGTTATGATTCTTTTTTGAGGATTTGAGATGGAGATGCTTTGTTATTGATGTGATCTATGTTTCGTGATAGTATAAGCAATCAAGAGAATTAGCGCCTAGTTTTTGTTCGATTTTTAGCCAAGGAATTAATTATTATTTTGTGATGCTATAGTATTTCTGCTGGAATTTGGCTTAGTTATGACAGTTTACTAGTGTTACCTAATTTAGTGATCCTCTTGCACATTGTAAATTGGAACAAGCAAATTTTGTCCATTTGAGGTGAATTGCAATTCATTTTACAGTGAATTAGGTAGCAAATTATCACATTGGGTTGGACGGTTGACTGTGTTGCAACTTAGAAGATGTGTAATGGTTTGCTTAATGATAAACACTATTCTACTCGTGGATGATTTTTGGTAGATTTTCTTAGTACTATCTAGTAAATAGTATTAAAGATTAGGCTGAATAAAGTATAATATTTGTTAGCAACGTTCTAATGTTGTTTTAATTTACATAGTCAACCCTATATAGTTGAGATAAAGATTTTGACATTCTTGTTGAAGGTGATTTGGAAGTCTATATTTTCTTTAACTCCTAAGTACTAGTGACACTTCTTTTTGGGATTGTTGGATTAAAGGAAGGTGTATAAAGAGCTATCATAGGTTGTCTTTTTAAACTAGGATGTCTATATACAACCCTATATATTTTCTTAGTACCTTGTTTTATTTTTATTTGGATTTGTTGCAGAATTTTTTTTTTTGAGATGCCTTAGACTGAATTGGCTATTGATATAAATAGGATATCATTATATATGCATTTGTTGTTTCGTATCGATGAATGGCTTTTACAAGTGTTAGTCACTATTGATGATCAATGTTTTAGTAGTTTGTGTTTTGGAAGTAATTTTCTTAACCTTGTAAATACCTGGAACTAATCTTTATATGGAGATTAAGGGATTGAGGAAAGGGGGTACAGAGAGCTATCGATATATTATCTTTTTCAACAAGGATGCTTGTACTATGCAATCAAAAAGGGTTTCTCGTTCTCTATCATATATGATTTTTTTGAGTAATTATCATTTCCAAGTGCTTTTACTAATTAGCTATTGATGAATAGGAGTTCTTTATAAGGTAGTACTGATTTTTGCACTGCATGACTATGAATGGCTTGTTGAAATCTTTAAAGTCATGCTTGAGCATCAAGAATGATTATTTTTGGTAATTGGTACAGGGGATGTTATCGGTCAATGTTGCAATGTCGAGTGCATATGATTAGGTGCATCTACTTGTGTATGAAGCCCATAATCTTAGCATTAGATTCTTATCTACCTAGATGATAAGGACCTCGGTTTAGAGGCTATAATTCGCATTTCAGATTTTTTTGAGGCAAAAAGAGAAACATGAATAGCTAATTGGTGAACTCATTTCTTATGGAACCATAAAGGACCACATGAAGGCTACTGCATGGATACAAAGTCCGTTCAAGTATGTTTTTGACAGATACGCAAACAAAGATTGTATGATAATTTTTGGCTTTGAGTGGAGTTAGGGTGTTATACTACACAAATGAAACTTCTAAGACCTATGGGAAGTGTGCAGAGTTATAGAGTATATTGAGGGTGTGCCTTGGGTGGGTTACAAAGAACTCTATTTTAAATATTATTAACTGAATATCATTTGATGTGTTTTAGATTTTTAGGGGGAAAATGAAAAGACAATATGGGAAGCTTCATCATTTGATGTGTTTTAGATTTTTTTTGGGAAAAATGAAAAGACAATATGGGAAGCTTCATTTGGCGCCTACGGTCAATGTTCATTACCAACACTAAATAGTGGTTATGAGAATGATTTGTAGCGTAAATTTTATGAAATAAATGTACTATGTCAGGAACCCTTGCCTCTCTTTTCCTCTCTTCTTCGTGTATAAAAAAACAAAAACCTAGCTTTCGTTGCCTATGGGCTATTATCAACCTTATGATTGATGGCAAGCACCTAATCCCTTTGTTTTTAATTTTACTATTGTTTTGTTACAAAGTAGCAGTGTTTTTCTTCTAGCCTTTCATTTTCATGATGGCTTTGTCTCACATTCTTATGGTGGTTGTTTTTGTTGCTCTTCTTTGAGGAGCCATTTTATTTTGTTTTCTTTTTTGGATTAGATTTAGGATCGCAAGTATCAATTAAGTTGTATCTCCTTTGTCACTTTACATCAACAAAGCTTTATCAAAAAAATGACAAGATATCAAATATTTTATAGGGACAAATCAAAATTAATGCTATTAGTATAATGATGATTAGTGTTTGTATTAATATTTTAGATCTGATAACAAATATAAGATTTTGTTATAATTTAAAAGGGGGATTATCATTCCCAATTACCCATAGTATTGTGACAAAGAATGAATTTTATAAAACAAATAGATAATTAACGTGAAATAAACGTGACTACTAAACTTAAATGAACCATTGAATTTGTCACATAATTTTCCAATTAAAATTACATTAATCTTTTATTATCAATTCTACTATTTAATAAGGACAAATGGGCCAAAATGCTTTAAAATGACCAAGTAGTATAAAGGAAAAATACAAAAGTTCTTTGAACCTTCATAATTAACTGGAATGATAATGAATCTACTAAAGATAGCAACCAGCGCTATAAGTTGGTATTGCTCCTAAAATTTGTTTCTAGAATTTAGATCTTCAACACTGGCGAATATAGTTTCATGCATCATAATCATGATTAGGGTTAGCTAACCTACTTCTGTGCAGCGCTTGACGGTTCTTTAGTCGTCTTAACAATGCTAAGATGTCCGCCATCCTTGCAAGCCACTGTGGCTGCTTTTATTTCATTGCAGTTGTTTATGAACTTAGTTACCTCCTGCTTAAGCAAAAGAGAGGACACAAAACTTGTCAGTAAAGTGAACTAATAGAAAAGCGCGTAAATGACCGGAAAATACACAGATTACTTAAATATCTAAATACTAAAAAACACCAACGCTTTTAATGGCAATTCAAGAGTCCGTCTACTCTGCGGTTAACAAACACACTTTGATGCAAAGCACCCATTTTAAAATGAATCAATTATAGTTATGAGTATGTGACTGCAGTCCCTCCATTAGAATAAACTATAGAAATTCACAAATAACAATACAACAGAAAAATGGGGCAGAAAATTCCAGCATAATCAAGAAAATTGAAGCGCTGTTTCCTTCTAGTATAAGACTATAAGTGCATCCTTCGTATTTGCGCAAAGAATTCATATAATTCAATTGAATATAGTTAACAAGTTTACAATCACAATACAAAAGAAAGGCATACAACTCCAAATTAAAGGAAGTTTCCTGCTAGTGAAAGTTTGTACTCTATAGTTGCACATAGAAGTTTTGTTTAACAATATAACAATGAAAGAATGATGGGAATCACAGTGAAATACGAAGACGATCAAGTTCTATAGTACTACCACAAGCACACTCATATCAACACACATATGTATTTAATTATTTATCAATCATAAACCATGTTCTTTTCCACTAATAATAATCTATAAAACTATCCATAAATAAATGATTCATAAAATATTAAAACTTCAGAAAAAACTAAACAAAAGCATGGTAAAGTTTAGAAATTTACCCGATTATCATCCATGTCTTTGGATGTTTTTGATGGTTTAATTACTCTCTTTCCTGCAATTCAACAAAAAAATTACTAGCAATGAAATAAAAGATTTTGAAGAAAAAAAGGAAAAAAGAAAGTAGTTCAATAATCATCGGCAAGGAAGAGGTTACCTTTGCGAGTTTGAGAAGCTTTGCCATGGCGATTGGGAGGAATGTTCTTCTTCTTTTGCTGCCCTTTAAACAAATTTGCCTTCTGCGTCATCTTCGATGATTTGATGTGGGAATTGGGAAACCCTAATCGAAAATTCTAGGGTTTTGCAAGCAACAGTAGCGGAGTAGTTGCTACGAGCATACGAGTACTTGCTAGTTGCTAGGCCGAGAAACGATAAACTCAAAACTCGCTCTTATTATGAAAATTTAAAATGAATAAGCAAAAAATTAAAAAAAATTCAAATAATGATAAAGTTTTGAAACTATTTTTTAAGATAAACAGTTTTTTTCTAGACCTAAAGTTTGGATATGTTCGCTATTACTAATAGCGAACAAAGGCAAAGAGTTTCAAAGCTAAAGCCTAGTCAAATAGGGTCAAAACTCTGTTCACTGTTAGTAACTGCGAACAAAGCTTTGACCTTGTTTGACCATGTTTACTTTGTTCGTTGTTACTAACAGCGAACAAGTCATTGACCTTTTTTTTTTTTTTTTTTACTTTTGTTGGTTGTTTTTGTTCAAAATAGTCGTTGTAGCTTTGAAATATAGTCGTTGTAGTCTTAAAATATAGCCGCTGAGTGAAGATCTATAAATACATCACCCTTGGTAATTCTATTCTATCCATCCTATTGCTTTCGAAGTTAAGTTGAGGTATGTTCTTGTAAATTATGTTTATTTTGATAAGTTCATTTATAATATTTATATTAAGTTGTTCACTAATTTCAAAATAATGTTTTTATGTAAATTTAGTTATATATGTCAAAGCATCAATGGAAGAGTACTGTCATTGTGGTCATGAAGTTGAATACGGTCACGATTGGAGCAATTTTGATCCTAGACGTCAATATATTGCTTGTCCACTTTTCAAAGATGAAGGTTTGGAATGCACCTACTTTAGGTGGGTTGATTCGGAGGGAACCAAATGGAAAAAAAAAACATTATTAAGCTCGACAAAGAGAATGATGAGCTTAGAACCGAGATACATAACTTGAGAAGGGAAGCAATTGATAAGACGCGTAGGAGTGAAGAAACCGAGAGGATATTGAAAAAGTTTAATAGGCGTTCTTAAGTTGTAATGGTTATATTTCATGAATAAACGATGTATTTATAATCATTATTAACGAAACTATGTTGAATTATCGACATCGTCTATTTGCAATGAAGTCATCAACACAAGTCATAACAAGTCCGAGTATGGATGATTGTTCGCCAAAAGTCAGAGTATGGATGAAAATATGTACTAATGAGGCTTATCAACTTCGATTCATATTCAAAATATGATAAAAACAATAAACATATATACATACATTCAAAACTATTTTCAATCGTCAAAATATCGAAATCCTACAAATGTTTTATATACAGAAATGTTCAATGTATTACAAAATATTTACTAATCCTCATCCTCCTCCTGCACCCTCTCTAGCTGTGATGGACCTCTTACACCTCCCATAATACACTGCTCCGATGATCGTCCTGCATATGCAGGACACTAGGATCGTGGGGTCCTGGAGCTGCTAGATCCATTTGTAGCACTGTTGCAATTAAGAATAGTAAGTAACGATATAAGTGTATGTCTATAATAATAATAATAATAATAATAATAACCTGGATGTGCAAGTTGTAGTGTTGTGACCTTAGGCCTCCACAACGCCGACAAGTGATACGTTTCCTTCTTTCTTCGTCCATTTCGTTAGCAATCCTCTTAGACTTAGGCCTTCCCTTACCATGAATTCAACTAATGTAGTTAATGGCAAGAACCTTACACCCTTCATTACAAAGTTGAAGACCTCAACTAAGTTGGTGTTAGTCACACCATACCTATGACCCCCATCATGACACAATGACCACTTAGACATATCAATGACTTGATCAATCCAAAAAAGAGCCTCTCGTTTCGCAACCCTAATTTCCCTCAAGCGCAACAACCTTAGCATGCTATCTTTGCTCAACAGTCTTACCAAACAACTTCTTAAGTTGAACATTACCCATAGCACGGTTAAAGTTACTAAGCAAATGATGTAAGCATAACCTATGATAAGAGTATGTTGGTTGCCATTCCGTCTCCTCCATGGTCGTTAAAATGCCCGCATCAGAGATAATACACAATCCCATCTTATGTGTTACATGCTTACGAATATACGCCATAAACTAAGACCATGCAGCTATGCATTCCTTCTCAACCAAGGCAAATGCAAGTGGAAAGATACCCTTATCACCATCCTGTGCAATCGCAGTCAATGAGATATGACGGTACTTACCATAAAAGTGTGTACCGTCAATGGTGATTAGAGGTTTACAAAACTTGAAGCCCTCTATGCTAGGTCTAAAGGCACAAAAGACACATTGAAAGGTTCTAATATTAGGACGTGCATACACACCCACGTCATTGTCTTCCTTAAAGAACTACTCAACTACTATGCCCAGGTTAGATTGTTGCAATGCTTTCAAAAAGCGTGGAAGAAGAGAATATGAATCCTCTCATGTACCATAAATGGAAAATGGGGCTTGTTGCTTAGCACACCATGCTAGCTTGTAAGTGACCTCTATCCCAAATCATTTCACCATCTGTCGAACGACAGACACCTTAAGCAAAGGGTTTTTGAAAACACAATTCCTAATCACATTGTTAATCATAGAGGACGTCAAGTGAATATGTTCAGCTGACACAGCATCACTACCCAACACACAATTCCCATGCTTTTCGTTGTACTTTGAATTAAACCATGAGGTTGAATAAGGATTTTGCCTAGCCCTTAGTTTTCAAGTACATCCCCTCTTACACTTCAATGATAAAGAAGTTTGGTTAGAATTCTTTGTTCTATACTTTACATTCCTACGAATATGATAGACATAGGTGGTATCACAAAGCTTCCTTACTATCAAATATCATACCTTTTCAAGCTCCCTATCTTCGGTGCAGGTGGTATCACAAACCCAAGTCCTCCAAGAGTTGTCCTCTACATATTCATCCAGAGATGGACATAGGGCATAAGGTGTATGAGCAACGATTGTAGGAATGTTGCCTAGGATTATGTCATTAGCTAGGGCATCCTCATCCGTATCCATATCATCCTCAGAAGGATCATCAACAAGCTAATTACTCTCAATACCATCATACTAAAGTACAAACTCAGTACTTTCTCCTAAACTAACAGACCCATCATTTGGCACTTGAGTTTGAGGGGATTCGGAAAGGAGTAGAAGATGGGGAAGGAACAAAGGAATTTTGAATATCTTCAGTTAAAATAGGCATAGGCGTAAGAGAAGAATTGGAAGTAACATTCACAACTTGATTGCCTAGGGGTACCACTTTTACGTATAACTCCAAAGAGGGAATAGATGTAGCCTTTGAACGCTCTCACATAGCATCTACAGAATCATCATCCTTAACAGGAAAAACTAACCATTCACCACTCATGTAGTATATAAAACTTAAATTAACAGTACTTTGTGTGGTGTCAATTCCAATCTTAGAACATACAAGAAGCTTAAACTCATTGAAATCCATGTTTGAGTTGCATGCAAACAATTTACGTTTACTCCCAACATACACAACCTTGTTACTACTTGTATGAATGGAACCATTCCAAAAACATACAATAGTCACACGAAATGATGTCATTTCTACATGAATACATACAAAATCAACTTCATCACCAAGTACATTCTCGAATATACATAATTAATTACCTACATTTATATAATTATTTAAACTAAATCAATTAATTACATATAATCAATATACAAAACAAAATCAACATACATAATTAACTCCCTACATTTACATAAGCTAAATCAATATAATCAACAAGTAACTAAGTACATTATTATTAATTCAAATAAGTTGTGATGAAATAACTAAGTAAAAAATCCACCAAGTACATTCAATACATTATCCACATCAAAGAACTAAAGTTATTCGACCATAATAAAAAAAATAAACAAATAATTAAAAAGTAACTAATGCATTACCTTAATCAGCTTAAATCGAACTAAATGAGTAGTGATTTTACAAGTAATGCCCTGCATTTGAAACAAATATTGAAGATTACATAAAATCCTAATTTTCGTATAAAATAACAAAAAAACAAAGAAATTTATACCTTACACAACTCCAAGTATATGTTAGACCACTTTACTAGTGTTGGATTCGGAGAAGGAGAGATTAATTGAAGGTTTGAAGGTGTTTTAATGGAGGAAAAAGAGAAAGGATTAGTTGCACTGGGTTTTAGGGTTTAATTGATTTGGGGGAAATAGAGGAAGGAAGGAGCTGCTGTTTAATTGAACTCGACTCAATTCGCTGTTATTAACAGCGAACAAGGACTTAAGTTCAAAAATAGTCAAAGTACTTGTTCGCTATTAGTAACAGCGAACAGACTCTTTGACTATTTTTAACCTCTTGTCTTTGTTCGCTGTTAGTAATAGCAAACATATCCAAACCACAGATTTGGAAAAAAGCTGCTTATCTTGGAAAATAGTTTCAAAACTTAACAAAATTTTTTTTAATTTTTTGTTTATTTGTTTTAAATTTTCTCTTATTATCGGCTTGGGCCGTTCGGTTGGGTAATTGATTTGCCCATATACTGGCCCACTTTTGTCAAATTAGTACAATTGTAAATCACAAATTCTCTTTTAAGAAGGTTTTATTTTTCACAAATTCTTAAATGAGACGGTCTCACAGTGAGATTATTTTTATTGGACAGACCCAATACACACACTTTTTGTCTTAAAGTGATTACTTATAACGTTATAGTGATTACTTATAATTTTAAAATAATCATTTATTATAGTTTTTAGAGTGATTACTTATAACCTTAAAACGATCACTTACGATCTTAAAGTAATCAATTAAAGAAGTAGGCTAATATATGGATCCAATCTTTTTATGATTTTTCTACAATAATCTCACATATTGATTAACCATGAATAATCTCAACTTTAGAAGGTATTTTCCTAGAGTAAACCTGGTAACCCGATGATTTGTTATAACAAGTTTATTTCTTTAAAAGAAAAGATAAATTATATAAAATGTTGAAAACAATGTGAAAAAAATATTTAAAAAATTTTTCTGATTTTTTTAATTATTCAGAATTTTTTATGTGAATTTTCAAAATTTTTCTCTAATTTTACATTAATTTTCAATTTACTTTTTTTGGTGAATAACTTACTATAACAGGTTATCGGGTTACCAAAGTTTACTCTAAACAAATACCCCTAAAGTTAGAATTATTTATAGTTAATCAATAGGTGGAATTATTGTAGAAAAATCATAAAAGATTGAATTATTTAAGGTAATTTTTTCTTTATTTTATTGTGGTTTTAGTTGTTGAATTTTAGCTCTCATATTGTCTTATGTTAAAAGATCTTATAAAGAGCTGCGCGTTGTGAGTTCATACCCAACTAATGAAATCTAATTTCAGATGTGTTTTGGCTATGATGAGTCGTGTACAAATATAAATATTCTATAATAGTTAAGATAATATTATTATACATATTTAATATTATGTTAAGAAATCAATGCAACTAAAAGCTAAAATTTCATAATATGTATAATTTGTAATAATAAATTTTTTTTGTACAAGGTACGCTGAGATTGAGAGAAAAGGAGAGATAGGGGAGCACATCTAAAAACTAAATCTAGAGCCTTATATGTGAAAATTGGTATTGATACATACTCAAACTGTAACAAGACTCAATAATAATATTTAAAGGTAAATTTAATTTACGAGTAAATTTATTGTTTTGAATGACTTAGGAGCATAACTAATATATATGGAGGAGCTATAATTGTTTTAAATGAATTGTAATTAATTTAATTTATGAGAATAATTATTGCTTTTTAAGACTTAGGAATAAGATAAGAGTACACTTAATTCAGGATAAATTTTAATGTTTTAAAAGACATAAACTTATGAGTGTAACTAATTAAATTAAGACTAGTTTCACAGTCCTTTTTTAAAAACATATCCATGCCTATTTTTAAATCATTTTCACACTCATTAGATTAATTTAAGAGCCAATAAGTGGAATAAATGTTTTTAAAACTTATTAAGTAGACTTATTTTAATAATATTATTTCTTTTAATTAAGAAATAATATGAGAATAGTCAAAAGATTCTTTGTTCACGAGTTTCCTAACTACATCTTCATGTCTTTATCTAAGTCCCTTAAACAATCTACAAATTGAAACATATAAAATCTAATTAAATTCCTTGTTTAATACATAAATAAACACATGTAACATCCAATGATTTTTTAGAATAAAGAAAAAAAAGTGCCACTATAATGAACAAATACCATCCATGGTCATAAATATTAGCTCAATCCTCTTCTATCTATAAATAGTACTTCCTAGATATATTTGTAATTAAGAAAAAATAAAAATAAAAATAAAAAAATAAAAACAAAAATAAATAAAAATGTGTGGGATATTTGGATACATAAACTACAATGTAAGTAGGAAAAGGGGATACATTATCCAACTTCTTTTGGATGCTTTGCAACGTTTGGAATATCGTGGTTATGATTCTGCTGGAATTTCCTTTGATTCTTCTCATCTTCATCTTCAATGCAATAATAATGGTGTTCAACAATATCATTATAGTCTTCATTCTCCATTTCCTTTGGTTTTTCGAAATCAAGGCAATGTTCATAATTTGATCAACTTCATTTATAAAGGTTAGTTTTCAATCTCCTCAACGTGACTAACTGAATTATCAGATAATTTTTTAGCAGAATTAATGTTTTCTTAATTTAAATGAGTTTTTTTCATTATCAGTTTAAAACTTTTTAAAATTAATAACAACAAATTCAAAATAACGAATTGATGAATGTACATCCTAGTTGACTTTCTATGCAACTTGTGGTTTTCTAGGAAATTGATAAAAGATATTGTAGAAAATTAGATATTAGTGTATAAAGGGATTGCTCTATCTTCTTAAATTAATTTACTTAATTTGAATTTAGTTTAAATAATAATAACTTATTTATTAGTTGAAATTTTATAAATATTCATTATTTGATTTTCCTTTCTATAATTTGATTCAATTCAATTAATAAATGTTATTTAATTAGGTTGATCTATCATGATTGTTAATTCATCAAAAGTTGTACAACATGTTGTAAAGTGCTTGAATCAATGGAATGATATCATTATATTGAATCCTCTTTGTCCCGCTAAATAAATAAAATAAAATGTACATAAATTTTTATTATATGGTGGAAATTCAAAAGAAAGTATTATAATTATTGATTTTTTGAAGTCTTAGCTTTTGCTTACCATGTGCAAGAAATGTATGCATGTTAGTCTACATTGTTTAATTGTTCATATCGTTGTTAAAAAAAACATATACAACTAATTAAAGTCGTAGCTTTTTAAAAACATTATCCTAAAATGAAGTTGAAGATTAGGTACTTGGTCAAAGTATTAGACCTATTATTATTATTATTATACTTCCAAAAGACAAAACCAACTTAAAAAATAACCTTAATCTGTTATAAATTTCAAATAGAGTAATTACTTTCAACAAAAAATTTCAGAATTTGATATCAATAATGTTTTAATAGAAAAATAATTTATTTTGATTATTTCATTTCAATGCGTCATTCGAAAGATAAAACGACTAAAACGCTACCCATAACCTCTCTCATAAATAAATCTAACAATTGCTTGAAGCAAGGTTCAACCTAGTATTCTCTACATACTCATATTCTTCACCTAAAAAGTAATGAGAAAATGGGTTTTTCTTATTCCGCACTAGCATGCATGGTGATTCGTTCGATGCTTGTGGACCAACATTAGAGGAATGATATTTGACGTTCTATTATCCCTTTTTGGTATATTTCATATCCGATTATATAGCGTGAAATTCATGCATCAAGGGTATGATATTCTTCTAAATCTGATAATTCATATTATCATATACATGCAATTCTGTTTAGATGTTAAGAAATAGTTTACTGCAATTCTACTTTACGCATCTATTTTCCTATAGATTTTAACTCTTAAACTCGATTTAACACCCACTTACTTTAGATTGGTGTCCTAATATCAATAATTCTTTCAATGTGAATAACAAAGGTGATGTACATGCCTTTTTAACATTTTTAGGGCTATCCTTTAGTGTCTAGTGATGAAAAATTGCTTGATAGCTTAAATGACCTATTTGTAGAATGTGGTAATAGCAACTAGCATTGATGATTAATAATGACTAACGACAATAAGGTATCTATACGCAAATTGGCAAGGAAGTTCCATGATTACCCATGTTCAACTTCATGGTAAAGTAATTAAGACATATCCCTTTATACATCTGTGTATATATGAATTTATTATCCATAGTAATATACACCCGTTGTCAACTTATAATTATAATTATACCACTAATTTACATATATTAACGGCCAATTCAAAACACTACTAAAAACTTTTTAAATGGATTCTAGTGAGATATTAAATCTAAACAATGTTGTTAGTTAGGGATTTCTTACATACACATATGCTAAACATGCATTTACGCATAGAAATTCTGGTCACCACCTAAATAGATTCGAATTTAATTTGACCCGACATTTATAGTCAAAAGTCAAACTTGACACCCTCCTTTCCCTCTACCCTGGTTCTTACTTTCTTATAGTAGTTCCTACCAGTTTTCGTTATGTTTCGCACATTCTCTCCCTTCCCCTATTTCCAAACATTCCATACTTGGATCTCCATCCCTTTTTCACGATAAATAAAACAGAGAAACAAGAAAAACATAGGAAATTCAAGAGAGTTAACAAAATGTGTGGGATCTTTGCATACTTGAATTTCAATGTGAATAGAGAAAGACGTTACATTTTAGAAGTTCTCTTAAATGGTTTACGCCGTTTAGAATATCGTGGCTATGATTCTTCTGGGATTTCCATTGATTCTTCTTCAATTTCTGAAAATGTCATTTTGTCTCCTCCTCCCCTTGTTTATAGGCAAGAGGGCAACATTGAATCTCTAGTCAAGTCGGTTTATGAAGGTGAATTTTTTGTCGCTTTTTTAATTTGATCTTCTTGGATGTTTTGAACTGTGACTTTTTCTGGGTTTTACTGAAAATATAATTCGCAAAAAGCAATCATTTTATTAGTTTTGAAAGTTTTTATTTTTACTTATTATTTTGTTCTGTTGATGGTAATTTTCCTGCAATTGTTAATTAACTGGATCACAGCTAATTGTTAAAATATTTCTGGAAACGGGATTTTAGAAAATGGGTTTTTGATCAAACTTTTAAAATTTTTGATTTTTTGGGTGTTTTGAATTGGGATTATTTTTGGGTTTTGGTTATTTTTTGTGGGATTTTTTTTGTTAATTAAGATCAATGATAATTGTTAATGATATTTCTGAATTTGGATTTCAGACGAATGGAGTTTGAATTTTGGAAAGTGGTTAATTAGGGTGTGAATTATTACTAATTTGGCTATTGGGTTATTAGGGATTTGGATGCTTTAGTATTTTTTTGGGTTTTTCTTTTGCATCTTTCTAGCTGAAAATTTTAAAAAGCAATAAATAGAATATTTTGTTTCAACCTTGGTAAACATGCATGTATTAATTGAGTGATTAAAGAGTTTCTGATTGAGAATTTGGACAAGGAGAGATTTGTACCAACCAGTGTATGATTCGTTGATCTCCTCGCGAATCACGAATAAAAGAAACGATTGTGGTCGGTTTTGGGCTATTCTTGGGAAAATTTGTACGAATTGCGAATTTAAAAGAGTTAGCTAGCGAATTATGATCGGTTAATAGATGTTTTCTGTTTCCTTTGTTTTATGTGCTCTAGAATTACTCTATATATCTACATGTGGGATAGAACCTATCTGATCTTTATGTGTGTATTAGTGTGCATGTGTGTCTTTTGAGGGAAGAAGTGAAAATCTGAGAGGGTGTGCATTATGTGACTGATGATGAGTTTGCTTAAACAGAAGTTGCAGCCACAAAATTGAACCTGGAGGAGTCGTTTTCCGTTCATGCTGGAATCGCTCACACTCGATGGGCAACTCATGGTGAGCCATCACCAAAAAACAGTCATCCACAGACATCTGGTCCTGAAAACGAGTTTGTGGTTGTGCATAATGGGGTTATTACTAACTACGAGGTGTGTGCTAATTTGTGATCATCAGGGATTCTTTATGTACTTCATCATCAATTTTCAGTGCCGTAATTTTTGCATGCTTCGGTTTATATGCTTCATGATATAAGCTAACACCTCTTGTTCTTGATGTTTTGTCAAAATCAAATTTTGGTTAATGAATGATCTATTTCGGACTTTCGTTAGCTCCTTTGAATAACTTAATGTGGCAATACTATCGATTGCGAAGAATCGGTTTAATTATAGCTTGTCAAGTGCCTCAAATTAGAGATTGTTGAGCATATAGTGGAATTTTTGGATGATATAAGCTTTCCTACTTTGAAAATTGCTTCTACTAACATTGCTTATGCTTTTTTGCTTGCTTAGGTACTGAAAGAAACTCTAATGCGACATGGTTTCACATTTGAATCTGATACTGATACCGAAGTAATACCGAAGCTCGCTAAGTATGTCTATGATAAAGCTAATGAAGGACAAGGTATTTATTTCTTTAAAATCAGATGATGTAATGATTGGTGATATCTAATTCTCAACAATTTCCATTGCATGTTAAATGTTAATACATGTTGGCTCTAGGCGGGGCTTAAGCAGGATGTCAGATGTATGCAACTTTATCCTTATTAATCACAATTTACAATGTCACAAGACTGAGAAGCACAAACATCTCCGTTGCATGGGGATACACAAGATTATATAGCCATCTTTAAAAATTTGAGACTTTTGATTGCTCTTTTGCATTATAGCCATGTAGGTCTCGCAAAGGTTTTTTGCTTTGGTTCTGGGGAGTGGATGTGTTTTGCGTGGGATAGAGGTGTTTAAAACGGACCCGATGATCCGATATTTACCTAACCTTGGAACCGAATCCGACTTCAACGTGAATTTAAAATAATGTACAAATCAATTTGGATATAAGACCCAATTTTGAACCGGCCCAAAACAGTTGATCCGAAATTTGGACACAAGACCCGGTTTTGAACACCTCTAGGCTCTAGCGGGGGTAGTGCCTTTGTAAGCACTTACTACTCATTTCGCATAATATTTTAAGTATTTTCCAAGAATATGTTTTTAGTCCCTCACCCCTCACCTCATATTCCGTCGCCTAATTTCATACAAATTATTTCTCAAATCATAACATACTATTTGTTTTTTGGAGATAAGCATGTACTCCAGTCTCCATGACATAATTTATCTGAGACATATGTCCCTATAAAGCAATGATAAAAGCGAATCCTATGTTTCCTTTTGCAGCAGAGAATACTGTCTTATTCAGTGATGTTGTCCTTGAGGTTATGCGGCATCTTGATGGAGCATATGCCCTCATATTCAAAAGCAGACATTATCCGAATGAGCTGATTGCGTGTAAACGTGGTGGTCCATTGCTTCTTGGTGTCAAAGTAAGTTAAAAAAAAAAAAAAACTTGTGATGTTTTGTTGACTCAAACAATTTTTTCTGTTTGGTCATGGAATGATCGGTCAGAATGTTCGTCTATTGTATTATATGCAGTGTAGCGATGCATCGTTGATTAAATGATCTTTTGTCTTTAATCATACTAAGAAAATCATTAGATGGCTATTCTCGATGTTACACTAACTGATCAAGGAACCGCACTTTTCCAGGAATTAACAGAAGATGAAAATTCTGGAGCATCATTTTCTGACTTTAAAATTTTGAAGGATGGGCAGCCGAAGGAACTTTTCATATCAAGTGATGCTAATGCTCTTGTTGAGCATACAAAAAAGGTTTTGGTGATTGAAGATGGAGAAGTAGTTCATCTTAAGGTGTGTCTGTGATTTTCGTTGTGCTATATTCCAGTCTTGTATGATTATTAGGGAAGGTATACATAGCTGCCTTTTCCATTTCCTACTTCCAGACTCCTATTGGTTATATCATAAATTTTGGACCTGACCACATTCCTCTAGTCCTCTCTTTGCAGGGTGGACGTGTATGGATTGTATGTCACGTTCCCTTACCTAGACCCTGTTTTGAGCGGGATATTGGGTTGATGATGATGATATTGATAATAGATTTTGGACATGGTGTTCAGGCATTATTCTTTTGACCCCCTTTATATAATTAGTAGGATTTGAAGGGTCTATGTTACATTTTCAAAATTTATTTGCGTTAGTGCAAAACTAGTTTGCATGAAAATATTCATTTAAGGTAACTGAGTACCAGAGATGTAGAATTGTAAATTAGCTAACATGCGATGAGGCTTGTAGTGGCATTTTCTTCAACAACATTCCATTACCCGTTTGCCATAAAGTGTCTCCCACCTAAGCTCCCACTTAAGTGGGGTTTGGGGAGATTACATGTATGCAAACTTACCCTAAATAGGTTTTTCCAATTGACTTTTAATAGCAAACATTTTCTAGCAACTTCAAATAAACAAGAAAAAAGCACATGATTTGACGAGCCGTTTTAAAGCTATTTTTCAAGTAAAAATATTTATGCTTGCTAACATTAGGTCCATGATAACATCCTTCCTGGATGTTGACGACCTACACACAGCTCATTTTGAAGTTATTTATGGGTTTTACTATAGGTGTTCATTCGGTTCATCGGGTTGATTTTGGATTAGATGTTTCGGGTCGGTTTGAAATCCGGTTTTGTGTCCATATTGTTTTTTACCCAATTGTAATCATTTTAGAAGTTGGGTCACTCGGATTCGGATATAAGATCAGGTAAATTTCAGGTCATCAGGTCTGTTTTGAACACTTCTAGGTTTTACACATCAAAGGGCCATACCTCTCATGTAGACAATATTGCATTCCAAAATTTTGTTTGAAATTAGAAGTGCTCATGTACCAATGGTTGAATTTCAGTTTTGCGCAGGATGTGCATGGTCTTGGTTCAAAATCAAAATTTGTTTTTAATTTATCTTTTGGTACTGGTTCAGGATGGAGGGGTGACAATTCTCAAATTTGAAAATGAAAAAGGAAAAAACAGCGGGGCTCTCTGTCGGCCTGCTTCTGTGCAACGGGCATTGTCCATTCTTGAGATGGAAGTTGAACAAATAAACAAAGGAAAATATAAACACTATATGCAAAAAGAGATTCATGAACAACCAGAGTCCTTGAGAACAACGATGAGGGGAAGACTTATTCGTGGAGGTTCTAGCAAAGCCAAGTCTGTTCTTTTAGGTGGAATCAAAGATCATTTAAAAACTATTAGGCGAAGCAGGCGTATACTTTTTATAGGATGTGGTACAAGTTACAATGCTGCTTTAGCCGCTAGGCCCATTTTGGAAGAACTTTCCGGTTAGTATGTGTTTGTTTTAAGGACTTTTTAGACTTGTTCGATTAGTTTGTATGTTGGGTGTTGACCTTAGCCTGACATTTATCAGGTATTCCTGTTACGATGGAAATCGCCAGTGATCTGGTTGACAGGCAAGGACCCATTTATAGGGAAGACACTGCTGTCTTTGTCAGCCAATCCGGCGAAACAGCCGATACATTGCAAGCGCTGGAATATGCTTTAGAAAATGGGGCTCTATGTGTTGGTATAACAAATACTGTTGGCAGCGCTATTGCTCGAAATACGCACTGTGGTGTGCATATAAACGCAGGCGCTGAAATTGGTGTGGCAAGTACCAAGGTAAATTCTATTATCTACCGTCAGAATTCAGTATGTCGTTGTTCAATCTTCTTTTCTGCGTCTAATTGTAAAGATATCACGATGAACAGGCATACACAAGTCAAATCGCTGTGATGGCTATGCTAGCCCTAGCGATTGCTGATGATACCATTTCTAATCAAGACAGACGAGAAGCTATAATAGATAGTTTATTTGAATTGCCAAGTATGTTTGCATTCCTACTGTATGTTGTTTTTTTTTGTTGTCGGTTTCTATATCACTAAATTAATTTTTATGCTTTTTATTTTTGGAAAAATTGTCCTGAATAATCCCACTTATTACCAACATGCTGTGAATAATCCCCATTACTGATTATTTCTAAATAATCCAACCTTTGTATATTTTTTGATGTCAGCACCCTTCCCACATTTTAACCGGCTATTTTGGGTGCCTACTAACCGTTATACTCACTTCTTCCTCCTTGTTATGCTTCTTCGTTGGTCTATCCTACTCTTCTTTGGTGGTAGGTATCTACAATAGCCGGTTAAAATATAGCAAGGGGTGTTGTCAACAAAAATTATACAAAGATTGGATTATTTAAAAATAATTAAAAGTAGGGAGTAATCATAACAAATGGGCAATATGTGAGATTATTCAGCCCAATTTTTCTTTTTTTTAAAATTTCTTTTTGCACTTCAAAAGTGTGCGGGTCTGATGAATTTAGGGGTGTTCAAAAAAACCCGGTTTGCAAAACCCGGCCCGGATTATCCGGTATCCGGTTAAAAAACCGGATAATTAACCCGGTTTGTCAAAATCGGGTATTTCGGACAGGATATAAACCGGGTATTCGGGTCGGATCCGTATATCGATTTTAGTAAAACCGGGTACCCAGTATCCAATTTTAGAATTTTTTTTTTGTTTGTTTTTTTTTAAAAAAAATTAAAATGTTTAGTCTCAATATATCTGATATAATTAATATATTATAATCATTTAACCCTAAAAAAAATTAGATGTGTTAAAATTCAAAGTAATGTGTTAAATTATATTCTATTATTGTCCTTAAATAATACTCCTTTCACACGGTGTATTTCAAAATACATAAATATGTTGCCTAATTTAGCTCCAATTTAAAAAAAAACACAATTTTTTCTTAAAAAATTCATGTTTTCAACCCGGTATATTAAAAAATAAGGAAAAAATGTTAAAAGAAATAAGGAAAAAAAACACAATTTTTAGTAGGGGTGTTCAAAACCGGGTATCCCGTTTAACCGGGTCGGATTCGGGTCACAATTTTTAGGTACCCGAAAAAGCGGGTACCCGGTTTTCTGGATCCGGGTCGACCCAGTACCCGATTTTGAACACCCCTACTAAAAATTGTGTTTTATTTCCTTATTTCTTTTAACATTTTTTTCCTTATTTTTTTATATATACCGGGTCGAAAACATGATTTTTTTAAGAAAAAATTGTGTTTTTTTAAAATTGGAGCTAAATTAGGCAAAATATTTATGTATTTTGAAATACACCGTTTGAAATATTATTTAAGGACAATAATAGAATATAATTTAACACATTACTTTGAATTTTAACACATCTAATTTTTTTAGGGTTAAATGATTATAATATATTAATTATATCAGATATATTAAGACTAAACATTTTAATTTTTTTTTTAAAACAAAAAAAAAATCACAAAACTGGATACTGGGTACCCGGTTTTACTAAAATCGATATCCGGATCCGACCCGAATACCCGGTTTATAAACCGGGTACCCGGTCCGAAATACCCAATTTTGACAAACCCGGTTAATTATCCGGTTTTTTTAACCGGATACCGGATAATCCGGGTCGAGTTTTGCAAACCGGGTTTTTTTCACACCCCTAATTTTTAGGAAACAATCAATACCGGGTCGGATCCGGGTCACAATTTTTAGGTACCCGGTTTTTTGGATCCGGGTCGACCCGGTACCCGGTTTTGAACACCCCTACTAATGATACCATTCTGATTCATTTTTTATTGCATAGAAACTACCCTTGAGTAATAAGTTTGGAAATGCAGGTAGAGTAAAAGAGGTACTTAAACTCGACCACGAAATGGAGGAGCTTGCTCAACAATTGATCGATGAGCAATCCCTCCTTGTTTTCGGGAGAGGATACAATTATGCAACAGCCCTTGAAGGTGCATTGAAAGTAAAAGAGGTGTCTTTGATGCACAGTGAAGGAATACTTGCTGGGGAAATGAAACATGGTCCATTGGCTCTTGTTGACGAAAACCTTCCGATTGTTGTAATTGCCACTCGCGATAATTGCTTCAGGTTGGTCTTCTGGTTACCGGATAAACCACCAACTGAAATTTCTATTTGTTTTCATGTGCGTGTATGTGTGGTTTCGCATTGCCTAGAAATTCTGTAATTCTTTTGTTTTTCTACAGCAAGCAACAGTCGGTAATCCAGCAACTTCATGCACGCAAAGGCCGGTTGATTGTGATGTGTTCAAAAGGCGATGCAGTATCGGTGTGCCCAAGTGGTGCTAGCCGTGTGATTGAAGTTCCCCAGGTCGAGGATTGCCTTCAACCCGTGATTAACATAATTCCATTACAGGTACTAGATCAAATTGATATCTTGGCTTATTTAGATATGTGAAATTTGGATACACAAAAGAAAGAAAAAATGGGATTGAGGAGAGTAAAACAGAACCAAAATACATCAACAAACAATGCAAGTTTTTATGTGTACCCTTCCACCAAATCAAAAGATTTATGGTACTCATAGGTCCGGCCTTAGGTTTTTAGGGGCCCGGGGGGAAATATTATTTATGGGCCCCTAAACTATTGTATATATACATAGAAAAGTCCGAACCTCAGCACTAGTTAAAAACTAAAATTTTTTTGGGGCCATGGGCGTAGGTACGACTTGCACTTGCTTAGGGCTGACCCCGCTCGATGATAATTTAACAATAACATCAAGTAATCAAACTCTCGAATGCACTCTCTATTGTTTGGTTTTCAATTGATTAGTGAGATTTGGAACCCGAGACCCCTTGCAATGAAATTGGTGCTCGTTGCCATCGTGCTCTGGCCTAGGAGGATCACAATCGTGTTGAGTGTGATAATGTTTCGGTACGGTCCTGATTGCTGATGCTTATTGTATTATTATTTTTTGTTTTTTTGCAGTTGTTAGCCTATCACCTGACAGTATTGCGCGGCTTTAATGTTGATCAACCTCGAAATCTGGCAAAAAGTGTGACGACACAGTAGATAGACATGTACAGAAAGCGTCTCCAAACTGTTTCTTGCTTGAAGAGAGCTTAATTGCTACGGCGTATTTTGCAAAGGCAGCCTTGTAAGTTGTAAGTTGTAAGTTGTAAGTTCAGTTCTGATACTGTATAATACGTTAACTTTGAATGTAGTTTCTGATTCATAACCCTTTTTTTAAAATGAAAATGCTCATAGAATTCTTTCCGATTCCTGCTAGAAAACTCCGTAGTATAATATCTTACTCAAATTGTGAACATGTGTGTCTTTTCATTTGTAAAAACTGGATAACATATTAGTTGAGTCTGAGTGCAAGTAATTTGGGCATATTCTCATTAATTTTACAATCAGGTCGTCTTCGCTACTCGATTTAACCATTTGGGTTTACAATAGCTCTCAATTTTTTTTTTGACGTTCTTACAATCAGGGCGTCCGGCGGGTTGTTCTAAGTTAAAGACTAGCAAATGTTTTATGGATGGAAAAAAGATAGTTAAACTTATGCATTTGGATTAGAAAATCTCATATTTTATATAGAAGAATTAAGTAGATTATGCTGTAAAGCTTGTTTCATGTAAAACTTGTATTATCCTGCACAATCTCATCATTTAGGCATAATACACTACTTGTTTTAAGGTCAAAATGGAGAACATTACTGATACCATTAATTTGTTTCTAAAATTTAATTAAAAAATTAAAATTTTAAAAATGATCAGAAGTCCATAAATCACTCTCTTTTAACTTGAATATCAACTATCTTTTGTCACGACAACTCTATAAAGCAATGAAAAAGTATTAATCTCTGATTTTTGCACTTCTTTTAAGAACTCGAATATTTCTCATTTTGAGAACTTCTAAGGTTAATTTTTTTGATTAAATTCTAAGGAGTCTCCTTAAAAAATAAAAAATAAAAAAATAAAAAAAAGAATCAAAAAATTATAGTTCTAGAAGTATTAGGTAGAGGAAAGTGAGAGATGAATGCAAGGGCTCTAATAGGTTGAAAGCTGGGTACTTGATGCCCTGCTCCTCTTGCACTTGCAAATCTCAATTTTCCTTCATTTTCTTTTGTGTATCCTCCAACATAATTTGGCATACAAACAACATTTAGTCATATACAAATATCATGTCTAAAGATTGATTCAAATTGATTCCACTCGAACTTTAATTTCAAAATTGGGAAATCAATTTAAGTGTTAGTTAGTCTTTTGAGAAACCGTCTCTTTGAGAGACGCATCTCAAGTTCAACCCATTAAAGATTAATATTTTTTTATCATATTTTTAATGCCTACTTACATCATCCTTAATCCTTACTTACCATATCCTTAATGTATACTTTTAATATTTTAATTGTCTACTTATATCATTCTTAATGCCTACTTACAATATTTTAAAAAATATAAAATGGGTCGGTCCAATTAGAGATGGTCTCTCAAAGACACTATCTCTCACAAGAATTTGTGTTTTAGATTTCAATTCGACAATTATGGATTTGCTTATTCACTTTCAATTTTATAATAGATATTTGATTCTCATCATTTATGCACAGAATGTGATAAACTCTAATCGTTACCCAAAAAAAAAAGGGTCTGATCTCGCCCTTGACGAACCAAGGATGCCACTTAGTTTTGATTGGAAGGTCCATTGCATTCAAGGATTCCCTGGTTGAGGTTACTGGTATTCTACCATCTGTGTTGCCACTGCATCATTTCCACAAATTATATATGCTCATTATTCCATCTTGGATGGCTTAATCATGCTCTAACAATTTATTATTAAGAACACACAAATCAGTAATTGAAAATGTTAAACAAATAAGAAAAAAAATATATATAAAAAATAAAATTTGAGTAAATTTAATTCCAAAAATAATCGTTTCTATGTCCGAGCCTAAGGTTAAGTTAGTTCGCAGTTACTAGCAGCGAACAAAAGTATTGGTCTAAAAAAAGTCAAAATTATTTGTTCGCGGTTATTAACTACGAACAAAAGAAAGACAATGTCATACCGTTAGAAGAGACAAAAAAATTGGAAATTAAACAATTTTTTTTGTCCTTTTTAATAAAGGGTATAATAAAATATCTAACAAATCAGGGTTAGTACAACCAAAGCTTAATGTTAAAAGCATAGATAAGATGGTAAGTGACTATAATTTTCAATATGTATATCCAAAAGATGTTGGCTTTAATTATTAAGTCATCAGATGTTTATTTATTGGATGAATGTCAGATTTTGAGCATCGGATACATCATACATGTATCATGTATGTATCTTTTAAGTCAAACCCTTAATAATACTCCATCAATATTATCATCACATCATATTGAAATTATAAATAGCTAGGAAATGCATACAATACAATTCATATGCCAAGCCACCAAGGTACGGTATTTCTTTCAATCATACAATTATTAATGCCAAAATACCAATTTTTGGGGGTATATTCATCACCATGCTCCATAATTTATCAAGTATTGTGATCAAGTTTAACCATTTTTTCCATACATATATGATGATTTGGCCACAAAAAAAAAAATCTTATTAGTCGTCAAATTGGCGAAAAAATATATGTCGCTAGGTGGCAATAAAAGCATTTTCTAGCTATATTTGTCGCGAAATTAAAGTTGGATCCCTATAACACATTTTTATTGCTTAGCTTGAAGTATAGATTTGGATCGGACTACAATTTTATTTCTTAATTGTTTAAATTCATCGGAATCTAAACAATCAAAAAGGATAATATTTGATTATAAAATTATTTAACTTATTTTTAAAATAAATGATGTACAAATTTATCAACGATTTCTATGTTAGGTCTTGTACTATATTTATATTTTTTCGTTTTGATAAATTGAACTTACTTTTAAAATATTTAATTAAATTAAAGTTTTTTTGGCTTCTATATTTAACTTATTTTTATGTAACATTATTTGTACTAATTCTCTATTATATTTCATATGTTTGTAAACCGTCCATTTTATTGAAGGAAACTTTACAAAAAATTGGTAGGGGTGGAACAACAAGCTGAGCATCCACACCTTTTTTAATACAAAAAGCTAGTATGTGAAAATTATATATGCTCTATATTTAGTGCTACTTGAGTTACTCAAAGAAAACGATGCAATCTTTGATAACGAGTCAAGTGCGTCTTCACCTAACTCTCCGAAAGTTGAGAAAGTAAAGGGGATAAATTTATAGCCAATATCCTCACACTTAGTAGTGTATTTCTTCTTTTTTTTTGAAAAAATAGTAGTATATCTCTTCCTCTTTCGTTTTACAACATTGGTTAACGAAGCACCGGTGCCCATGAGGAGACTCCCGTGCCAGCAAAGAGTGAACCTCTAGTAACATCCACACAAACATCTTTTTTACGAAGCCAATTAAATAGTAGGAAACTCGCAAGTCTAAGATCTCTCCCGACTTCTGAAGAAAGTCCCATTAGTGCCTCCTGAAATCCCAACTTTACAACATATATCGACAAGCATGTTCCGAGCCAGAAATTGAAAACCAAATTTATTATTATTATTATTATTATTATTATTATTATTATTATTATTATTATTATTATGAGATACAAATAAAAATTTAACTTTATAAATCTCATCCTAAACTCTAAAAGTTATTTATGTCATAACCTAAATTTTTCTTATCTTCATCTCTAAACAAAACTAAAAAGGAATAATAAACCTTCACAATTCACATGATACATGTTCAGCATCAATCCTTACATGTGGTCTAATCACATGCATATTGTAGACATACTGAAATGTGCCAATTAAGGATGGTACTACAATTGGACTCAAAATACATTTATAAAATTTTTTGGTTCTGTTTTTCTATATTTTCTTCAATTTGAGATTTAAAATATAAAAAATGAAATTAAAATCAAAGTAATAAATATTTGAGGTCTATTAATATTAGAAGGGTCCAATTTGGTGAGAGATAATATTCTTAAGAGTGAAAGAAAAAAAACATTCAACTATTTGAGTATTAAAAACATAGGGTAAGTTAATAGACGTAAAACGATTGAATTCCAAAAAAAATGTGGGTGTGGGTGCTCAATTTTGTATTTTAAAGGAAGAGAGTGCTCAATTTGTTGCTCGACTTCCGATCAACTTCTTATAAAATTTCTTTCTATGAAAAGAAAGAAGTTTATAATAATAATAATAATAATAATAATAATAATAAATCTTACATATTGTGTTCTATCTACTAACCTTCCAAGTTCCAACATGCTTATGTAATCTCATACACAAGCACCAAAATTGCAAATTGAATTCTCATTTATCATCCATCAATCATGTCACACTCATTCAAGTCATTAGAAATAAGATTAGTTCATAATAATTAAATTATTCTCTTTTTCTATCTCTATTATTAAAAAGATAGAGCCGTGTTTGATTACAACGAGTAAACCTTCTCACACACTTCACTACACAACTAAGTTAACCATACTTTGACCAATCAAAGCCAAACAAAAACTTGTATTTAAATACAAACTTCTCATTCACTTTACTACCCATACAATTAATACTCCTATTTTCTTTTTTTTCCTTAGTTTTTTTAAAAAGTTGTGTATTAATTTCTTATCTTATCTTATAGAAGTACAAGAAAAGACACAACTTTTCTCCTTTATTTTATAGTTTCCATCCAAAAGATTCTAACTTTATTGCTTTCTTGTGATTTAAAACAAGTACTTTCCATGGTTTTATTGATCAAAAAATCAAGCCAATTTCCAAGAAAATCCAACAAAAAACTGGATCAATCTCAATCAATTGCTCTAAAATCATTTCAATCTTACTTATCTGAAAGTTTGAATAGAGTTTTTGCTGAGAAAATACATGGGTCAAGCTCAATTTCTCTCAATTTGTATATCCCGAGTTTCAAGCTTTTACAGGGTATAAACAGAGCATTTTCAATATTTTTGAAAGATTTGGATTACCCAATTGGAAAATGGAAGGGAAAATTAGCAGAAGATTATCTTTCATATAGTTTAAATTTATTAGATGTTTTAAATTCAATAAGTTCATCAATTTCTCATGTAGGTATCTCTAGACTTACTCTTACTCATGCAATAAGTTTAATCCCAAATTCTCTTGATTCAGCTCTTCATCACTTGAAACCAATCAAACCCAGAAAAATTGAAGGTGGGAATTGCAAGAAAAGTAAGGATAAATGCTTTGATTGTGATAAAGAAAAAATTGTTCATGAAGCCATGATGAAGATGAAAGGGATTGAATTGGTGATTTTTAGGGTTTTATTGTGTGGATTAAGTGAAGGAATTGGGGATTTGGGTTTGGGAAATTGTGTTGAACTGGAAAGCTTTGATTTTGGGTTTGATGAGAAGTTAATGGTGAAGGAGATTGAGAAAGTGAATGATTTAGTAAAAGAGATTAAAGATGGTTTAATTGAAGGTAGTAAGAGTAAAAGAAGTGAAATAGTAGCACAAGAATTGAAGAAAATGTTGGAAGAACTTGAAAATTTGTTGGAAATGGTGAATAAAGAGGTTCAATGCTTGTTCTCCGAGGTCATGGCTAAGAGAAACGAGTTAATTGATTGCCTTAGGCTTCCTAGTAGTAGTTAGAGATTGTTTTCTTTTGTAAATAGTTTAGGAATTAGGAATGAATAAAGAAGATTGATTGTAAATAAGTTCGTCAATAAAAAGAATGTAAAAAGAATGTATTTTCTTAGTGTATTCAATATGTATATGGATAGTTGTGTAAAATATCAATTGCAAAGAAGTCAAATTCTTGTTTTCATAGGTGCAAATGTCCAATTTGATAAGTGGTAGCAAATGGCATATTTGTAACAATATTTTGTATGTTTGAAAGGAAACACCTAGGTAATTTTGCTTAATAATGAAACTTTGAACAGACTAACACTTAGTTGCTGGTTGATTTAGTTAACTTGTCCAAGGAAGCTCAAAACGTAAATAACGTGTATATATATATACACACATTAGAGTGCCATGTTTGTCTAGTTGTACTAATGAATATGTCTTAATACAGGTTCGTGTCGTGTGTGGATTTTCTCGTTCTATCTTGTTGATACGGGGATGGCTAATCGGTGAAAACAGGGCACCTTAGCTACTCCCCTAACCCTCGGTCTCTGCAGGTTAAGCCTCACCCTGTAGTGGACAGTGTTTACAATTCTGCATTAAGAACCCATCATACACACTCGGGAAATCTGCAGACAAAAATTATAGCTACATTCGGGAAATTCATTCACATAGGATAACCCATCATATACGCCATTGCGTAAGATAATACAGATAGAATGCCTGAAGTAGACTAATCGATAACGCAAGTATTTAACTAAATATTTACAATCATTCATTAATCAAAACCTGCTATTTCTTGTGGTGAATTGAGCAGAGCAGCTAGCAAGCAAGTGAAAAAGGGTAATCATAGAGAAGCTTCTAAACTTCTGGACTGCTCTCAGTCACTACCAGTTTTCTCTTCCGGTTGTGGTCACAAGGTGGCCTGAATGGAGACGGAACATAAATTTGTATTTCGACATTGATAAAACTAATTAATGAAAACTTGAGAAATCGGAAAAGGAGAGGAATACGTACCATAGGTGCAAGGTAACATCGTCAGAATCTGATTTCTCGAGTTCACTGTTGCAGAATCCATCAGACCCTGAAGTCGTATTTGTCTCGGACCGAATCTTTGTTTGTAAGGGATAATACTCGAGATACAGAGGCTCTGGACTTTCAGATCGTGTTGCAAATCCTCTAAGATCGGCAATCTAAAAGTTGCGCAAAATCAAATGTGTGGCATCGTTGTTGTTAGTATACGTGAAAAGGTAGCAATTGCTCGATCAGACGAGAGAAAGTGATCGATAACCTGTCTGCGTAAAGACTCGTTCTCCAGCAAAGCCCTCTGCTCCTATAAACAGGATCAAATTTTCAGTCTCAACTTAAATCTAAAATTTCAGATTAAATTTATTTGGTTTAATTGTCATAATCGGAAATGTGAGAATGATGGACCTGTGTGCGTGAGCGTTCCAGTTGTTCCATCAGCAGCTCGTCCTGTCACACAAAACATTTCACATAATTGGATCAATGTAACATAAATCGCAAGTTAATTCGCTTTTTGAATTCGTGGTTTTCTCAAAATTACCCTAATATAACTCAAAAATTGACCATAATTTGCTTTTTTGATTCGCGATTTGTAAGGAGATTAGTGAATCATGTGACAGTGATAAAAAGAACAACACCTTCTTAGCTTTTACAGATAAAAGGCTTTCAGACAATTGTTTTTCCAGCTGCTGCAGTTCTTTTATGCTCAAGCCTGAAAAATCTTTTCCTAGTAACCTCCTGTAAATGACAAGTATTTAAGTAATAGATGATAAAAGACAACACTATAGGCATTGCGGACGAGTTAAGGAATTATACTTTTGTGTCACTTGAAGCCTCGCTATCTCTTCTTTTATGCTATCAATCTCCCTAAGCTCTTCGAGTTCCTGAAGAAACCCAAGAAAATAAGCATATTATTACTAGCTTGATAACATTTGTTAGTCGAACAAGCCAACTATACAACCAAAGGAGATCCAAGTAACTGTTTGATCATTACAATCGAACGTGAGAACGTTTAAATGCTCCTAGAGAACTAAAAACGGAATTTTGATATTCAGAGTTGTACCTCCGATTGTGGATTTCCAGCCGCAAGATCAGAGATTTCTGGGGTATTCGTGTACCTAGCAAGCGTTCGTTTCATGCTGCACATAATGCAACCAAAGCATCAGTACTTAGCCGTACCATAAAACAGAATATATGCATTTTAGGAATCAAGCATCAGAAATTAAGCATCACTATTCTTATATAAACAAACACAAGATGTCCTGTCCTCCATGCTTCCTCCACCCTCCTAACAATGCTTATACATTTGACAATCACACACTACTTATCGTATAATTAAGCCATTTGACACTCCAACATGTGTATGAAATCGGTATCCTACCCTTTAACCTTCATCTAGATGGTCAATTGTAAGAATCCCATGCTCAATTTCTAACAAAGTTGGTGTGTTCATAATTTAGGCATTGCTTATCAACAAGCTAAGGCTTTGCCTTAAACCCAAAAATTTGGAGTCGGGTATATGAACCGACCAATAGATCAGTTGGAGTAATCGGTATCCTACCCTTAAACTACTTATATATAATTTATACTACTTTATAATAATTTTATATGTTTTATTAAAAATTAAATTGACAAAAATTTAAAGATACTAAATTTCTTAAAATGTCTTAGTTAAAAAAATAATTTATCTTTTTTGAGCTATAGAGAAAATCTTATCTAAAATATTATTTATAATAATTAATTTTTTACATATAAATAAGATAAATAATATTATGAATTATCAACAAAAAATTAATTTTATGTTATTGCACCTACTTAATAAATAAAAAATTAGATATACAAATAATTTTGAAAGAAATGACGGATGTATGTATAAGGCGCATATAACACGTATCACATGGAGTGAGTACGATAAGGTATTATATAGGAATGAGTTTGAATGGATACTCATATGAAGTGAGACGTAAAAATGAAAATTTTACGCAAACGAGCGGTAGGTAGACATAAGATTAAAGATATGTAAAACTAATTATCTCTCCCTCTTGCTTATGAAATAAAAGATTATTCATAACCCAATATTTATAAAAACAATTTGAAAAGGATTGTTTTTCCTTTTTTCAACGTGAATATCAGAAAAATTATTAGTTGTGACCTGGAAAATTACTTGGAAGAAGCAAGACTAACACAGTCAACAAGGTCAAAGAAACTTTAGATGCAAAAATTTCATTACATCACAGAACCAAGAAAAACAACCATTATATTGTTGTTCATTAATTTGAACTTAATCCCAGAAATTTCAACATGCAACCCACTACAAGTAATTTTTATATTTTATGTTTGTTAAACAATTATTCTCCAAATAAGTATCAATAAATGAAAGAAATTAATTACCTGGAGCTAGAGAATTCAAATAATCTACCAGTACTAGAAAAGATAATGAGAGCAATTTCAACATCACAAAGTACAGAAAGTTCATGAGCTTTCTTCAACAACCCAGAACGACGTTTAGAGAATGTAACTTGTCTACTATTTGCATTTTCAATCTTCTTAATCTCAATCTTTCCACGACCCATTTTTAATTCACCAAAAACCCACAAAGGGATTTGATCAAAACCCTAAGAAATCAATTTAAAACGGTACTATGATATGATCAATACCTAAAATCCCCTGTTTCTCCACTGTTCCTCCTCTGTTTCCTAAAGAGAAATCCTTCCTTTTGGTAAATTCTCTCTATGTTCTAAACACAGAAGATAAATAAATAAAGGGTTGCTAAAAATGTATGGGAAAAAGTGGAAGAAAAAGAGGGATTAAAAGTCCAATTAGAGAAGAGAGATTGAGCCTAGAAAGGGTAAGTTTGCATGGAAAAGTCATACACTATTGCATGACTCTTTTTGCCACATTTAGTGCATTTTCTGTAAAATTTGTGGCTATTTGTGGGCCATTATCCTGAAAATTTCCTTGGTGATGATTAAATTTTTTAGGGTTTTTAATTTATTAATTGTAAAAGAAGAATTTCCAAATTTGAAAGGATTTGTTGATGTGATGTATGATGATATTGATGCCAAACATGGGAGAAATCTTGATGACTACGTTTAAAATATAGAGTTTATGTTTTTACTTTCCCTATTTTGCGGATGGGTCAAGAAAAGTTGTCATTTTTTTTTTCTCAATTTAAGCTAATCTTTTTATGAACTACTAGATATATTTTCATGAATCGTGCTGTTTTAAGAATGTTTTTCAACAAAACACACTAAATTAAATTAAAAGGGATGCAAATTTGATTATGATAGAGGGGTATATATATACTTTCTCGGTTTCATTGTACTTGCCACTGATAAAGATATTCTTCCACACAATATGTCATCATCGGGTGCAAGTATTTCTAAACGAAGGAAGTATATAAATAACCAATGACTCATTCGATATTACTATGGTTATATTTTCTTTTATTTTTTGTAAAAGAAAAATAATTATTTCAAGTTGGAGTTGGAGCTCATAAAAAATCAAACAAGCATAATCAACTCCCAACTTCGAATCAATACAACATACAATTTTTGACTTTTCCTTGAGATTCCAGCGTCATTATAACTTTGATGTGCCTAATCGAGAGATATTAGTATTACGAGTTTGTACTTTAAGTAGAATTTTGAAATTGTATATTGTTTGAGTTATGAAGTTGAATTAGTTAGACTACTTTTATTTGTTAAGAAGAATTTGGGGAAATTATAGTAGAAGAGACATTATTGTTGTGAATTTGTGTATTGTTAAACGAAGTAGAATACTCAAAAAAAATTTTGACTCTATTGAAGATCAAAAAGTTCATGTCGAAGAGAAGTCGACGTACATAAATCCGAATCTGAGTCATAGTAAGAAAAAAATCCGACTTTTATCCAGTTACACATCAAAATTAGCAAAATCTAATGAGTCCAACTCGTTGCCATTCTAAATAAGTGTTTAAAGGGTGGTCAGTTACACTTATTTGTATAAATTACTACAACAATAATACCAGAGTTATAATCCAATTACAGTCAATCCACTCAAATAAATGTTTAGGATATCATCCTTATAACTGGAGTAAATTTTAATTGAACTTAAACTTTCATACTAATTTACAAGACTACAACAAAGAATATTAATTCAAATGATTTATGCATATTTTTCCTTGGCCTTTGATTTTGCTACCATACAACAAATTACATGATTAATTTTGGTGCAACAATAAATAAAACAAATAAAAAAAACGAGTGAACAGAAAAGTTTAAGATGAACAGATCAAAATGGAATTAGAAGAGAATTTGAGATCACAAGTAGAATGAAAAAAACACAAATTTTTGAAGTGATCCAATATGAAAGGAATACCAAAGTCATTTAGAAACTTGAAATATTATATCCTACTCCATTTATTCCTATAAATTATCCTATGCCCCCTGTAAATGCTTCATTTTTGTATCTTATACTAATTGCAAAATAAAATAAGTGTATCTATTATCAATATACTTCTCAGTTCCACTCAACTTACGGTATTTTTCATTTTAGTTTATCTCAATGACTTTAATTTATTTTTATTTTTATATATGACCCCACCATTTATACTCTTTATATTGTCTCTTTTATTTTTTTCTAATACCTCACTATTTTAACCCATTATAATCAACCCTTTAGTCTGCGTACAAAAAATAAAAAGGGCAAAATGACTGAACCGGTGGAGTATTGCTCATTTCCGCATTAACAACACAATTAAGAATTCCATGTTTGTAGGCAATCAAGTCTATATCAGGAAATCACTATACAACAAAGATAATTCATTGAATCAATATGAAAAAGAACAGTTTTTCTTTCTCTTTTTTGACTAATGACTCCATAGACTAAAAAAACAGTCCTCAAATACTCATGTCACTTCTTTCAAACAGGTGATGCTTAATTTCTTGGTTTTACATACTTCTATTATCATTCCTTAGCCTAGTCAAGAAGGCTGTGATATATTAACAGTCCCAACACTATGTTTTGGCGAGTCAATAAGTCAAAAAAACCCACCATCATAAAGGCAGGGAAAAGGGAAATGGGGCTCGTATAAGGGTCATTGGCATCGGATATAGAGGTAGCTCCAAGGCCTCCATTGGACCAACCCAACCACAGTATCGCCTCACTGAAGCCCACTTTGTTCCTTTAAGTTTTCAACATTGACTAAAATAATGTGTTTTATCTTGTTAGAGTATATAATATTGACTAAAATAATGTGTTTGCAACATAGTATCAGAAGCCATCGTGAAAAAAGGTTAATGGTCCAAATCTCAACCACCCCTGATTTAATGAGAAATATTTAGCGTCAAGTATGAGGAGGTATATGCTGCATCCACAATTCTAGCATAAAGCGCTCTCGTGTAAGGGGGCATATTAGAGTATATAACATATATTCGGGCTCAAACATCAGCTTAAACTTTTAGTTGAGTTAGTGCCTTGACAAATCTGGTTAGGTTATGCTCAAAGGGATAGAATGAGTATGCCTAATTTCTCAAAGATACAATCAATTCATAAACTAACACTCACAAATTCATAGAAAAACCGCAGCATAACGAAAGCAAAATAAAGTTCTATCAATTTAGATAACATACAATATATGTACCGGAAAGCAGTCTGCTAAATAAATTCAGAAAAATCTGTAAATGGATCCAAGTTCAACTATAAGCTCTAAAAAGAGGCTTCACTAATTCCACTAATCTTTAGCTCTTCATCAAGAATTATACACATAATGTTACAAAGATCGATACAAACGCAAAACCTAAAAACTAAGTTAGTTTGTAAATCGAAAGCAATTTGATCAAAAACTTATACAAAATTCTGAAACTTAAATTGTTGTGTTTTGGATCAGAGCATATCACCTGTCAAGGATTTAATGCTACAATAGTTGGCCCCTCGTCCATCTTTTTGCATATATATATGTAATGACAATCTGGATCTTCCAACACAAAATCGGGTGGAAGGAGGCCCTTTTCGGAGAGAGGGATGGGTTCCGAGCATGATTCAATAGAAGGCATAGCTTTCCCTTCAAACCCAGGTCTCGCTGCAGAAGAAAAAAAAAAGAATTAAACTTTAAACATGTTTTGCTTGTGACTAAAGCCTTATTTGATGACTGCAATATGTTTACTGTTGACTAGTCGTAGATAAAACTCGCAAAGTAGCTATGATAAAAGACTAGACACCTGAACACTTTTAGTCTGGGATTCATGTCCATTTTAGGTTCGTTAAAATATTGAAAATTAAGTCTTGTCTCAGTTAGAGCATGTACTACTTTCCCCAAGTAGAACCTGGGTTCAATTCTCACTACCCCTCCCTTTCCCCTCAGCCAATCTTGTACTCAAAAAAAATTCAAAAATCGAGAGACGCCATGGAAAGAAGAATGTCCCTAATGCTTAAAGAAAGTGATCAATCCCATATTTTTATGGCTGTAAACTTGTAACTCGTATAAACTCTAATAATCAGACTTCACCAAAAAGTGTGAATCTCAAAAATTGTATCCGAGACGACTACATTCAGTTTTCCAAGATCTTCTGTTTTTTTGAAAGATCGCAACACACATGTCCGGCATGGGTAAGACAAGGGTCCGAAATAGGTATGACAAGGTAGGTGAAGGATCTAAGTAAAGTAGCAAGCACCTACGACCATCATTTATTACGTCCTTTTTCCCCTAATGTCTAGGGTGAGAGAGGGGGAACATGATTACCTTAAATATAAACAACCTTGATTACACATTAAAGAACTTCGTCTTCTACTTGTTAAAGAACCAGATATAGAGGGAGTGTTAGAAACCAATAACTCTTCGCTGTAATACTACAGTTTTTAAATGTAACCATATGTGATAGAGGTCAAGCTCTATACATAGTCACCCCTCAAACTAGATGCCAAAACATGAGAAACCATAGTGCACAATTACTAGCTCAAATTTCTCGTGAAACGTTTGTCTTTGTGATTCAGGGGTATGCTAGAGAATCCTTACAGATAAGGGTGATAAACGCTTTTAGCGTAAGTTCCTCCAAGCCTTAAAATCTATGCCATTGCCCACCTGCTATTAGGTATTCAAAAATAATTATATATCAACCGAAGTTAATAAAACATTTGTCTCCGGAGACCATCTAGGGTCCCTTTTTGGGAAAGAAGTGAGCGCAAACGCGTCCCAGAGCTGGGCGAAAACAAAGCTTGTTCCTTTTCTCCAAAAACAAAGAACACACGATTATATTGATACCAATTGCAGAAAGGACCCAAGCATGATAGTGAACTGGTAAAGTAGTAACTGTATTATGCATGACTAAAAGAAGATTCTTCTCATTGAAGCTCCATAAAACATAAATATCAAAAGCTTCTAGCGTCAAACTGATTGACAAATTGTATCATGCACATCCATCTTGCTGTCCACTAAATCACATGCTAAATAAGAAGTCAAATTGTAGCTTAAATATCTTATTTTTAATTAGATTGTGCAAGCTACATGAGGAGCAAAGGTCAGATTCTTGTAGAATGAAAACCACAAAAAAGAAATTATGCTTCAAAGAAAGCACATAAGTGAATAATAAGTTAATAACCACTATGACCAAAGGCAATGGATCTGCACGCCCAAGCTAGCCAAAGACATGCAACTGTGCTAAATTACTCACCGATTCACAACCTTAACCTCTGCCCCCTACCAACCCAAAAGATAGTAATCATGAAGTTTTCCTTAAACTCACCAAGGAGTCAGGTCCCTCATTGGGTGTCAAAGTATCAAAACAGAATAGCTGCCTACTAATATGTTTATGGGTTATTAGAGTGTCTGAGTCGGGTGTTGCTTACACAAAGCATGAATTGGAAGCTTCAAAGTAGTAATTATTATTTAAAATAAAAAAAAAGACCATAAATGTGCAAGCAGATCAACAAATGAAGCTCTGTTTCACTCTAGAAGGTGGAGAAAGTCACAATGTTCATGCTAGCAATTTCACTTATATGGCAAACATCCCAAATCGGGTATAAAAAATACAAAATTAATAGGAAAATCACAGGTAAAAAATGGTAACAGCATCTTAGGGCAGTTTCTCAGCAGTCAATACTAATGATATTTCAAACAGACAGACTGATGATTATGTGCACTTCTAGACTCCTAGCACTATATTCAAATTTGTGGAGAATTGATGTGGAGATGATCAATGCCAGTGTGCATTTCAAGAGATGGCCTCAGTTCAACTAATTTCCAACCCTAACTAGCATTAAGAATAAACTATTTTTGTTCCCTAAAAGATGCTTCCCATTCTATCTCGGATTATTCCATTCTATTGTATACCTTAAATAAAAGCAGATTACCACAATCATTTTCTGTATATTCCAATTTCCCACTATGCTAACACATAATTAGTATACAACTCATTCCCTGCTTCAATATTTCTTAGAACTCAATGAAAAGTATGTGTCTAAATAACATTTCTTATACTTGACATAATTACAGCACACACAAAGTGAAAGCATAGGATAAAAAAAGAATAAGAATAGTTGTACATACCAAGAACTACAGAAAAAACACATCTAAATAGTTCATTGAATCTAAAATAAAAGAAATTTTACAGCATGAGTAAAACACTTACGAATTATGTACAGTTCAATTTTCCAATTGTACACGGGTCGGCTCAAATGAGGCATCCTCACGTTTGGATCGCCATAGGTAATCTGCGAATGCAATTATGAAACTGGGTTATATGCCTGAAATCATTTAATTACAGCAAAAGCCAAGTGCATGTCATGGACAAAGATGGAAGGGTATATGGTTACCAACATATATACTCCTCCAGGTTTTAGCAGCCTGCATAAAAAAAATAAAAATAAAAATAAAAAATAAAAAAAAGTCAACCACATAACTAAGGCTGGCAATTTAAAAATTAAATCTCAAAACCTGCTGACTTCACCCAACATCTGAGAGGCGCTAAGTGGAGCATCAGTACCGCACTTCAACAACAACACATAAATTAAATTGGGATATAATATAACTATAGGGATAAATATACAGACATCTTCATGTAATTAGCAGTTTATTCTTACCATCAAAGAATCGAGAGTTCCTATATTGTAGACGAGATTGCATATTCAAGGAGGACAAGGGAAAAAATGGGTCAATTCTGTAGGAATTCACTAAACAACTCAGCCATAAAACAGTACGTCAGATAAGATAAACATACCTTTATCAATAACACTTCCAAACGAATCATCTGGGAAAAGACTCATATCTCTAACATCCATCTGCATGTCTATAAGACGAGATTCAAGAGTTAAGATAGTGGGCTAACAGAGAGGGTAACGTGAGATACTACTTCTTTATGAATGATAAGCACAAGCAGAAAGAATTCGATGAAATGAAAAAGCTGTTTAACTTATAAATTACATAGCTTGTAAGGATACATTTCAATTGAGGTATGTGTGCATGCTTTCTTCCCATCATTTCAATTGCAACTGTTGAAATGTCAATGTTCATAATCTCCTCGTATCCATCCTTCACCATGTCCTCTGACATAACTAATTTACAAAAAAAAAAAAAACCAGCATGAGCAACTTCAATCTTGCGGAACAACACGATATAAAAACATTGAAAGCCAATGGGATTATTCTAATTTCTTTAATAAAATACACTATAATCTGTTCGATTAACTCTAATTACAAGGAGACTATGACACCCCTACAAGTTCCAATACACTACTAAATAGTTAAAACAATTGACTTAAAGGATCAAATGGTGAAATGGAATTAGGGATTATACCTTAAGTGTAAGATACACAAATTTAAGCAAATTATCGCCCAAATAAAAAAATTAATGTCTTCAATAAATTCCTACCAAAACAGAACATATTCTTTCGAATTTGCTTATTGTTGCTTTTCATACAATCCTCATTACCTCAATATATAACCTAAATTAAACAGCTTAAGTCACAAGCTTTGATTCTATGAAACCAAAAACCTCCATCAAACAACACTTTCACCTACGAATTCATCATCCTAACAATCATAGGAGGAGAGATGCAAAAACACACAACCCTTACAAACTAATTTGGCAAAACAAACATGTAAAAGGGAATGCAACAAATAGAAGGCTAAACTTTACTACTAGCGATTAAAATTGAAATTAACAGCCGTTCTTACTGCTTTTCACACAAATATCATTATTTTTTGAAGTGCACACAGATATCATTGATTATACCCAGAGTAAACAACTAAAACCCACTACCAATGCAAAAAAGAACACCAAAAACCTAATCCACCCACTAATACATCACACCATCAATCTAGCCAAAAGGCACAAAATCCAACAAATGGATAGAAGGAAATACAAACAAATGAAGGAAATAAGAAAACTTTACTTACAAAAATTCAATATTTTCTACTGTTAATAATAATTGAAATTAGCAGAAGTTCTTGTTGCTTTTCATACATATATCATTGACAAAAAAAAAATTATACTGCTAAAAAACCCAATTCCAATCCATAAAATCTACTCACACAAAATTTACCCACTAATTCATCAAACTAACAATCATGCAAACCCCCCTCGCCAACAATCCCTAAAACAATTAAGCCAAAACCCAACAAATTGGTAAAAGGGAATACATAAAATGAAGGGGAAATCAAAACTTTCCTAACAAAAAGTGAAATTACCAGCATTTCCACAACCAACCATAAGAATACGAGAAGACGTGGGTATATATTTGCGAACAAAGGGACGTAGAGCAGAGTAACGCTGGTACCAATCAAAACATTCAGCTTCTTGAATGTAACGAGCATCCCAGTACAAAGCATCGCCATAATTGTAAGAATTACAGCTTGAAACGTCCCTAAACATGGCAGAATTCACAGACGAATATAGAGAATTTGTGGGTATGGAAAGGTAAATGGGTGGTTACTACAAGTTTGTTGGTAATAAGTCTGAACAAGAGTAATATCTTAGTTGATGAATTTTATTAAGTCAACTTGGTTGCATGGGATTTGGACTTTGGTTTTATTCAAAGAGAACATGTGGCTAATTGTAGGGCACTAGGGCTACTCCTTTGTGTAGGGTCTGGGGAATGTTTGTTTAAGATGAATCGAGCCATGGAAAATATCCAATGTCATTCTCATGAATTAGGGATAAATTCGACCTATTCCAATTGTTCACAACACATGTTTATCTTATAAATATAAATATAAATATACTAAAGAACGAGTTAAAATGTCATGCGTCACGCTTAAATTGACAAATTTTGTCTGAAATAAGTGTTGACGTGATAGCTTTTTAATGGTCTATATCATAATTTATATATTTGCTCTTTTTATTGCATGTATGTATGCTCAACGATTAAGAAATTGAAGATTTTTTTTGGTGTTTAATAGACGATGATTTCTCTTAGTTGATTATTTAAAAAATACATTTATTGTGTTTATGTCTAGTACTGAATAAAGTTTACACATATAAGTCTTGTACAAAGGTTTTGAGATTGTTGATTATGAGATTGCATTTGTAGTTGCTATTAGAATCCTCTTTTTAATATCACTCTACAGACTTGCCTCTTGAGACTACTTTGCCTATATCAATGAGGATTATATATAAAAAAATGCACTTAGTGCTTTTATCTTAGATTGGACCTAATTAAATTTACACAAACCTGCCTTGTATAAATAGTTTGAGATTACTGATTATCAGATTAGTGGTGAGGTTTATAGTCGCTACTAGGCCCTTCTCTTCAAAGATCACCACAAAAACACAAAATTATAACTTTTTATACAGTAGATAATAATTTTCTTTAAGGTGATGATTTGAAAAATGCACTTATCATTGAAATAAAAGATTAATATTCATGAGGGGTTTCTTCCTACTAGTTTTGTAGTCGGGTTTTTTTAGACATATTTTAAGATTAAGCGTAGAATGATGAGTATCGATACGTATACCTTGAGTTAAAACCTCTTTGAAGCTATAGCTCACTTAAAGGATCTTGCCCTAGATGTTTACTAGGTGTGAAGTGAAAGGTCTATGATGTGTTTTGGTGAAGAACAAGAAGCATAAGCAAGAAAAATATAGTAACAATATGGATGCAAAGAAAATACACACAAGATGATTTATAAGGTATTTTGGATACCTCCCCATCAAATAAATATTAATATCATTAATGATTCAATAATATATCAATGAAACAAACTCTCAACACTTGAGAACAACTTCTCTAAGTTAAAGAGCACACCTTTAGTGGAGATTACACTCAATCTAATACAAATACTCTAGGTTTCTTAAACCCTCTTTTCCCTTGTATTAGCCTCACCTCTTGCTTTATAATGCTGATTTTGGTCTCTATATGGCCCACAAAACATTATAACAACCCTAGAACCGATACAAGATGGGCCCTCCAAGCATAGATTAAATTAGAAAGGTCGCAACTGTCTCTACACCAAGCTGCTCGAACGAGCGCTTGGTCGATAGCATTCTTTGATCTCTTGATCACTTGTGCCTCATTCAAAGCAACTTTCTTCCCCATTCTTGCCTCATTCAAGGCATGAACCAAGGAACTTGTTGTGGACCTTCTTACTTTGTTCAAGATACTTCATTTTTACTCCCTTGATCCCCTCATAGAGTGGCCCAAACCTCAACTCCTTATATTCCATTTTACACAAATTATTCTTCTCTAAAGTGCAAGTTATGTTATGGGCTATGAGATGATCAAAGTCATCTCCTACACTATAAATATGAGAAATGACACTTGCTCTAATAAAGGGTGTGCACTATAAGGAGCTTATTAAAGCTACTAGGCATCGATGGTGAGGACTCCAGAGTGTCAAAGGTAAAATTGTATTCTCGAACTTCCCATTCAACCTTCTTACAACTATTTTTAAAATCTCATCTCATTCACAAATTCATTCTATTTCTTTATCTCATTCAAACATCTATTTCATTCACTTTTCTTGCCCCCTTTTCACCAATTAATCAACTAAAATATATAACAAACTAAACACACACCTAACATAGACATCGTGTCGGATCATGTGGTACCACATGCCAAGATCGATGATGAATCTTACTATGTCGTGCTCAAGTTCAGCAAAATATATATGCAGTACAACATATGCACAAGCACATAGGTAAAACACAATTTTCACATTTACAATGAAAATGAATCAACACCACGAGTCACATGCCTTATCAGACCAGGATTAAATCGTATTCTAGCCGGCCACATACCGTTAGCAGGCACGCAAGGCTTACATTTACTATATGAAAATCAAACGGAGAGACCACTACTAGTACATCACATGGCATATAAATTTGGAATGTGCTTAAATTTTAGGAGATATGAGAAATTGATTGGTTAGAATACATCACATGCAATTCAAAGTCTTTCTTATTGGTTGAGGACTTGAGGTTGTCTTAGAATTCCTTTCCATTTCAACTCTTTTCTCGTCTCAATAATCACAATTCACAATATCATTTTTCAAGTACTCTATATAAAAAGCACAAATCTCAAACAACTTATAAAATAAAAAATTAAAAATAAAAATGTACTTATAATTAATCCTTGTAAGAATTCATTTCTTCTTCGATTTTCTCTCTCAACGATCCAATTCATATTGGATTTCTGTATCCTTAAATTTTTCCCAATTCAATTCAATTTCAATTTCAATTTCAATTTCATCCATAAACCCTAAATTTGAACTTCGAAAATCAATCAACAATGGCGTGTATAAAGAGCGTGAACAGATCGGCCTCGGTAGCGATGTCACCGGATTCACCATACTTTGCTGCAGGAACAATGGCGGGTGCTGTCGATCTATCATTTAGTACATCGGCAGAACTTGAGATTTACAAGCTTGATTTTCAGTCGGATGATCAAGAAATTCCTTTGATTGCTCAATGTACTAGCTCCGAAAGGTTTAATCGTCTTTCTTGGGGGAAAAATGGATCCGATACGGATGAGTTTTCCATGGGATTGATTGCTGGTGGTCTTATTGATGGCACTATTGGTCTTTGGAATCCTTTGCCTTTGATTCGGTAATTCTCATTTTACTAATCCTGGTTTTTTTTTTTTTTTTTTTTTTTTTTTGATTTGTCTAGAATTAAGGTTTTCCAGGTTTGAATTTTGTTGATTTGATTGTTTTACTTGCTCTTTTTGTTTGTAGGGTTTTGATTTGATGTGAATTGCGGAATTGGGTGTTTGTTTTGATTCGGATCTGTTTGTTTTGCTGTAAAATGAGTATCTGTTGTTTTGAGTTGTTATGGAAGACTCATTGATGGTGGTGAAATGTTAATGATTTGAACTTTGTTGATAATGTGAGTTGGGATTGGGCATTGACATTGATTCATCATATGGTGGCCTAGCGTGTTTTTAGAATTGGCATTTATAGTTAGCATTATTGATTGACAAGCTTAATGATTCCAAAAACTAGAAAGGTTGACTGGATGATGTCTTATTTAGATTGTAAATTGTGTTAGGAACTTGTATAAAATACACTCTTGTGTCCCTATAAATTTGCTACATTGTTGCAAATTTGCTTTCTTAAGGGATAATTAATTTGTTGGGGAATATGATGGAAAGTTTGAAGTGTGAATGATATAATTTTTCTAAAATGTGTGGATGCAAATTAAAGAAAGTGGCGAAGAATTTGGTTGAGACAAATAAAAATAGAAAATTTAGTAAAATGATAAGGACATCTAGACTAGAGTATACAGTCTTTAAACTAAGAATTTGGTTACCTGTTGTTTGAAGTTTTATGTTGAAGTATTAGAAATGCTCTATTCCAACATAATTTTTAAGATTTTAGTAAAGGATTTGTAAGTTTGTAAGTTTGGTTTTTATCTTGGTTTTATAACATGCATGGGCAGCTGCATGCTAGAGAGGGAAAATGAAATGTTACTGTTTTCAGTTTTTCAGCTTTTTTCGAAATTAATTGGTGGCATTTTTGAGGTTTTGTTAGAAATCAGATTCTGATAGGTTTGGACATAAACTATAATTGCCTCTTTTTCTCTTTCATGTAGTTAGCTTCTGTTATGTAGAAGCTAGAAAGTTAATGTGCTCTTTAAAATGCCAATATAACCAATTACTTTGCTTTGGTTCTTTAGTGCTCTAGTACTGAATGGAAGCACCAAACTAAACCAAACACAATGTAGAGTTGGTTCAAAAGCATTTTGTCTCTTGTTTAATGAAATTTCGAAGCTGATCTAATGGGACGTTATGTATGGGTAATATAATGCTTATCTTCAATAATTTTTTTTCTGCCAAGTGGTTATTGACTGCTTATGTTGTGCAATGTTTTTCTTAGGGTGTTTTTTTCTCTTGATTGGTATTAAACTATTTCTTATCATTTCATTTTGTAATTCTTGGCTGCCAATAACATGGATACTAATTCTTGTTCCCCTTTTATCCATTTCCTTTGTGGGAAACATTTTTGATCTTCCAGTTCTGAGACAGATGGTAATGCATTTGTTAAACAACTGGCACAACATAAAGGGCCTGTAAGTTTTGTTTTCTGATTTCTCATGCTATCGCCATTTTAGTTGTTGGTTTTTGTCTCATCACAAGTTATGTCGCTTGTTTATCATTGTAGGTTCGTGGTTTGGAATTTAATCCCTTAACACCACACTTGCTTGCTTCCGGAGCTGATGATGGAGAAATACGCATATGGGATATGAAATCTCTAGCAGAGTCTACCAATTTCCTTCATCTTCGGGTATGTTATTTTTATAGCTTTTTTAATGAGCTCAAGACTTCAAGCTCCTCGATTTCAGAATTTGAAAGATATTAGGTTTTTGTATAATGGAACTAAAAAAATAATAGACAACTAGTCATGCTGACATAAAAGTACAATAGACTTTGGAAACTGTGGTTATGATGTTATATCTTGAAAAGAAAAGGTTGCGAGAAATAGATCAAGAAAAATTCTTTAAAAATCACTTGTTGTCCCTTATTCGCTTTGATTTATATCTGGATAGAGTATTGATTGTTGATTCATCACTCTAATTTATCTAGGGGTCAGAATGTTTTTTTTTATATAGAAGGATTACCAAATAAAGTTGGGAGTGGACAAGATGTGTATGCTATGTGATTGTGCGAGCATACCTTGAGAGACATAATACAAATGAAGGATATTAGAAGACAACTAGGAGTGGTAAACATTGAGGATAAGATGACTTGAATTGAAGAAGTAAATAGGAATACAAAGAACTTGGAGTTCAAGAGTTTTTGATATTTGAGTGACATCACTGGAAGAAGTGATTATTTGTTGATGCTAACAAAATTTAAATTTTGGTTCATAAAGCAAAATTCTCTCGATCTCATATGCTTGGGATAATGCATTGTTGTTGGATCGATGATTTTAGTCAACCGGTTAATTGTGCATGTCTGCCCATTTTAAGAGTTTGACATGTACGTTCCTTTTCCACTCCTCCAATATTGAGGAGCTATTATCACAGTGCAAAAACGGAGCCACAACGTATCATATCAGATCAGTTGAGTCGTAAAGCTGTCAAATCTATCAAATATATGCTACCCACATAGTAAATGCATAAAAGAATAGCGTTGTACACTGATTTAAGGGATATCTTATGGTTTAAACTCATAGTGCAAAAATTCTGTAATGATCAAAATTCTTGTGGTGGATATGGTGATGCTATAACAGGAGTGATGTAGTTGCTATCCCGCCAAATATCGGCTGAAACCATGAGGTTCCCCTGAAACCGACCTAAAACACAGTTTTCTTACATCGTTACATATACGACATAGTAATACTGGTTTGGTAGATTTGATAACCCTTACAATGCTTCCCATACGTTATGACACGAACTTGTTTTTACATTACATTTTGGTTGATATTTGGTTAAAGGACAACCAAACTCACTCTTTCTACCACATCATTGTGATAGTAATCGCAATCACTACCAAGATCACATTTTTGTACTATGGCTATCATATTATGCTTCATCCGAGCACTTTCTTTTTCATTCCTTCTACATCTCTTCTACCTTCCCATGACTTTGAATTTGTCTCTTCCGTTGATAACTATCTTAAGAGTATTATAGTTAACGTTTATGTCCAATAATAATGTTCGTATTTCATCGAAGATTTTGATGAGAAATCTTTTGTTGATGTTTCAAATTTAAACAGTTTGAGCAACATTTTGGCATGTGACAAATAAAATATCTTTGGGAAAGAGGGGGAAAGGAAATTATAACATGAAGGATATCACAAAGGATGAAAATGGTCTAATACAAGTGAATTTATTTGTAGTTGCCTCATATATTAGATAATGTTCATGACAACTGGTGAGATGCGATGATGCAGGGTAATGGTGCAGCTACTCAAGGTGAAATCTCATACTTATCTTGGAATAGGAAAGTCCAACATGTTTTTGCTTCCACCTCATACAATGGTTTGACTGGTACGAAGGAATTTATTACTCGTTATTTATGGGCATGAAGTCTTTAAGCAGTTTCATTTCCACCAGTGATTTACTGAGTGTTGTATTTTCTAGTTGTTTGGGATTTGAGGAAGCAGAAGTCAGTTATCAGGTCAGTAGGATGCTGTTAGACATTGTTTCAGTTTTCCTCATTGTTACCTGGTAGGTTTTGTGGTTGACAATTGTGAACTGTTGGCCAATGACAGCTTTTATTCAGATTCAAACAGAAGGCGTTGCTCTGTTTTGCAGTGGCATCCTGATGTGGCAACTCAGCTTGTTGTTGCATCAGATGATGATAGTTCACCTTCTCTGAAGGTAATAATCTTCTTTACTTCTACTTAGTTTATATTAATTTTCTGTTTCACTTCTAAAGAAAGCATGATCACTGCAGCTGTGGGATATGCGTAATACTATGTCACCTGTGAGGGAGTTTGCAGGACACTCAAAAGGTATCTATCTAGTTCTGTACGACTGCATCTTTAGTGTTTTCAGTTGTAATTTCATCAAACAGTTTGTGTCTGGGCTCAGCTTGAGGTTTTTTTTTCTCTTCTCCTTTTTAGATTGATTATTAACACCGTCTTTACATTTTCTTGCTTAATTTTAAAGATGCCTAGGATATATACCTCTCTTGCATAACTTTAGCTACATTTGAGCTGGGATATGTGAAGATTCCACATTTCTACATCTTGCACAAGAATTCCTAGTTCATTTCAGCTTTTAAAGATAATTAATTGCTATGTTTTGAGGCTAATCATGACCATCTATCTTTTCCATTTCATCATGAATTAGGTGTAATATCAATGGCCTGGTGCCCCAGTGAGAGCTCCTACTTACTTACTTGTGCTAAAGATAACCGTACAATTTGCTGGGATATCAGTTCTGGAGAGGTATGCCATGCCAGTGGGATATGAACCATTCTCTTTGTATTGTAGAAGACTTCATCTTTCTTACTTTCATGTTTGATGTGGTGTACTTCTGGCTGAACCAATTGCAGATGGTTTGTGAATTGCCTGCTGGAACTAATTGGAACTTTGATGTACACTGGTACCCAAAGATACCCGGGGTTATTTCTGCGTCTTCATTTGATGGGAAAATTGGCTTTTACAATATGGAGGTATGCTCTGTTTTAGCACACTGTGGAGGTCTACATTCTTGATATAATTTGTTTGTGGAAAAAGCTGGAAGAGTTGTGCTGCCTTTGAGTTGAAATATAAGGCATTTTAGCCTGTTTTATTTTCACAATACAAATCATTTTACGCTGTTGAGTGTTGATGTCACTCTAGTTACATTTTTTTTTATTAGAGTAAGATGCTGAGTCTGTTATATCATCGATGCATAATTACTTGTCAATTTACATTATTATTAAGTGTTGACCTAATAGATTTACAAAAATTTTCAGTGTCAACTGGCCTTTTTTAAATATAAAAACTGAGGGGGTATGTTGACTTGCTGGCTGATGCAAATGAGAAAAATTTTCGGAACGATGAGCCTTCTATATATCTGATTTATTTTGTCTTGGAACAGTACATCATGGTGTTAATAGACCAGCTCTTTACCACTTCAGCTGGTCCTGAATTAAATTAGATCTGAATTAGGGAATATTGTTGTCCTTGTCGGCTTGGCCGCATCATGTTACTTGGTGAATGTATTGGTGACATGATTTGAGGTGGTAAGTTGTCCGAATTTATTGTGATATAGTGCAATATTGCTCATTTTGGTCTGGACTGGCCTCGTGGCTCAAAGCTTCTCGAACTGATTTGGCTGAACGACATCACATTTCATGTGTTTCTGCTAATTCCTTTGTTGTTTTTTCCCCTCTGTTGATTCTTTGATATACTTTTCTGTATAACTCTGTTTGATATAGCAAATTATATTGTTTGTTCTACTTTCTTGCTGGATTCACTTGTATATAACTGGTTTTCCCTTTCTGTGATCCACAGGCTTGCAATCGTTACGGGATTGCAGAAACTGATTTTGCTGCAGGTTTGTATGACCTCTGAATAAGCTACTGGTCCTTTTAGTGTCTTTTAATGCTCTTTATCTGACTTGATCAATTTTCCATATGGCATTAAGCAATGATTCATTCTTCAATTTATTTACCCTGTTGGTTTTATGTGTCCATCTTTGTTATTGGTTGCTTATAGTTTTATATTCTGTGAATCTAAGCAGCACCTTTGAAGGCTCCAAAATGGTATAATCGACCAGTGGGTGTTTCTTTTGGTTTTGGCGGAAAGCTTGTTTCATTTCACTCTAAGGCAGCCTCTGCTGGTGCTTCAGGTGGAACCTCAGAGGTACTGGCTAATCATCTGCCTCTTATATCCTATATTTGTGATTGCAAATTGCAATTGACAATTTATTTTTTTATATTGTAGGTCTATGTCCATAACGTGGTAACAGAAGATAGTTTGGTGAGTCGTTCATCTGAATTTAAAGCTGCCATCCAAAATGGAGAAAGATCCTCTCTTAGAGTTCTATGTGATAGGAAATCACAAGAATCTGTGTATGTAACTGGACTAACAACGAGCTCTATTAATATTCTATTTCTTCCTGGCTGTAGTGCTGCTAATATTTTTCCTTTTTCATCTTGTGTCATTCTCCCGTGTTTGCAGGTCTGAAGATGATATAGAAACTTGGGGCTTCTTGAAAGTTATGTTTGAAGATGAGGGAACAGCGAGGTCAAAGCTTTTAGCGCATTTAGGTTTCAGTGTGCCAGAAGAAGTGAAAGAGAGTGTTCAAGATGATTTATCGCAGCAAGTCAATGCCTTTGGGCTTGAAGACCATGAAGCAGAGAAGCCAGCCTCTGTTTCTGTGCAGGAAACTACTCCCAAGTTTTTTGACAATGGAGAAGACTTTTTTAACAACCTTCCTAGCCCTAAAGCTGAAACTCCTGTATCAAGTGCAAGCAACAACTTTGTTGGAGAAGCTGCTCCTACTGAGGAGCCGAGACAACCAGACGCCGATATTCTAGAGGAGAGTTCTGATCCAGAATTTGACGATGCCGTTCAGCGTGCCTTGGTAGTTGGGAACTACAAAGAGGCGGTTACCTTATGCATATCTGCAAATAAAATGGCTGATGCTCTGGTGATTGCTCATGTTGGTGGTGCTTCATTATGGGAAAAAACACGTGATCAGTATCTGAAGACAAGTCGCTTGCCTTATCTCCAGGTTTGTGATATTTATTTGGACTGTGTTTTCTTATTGATTATGAATATTAGACTTGGCATAGTGATCATCTTTTTCAAACTTTTGTGTGAAGCTCTTGCCTTTTCAATGCACCTCTATGATACTGGGTTTGTTTGCAGGTTGTTTCTGCAATGGTGAATCATGACCTCATGAGCCTTGTGAACACAAGACCTCTCAAGTCATGGAAGGAGACTTTAGCTCTTCTTTGCACTGTGAGTTATCCATCCATTTATATTGCATTTATTTTTCAATGTAGAGCTGCATTGGGATTTTGATCACGGAATCTGACAAAACGTGGCTATAAAGTCTTATGCCTTTGCTTTGTATATGTTTAATACTCTGTAGTTTTAAAGTTTTTTTTTTGTATATATCATGTTGATAGTAGTTAATTGTTATCCTTATCATGGCATATACCCTGCCCTTCCCCATAAAACAAAAGCCTTTGTCAGCTAGCTGGATTTAGAGGCATCTTTCAGGTTTCACTCATAGTTTTTCTTTCTAGCAATCTAATGAAATAGGAATCATTATCTTTGATGAAAGATGGGTCACTGGCTTGGACCTGTATCTTGTTGAAGTCATTATTTGGACTTCCAAGACTTTAATGAAGCATACGTGCTTCAATTTTTTTATTAATATGTTCATGGTTTAGAATTGCTCATGGCAGTTTGCACAAGGAGAAGAGTGGACTTTGCTTTGTGATGAGCTTGCCTCCAAACTCTTGGTTGCTGGTAACACGTTGGCTGCTACTCTTTGTTACATCTGTGCTGGGAATATTGATAAAACTGTGGAGATATGGTCACAATGCCTATCAGCAAAGGCCGAGGGAAAACCATATGTTGATCGTCTACAAGTAAGACTTTTTGATGCTGACTAGCATTTTAAAACAGTTTGAGTTGCAAAATCTGTGTTAGATGCTTATCTCTTTTCGTTGTTTTCTGAATGTGTAGGATTTAATGGAAAAGACAATAGTTTTTGCCTTAGCCACTGGACAGAAGCGGTTTAGTTCATTCTTGTGCAAGCTAGTTGAAAAATATGCTGAAATTTTGGCCAGTCAAGGGCAGTTGTCCACAGCAATGGAATTTCTGAAGTTTTTGGGGGAGGATATATCTCCTGAGCTTGTCATCCTAAGAGAGCGCATTACAGTTTCTTCACAGCCTGGTAATTTTTTTTGTGCTTCTTTTTTAGAATATTGTTCTGGGTACAGTTTCAGGGTGTTTGCACCCAGTCTTATTGATCTTTTTATTCCTGTGCTGTGTGTACCCTTGAAGGTTCAATTGATTACCCTCTCTGGAAAACTTGTGTTGATTACTTTCTGGAAATTTAGACAAGTGTATTTTGTATGACACTTCAGTTGTCACTTGTAAGCTGTGAGTGATTTATTAGTACTAGGTGAAATCTAATAAAATGTCTCCTTTAAGCCTCAAACTTGGCTCGAAGACTTTGAATGCGAATATTTACTCAATTTGGGAGGAAATTCTACAGTTCCTAGTTCCTGATTTCTTTGATCAGTGTTCAGTATTTCATTTGCAAATGATGAAAGAAATCAGGCGATGCTTTCCATCATAGCTTTTCTGAAGATTGAAAGTGATTTAAACATGGGTGGAACTGAATATTGTCTGCTTCTCGCTTTTAGTAGCACAAGGAATCTCTGGGGCTTTGACAAAGTTCGTTTGATTGTTGGTATCCTTGGAAGTCCTAATGTCTTCATTTAACCCTTTTAGGGTTCAGTTTGTACGATAAATGATGTGGACATATATCTAACGACCAAATTGTCATGGAGTCTTGGTGCATTATATTAGTACAGTCGCACAAGAGATTTAGGCTTATATAGTTAAATGAATAGTGAGCTAGAGAAAAAGTAAATTTTAGAAAGGTATATAAAATATAGATGAAACAATTATAACTGGGTGAAATAAATTTGTCAGGGCTAAAACTTTCAATGAATGAATTCTGTGCTCAGTTATTATTCTCCTTGATTGATGCTGAATCCTCTGGTGTAACTATAAAAGCTAAGGAAATATTGCACCAACAAGGAACTGTTGTTTATTAATTTAACAGTATTGCTGCAAATTCTTGTTTATTTTCAATTTTTGGACAATTTTCTGATACATAGCACCTTTTTGTAGAGAAAGAAGCTGAACAACCAACTCCTTTTGAGACTTTGCAAACACCATCAGTATCTCTGTATGGTGCAGATTCTGGCAGTTATGGTGATGGTTCTCAATCGTATTACCCAGTAAATTTCTGCTACCCTTGTTTTCTCAGTTTTATGGTTGAGAGTTGAGATCGTCTGTTCTTGGCAATTTCCTTTCCTTGTTTTATAACACTTCCTTTCTGTGACAGGGTACTGGAACTAGTCATGTCCAGCCAACTCCTAGCTCTGGTCATTATGGTGGAAATTATGCACAGCCCCATTCTTATGACGGAGGATATGCAGCTCCCACACCTTATCAGCCAACGCCACCTGCTGCCCAGATGTTTGTTCCACCTCAACCACAACAGGTTCCCCAGGTAAAATTTCCAGCATATATACACAGTACTCATTTGTTGAGAGTCTAAGTACCTGTTTAGTTATATCATTCTAATCAGCGCTGCTTGTCAACTGTTGTTGATATGAGTGATTTAAAGTAGCAAAGTATTAAGCATTTTGTGGTCATTTGGGGTCAGCTTCATAAAGTACATCAATAACTCTGACAAGTCTTTAATTTTCTTCTACCTTTAATCTGAATCGACTATGGTTGTATCTCCATGTGGTTTCACCGAATCAACTTAAAAATTCACATATGATTTTGCATTTTCTTCTACTTTTAATCTGAATCGACTTATAAATACTTTTAATATCTAACCTTAACATAATCAATACTCTAGCAACTTAGAATTGAAGAAAAACTAAAGTTGTCCAGTTCCTGTATTTCAGCTATTCTGTTAGAAGATTCCATGCTTGTAGCCTAGAATGAAGTGTCCATGTCCTGGGGTCAACAATCTGAGATACTTAAGATTTTAATGCCTACTGAACTTATCTGAAATATGCTGGATTTGCAGTTTTAGACTTGACAACTTTTCTTGTAGTAGTATTAGTGGGTAACTTGTATTTACACGTTATCAGTTACTGCTTAGTTTTAGCAATTTGCTTAATTTTAGAAAACATGGTTCGTTGTATTCTTATTTAATGGCTCTTTACCGTTTGTCATCAATAAGAAGAATTGTTATGCATTAGTATTTTCCTGTGTTGTAGCTTTCTTCCTTTGTAAATTTGTAATGGAATGGATTTGAGGCCATTACAAGGTTGAGACATTGTCTCACATTGATTGTATGGGCAATAATGTGGGGGTTTATAGAGTAAATAGGCTCTCTCACGTACTAGGCTAGTCTTTTGGGTGAGGTTTTTTTTTTTTTTTTTTTTTTTTTTTTTTTTTTTTTTAAAAAAACAATGGTATCAGAGCCGCAGTGCCGTTACTTGGCATTGTATGGGCAATAGGCAAACTGAAAGAAATGGGCCTACTTATGGAGGATGAATTATGAACAAAACGGGTGTTTGGAAAAATAACAAAGACGGACCCTATATATTATAATTAGCATTAAAAATGTAGACGTGTCATATAATACTTAAATGATAAAAGAACTACTCATAAATTGCAAATTTTTAAGTGTCTACTTCCATTAACTAGCATTTTCTAATTTTAGGGCCCTTTCTAATTCTGGGCCCTAGGCAAATGCCTACCTTGCCTATGGTTAGGAACGACCCTGTAGAGCCGACTCAGAGTGGTGTCCTCAAGAGTGGTGGTCTAGGTTAAGTTAGCCGCCAATGAGGATCCAACTCGAAGTGGTGGCCTGGCTTAACCCAACCCTTACCAATGAGGACGTTGGAACCTATGGGGGTTCTAATGTAATGGAATGGTTTGAGGCCATTATAAGGTTATTGGACTTTGTCCCACATCGATTGTATGGGCGACTAATGTGGGGTTTATAGAGTAAATGAGTCGCTCTCATCTACTAGACTAGTATTTTGGTTGAGTCCTCTTGTTTATTGACTATTCTATAACAAAATTCCTTCTACTTTCTTTTGGTCCTTTAACTTACATGTTATCAAGACCTAAACCAGGTTTGATTCTTTGCTTCCACTAAAACAAAATATGGAATCAAATAATGTTAAATTTCTGATTCAAAGTAAAGTAGTTTTGTTTATTAAGTGAAATAATGTTTTATCTTTTTTATCATTAATATTTAGTGGTTATAGATTGTTGGAGTAATGTTGTTAGTGTGTAGTTTATAGTGTTAAATCACTTCCTAATTTTTAGCTTTAGTTTTTTCATTGTTCTTTAAACGACAACTTTGTATTGAGCTTTATCAAGTGTGATAATATTAACAATGTAGTTAGCTTTTTCTTCTCTTTTTTTCTTGTCTCTCTTCTCTCATGTTTTCAACACTAGTATCATTAAGCTCATTATATGAAGTTGAAATAAGCTTCTGTGAGATAGTGGCGTTGATTATGATTGTCTTTCATCAATAATATTTTATCTTTCTTGCAGCAGAGCTTCACTCCTCCAGCAGTCAGTTCTCAACCTCCTCCGAGGACATTTGTCCCAGCTTCTGCTCCAGTTTTGAGAAATGCTGAGCAATATCAACCACCTACATTGGGTTCGCAGCTTTATCCTGTTAGTCCATCCCTGCCTTTTCCGTTATTCATGTGAGTAGTTTTTCTTCATTCTGTTCTATTAACATTTTATGCATGATGCAGGGACCTACGAACCCGGGTTTCCAACCTGGGCCACCTGGACCTGGTTCACTTGGCTCTATACCGCCTCAAGCAGCAGGTACCCCTCAAAGGATGCCCCAAGTTATGGCTCCTACACCAACCCCAAGGGGTTTTATGCCAGTGAACAATATTGGTGCTGTTGCTCAAAGACCTGGGATGGTTTCTATGCAACCATCAAGTCCAACTCAACCTGCACCAGTGCAGCCTGCTGTTGTACCTCAAGCTCCCCCACCAACTGTGCAAACTGCTGATACTTCAAGCGTGCCCGGTAATATAGCCTTTTTCAAATATCTTTTTTCATTTTGACTCTTTACCTTCTTCAGTGACTATTTGAAAAAGAATCCCCCAGTAACCTTGTTTATCATTTCCTTTGGCGAAACCTCATTTTGTTGAACATGGAATAAGTTCCTAGTTCTATGGTTAGCTAGTTACACCTAGTCTATTAAGTTAATGTTGTATTCTGTTTTGTTTCAGAGTAATGAATGTTAGTATATTTATATTTTGTCTATTACTCTCATCTAACAAACAGATCGAGTTTGGGTTATACATATAAGGGTTAATATTTCCTTGACCCAAACCTAACCCGTTTAGTTGATTGGGTTGAAAATACAACCCTGACTTGATCTATTACTGATTAAGTCGATTTGATTTCGACTCACCTAACCTATTCAGAGTTTTTGGTTTTCATTTTAGTGTTTTTAACATTGACTATGGATTTTTTGGATCTCAATTATGAACTTTTAGTTTATGAGTTATTTATTGTTTACTATGAAAAAAAAAGAAAGAAAATATCAAAAGAATTAACTGAAGGTTACACTCATTTAATTAAATGGGTTATACAAGTTTATTTCTTGACTAAAATTTTGATCTTAACCTAACACAGAGTAGGTTGGATCGACCCATTTAATTAATTGGTTCAAAAGTCTCAACCAAAACTCACTTATTTTGGGTTAGGTTCAGGTCGGTTTTAGCTTCCGCTAGACCTACGCCAGACCTACTCTCAACATTGCATTCCTCAATTATTTGGCTTTGCTTTTGCAGCACACCTGAAGCCTGTTGTAGCAACATTGACAAGATTATACAATGAGACTTCAGAAGCGCTTGGAGGAGCTCGTGCAAACGCTGCCAAGAAGAAAGAAATAGAAGATAATTCGAGGAAGTTAGGAGCTTTGTTCAAAAACCTAAACACTGGAGACATATCTAAGAATGCTGCTGATAAGCTCATTCAACTCTGTCAAGCATTAGATAATGGTGACTATAGCACTGCTTTACAGATCCAGGTATACTCTATAATTAACTCTGATATAAGCTTATCCGAATCAGTATAACATACTTTATACTCCCTCAGTCCCATGAATTGCACTCATTTCTATTTAAGTTTGTCCCATTTACTTTGTATCCTTTCCTTGTTTGACAATGGTTCCACTCGTTTTCTTTTAATCTCGTCCACATATTTATTCTCTCACTTCATCTCATTTATCATTTCTTCTACTTAAGTTTTGTCTTATGCTTTAAATACAAATTCATGGGGACAGACTACAAAGGGAGAAATTCGCTACCTAATTCGTTTTTTCGAATTCGGATTGTCTCAAACTGGTCTAAAAATAGCCCAATATAGATCATAATTCACTTTTTTTGATTCTTGATTCACAATGGGATTTGTGAACCACGTGACATTGGTCCGGAATGTAATCCTTTTTCATGTTTTTGACTTGTTTTTTGTTTTGGGTTCAGGTACTCCTCACTACAAGTGAATGGGATGAGTGCGGCTCCTGGCTATCAAATCTGAAGAGAATGATTAAATTGAGGCAGAATGTTAGGTTGTGAGTTTTATACAGCAGTATGAGAACATCGTCTTTGTTTGATATTTACATTGTCGGACTGTGATTCCCCATCCATGTACACAAGACCTCGTACTCCATATATTCGGGATATGAGAGCTCTTTTTCCGTCTTTTACAATTCGATAGGTCTTAAACTGAGCCTTTTGACTGTTATTTCAGTGTGTTTATTTTGTCTGAGGCAGGTAGAAAAGTAGATATCAGGTCTTCAGTACACTTGTTCAGATTGTTTTGCCTCTCAAAACATTTTGTAGTATTAGATTCAATTACATCAAAATATTGTATTACTCATTTTCTTTTCCTTTTGGTTATGAATGCAAGTATGCAAACCGACGTATATTCAATGAAGAAAGAACAAACGAACTTCAGTTTTTCAGTTCAATATTTTCTTGATTTTACCTTCACTCAAGAGAAGTAGTAAGTAGGAAGGCTATAAGAAACTACACTTCCTTCGATTCCGACTTTACATGTTTATTTTGCAGATGCAAATTATTAGAAGATGGACTTACGAATTCCATTTATAGCCGATCTAAATAAATTATGTATTCTCTTCTTTTACATGTAGGGTTCCTAGTCTACTTGAATAATTTATAATACAATCATAATTCATACTCTTTCTCTACTTTCAAAATTAAGAGTAAATCTTCCAATCTATCCATTCATTGTACTAATACTTTCTTCTTTCTCATTTCATTATACTTGTTATATTTGACTTTTTACGCAATTTAATGTGTAATTTTGATTAATTATATATTGAACTAAGCACATCTATAAATTATAAAAAGTTAATACTATAAAAGTGTGCCATTAGACGATTCAAACAAGATCCCACTTGACTATATTTTTTCTTACAAATTAGTCGTAATATATAAAATAAGTTTGAATGATAAGTAGTGCCAATAGTTGTAATGTAGCAAGTATTTTAAAACAGAGAAAGTAATATATTACTAATATAGCAGTTTTGTTTATGAGTATGAATATTTAGTGTCTAAATCCAAATTCCAAGGCATATAGCCATTTTCCCGTTCTAGCATGCCATTAACAAAAAGAATAACGCATTTTCTGAGAGACCGTCTTTATAAGAAACAACTCTTCAGGCCCAGACCCAATAAATAAAACAAAAAAGAGAAAAATCAAAAAACTGACGCACGCGTTTGATTCTATTTAGAGTTGGTGTTATAAACTATTGAAGTTGGTATTATAACAGATTAAAGTTGGTATTTGGAGTTAGTGTTAAAATCTATTAAAGTTGGTATTATAACCTATTTGGGGATACCAACTTTAATAGGTTATAATACCAACTTTAATAGATTACAATACCAACTCCAAATAGGATTACACAGCGCATATTTTTTTGTAGTTGTTTATTTTAATAAAAAATGAACTGACTCATTTGAAATGCATCTTTTATAAAGACCGTATTATGTAAGAATTTGATAAAAAAAATAAATAATAATAATACGATAGTGAATCGTCTTCCCTCCTTCCCCTCCGTTCTTCCTCGTTTTTTCTCTCAAATCTTCTTCCAATGTACCAATCAGTTCCTTTTCCAAAATCCAATCCATAAACATCACCACATTTTTCTACTTATGCCCATCAAAATTCAATTCAAGCTCTAGTTATCAAATTATGCTTACAATAACACCCAAATATATTAACAAGACCAAATCTTTTCTCCTTCCTCTTTTGATCTTCAACTCTTACTACTCAAATCCTTCGTCTTCTGCAAAAATCCTTATAAACCCATCTTTAGTCGGGACCCATCTTCCGAACCCATCTTCAGATTCTAAAGAAATTGCTGCTTCTTTCAAGGATTGGTTTAGAACCTCCAAAAACCCAAATTTCGATAGAATATTCAAGATTTTGAGTATTAGAGGTGATGAAGTTCTTGCTATTTCTGCAAAGGAGGATAGCGATTGGGGTCTTGGTAAATTGGATATCAAATTGTCAGAATCCTTTGTTTTAGAGGTACTTAATTATAAAAAAGATGATATTTTAAGTTGCTTGAAATTTTTTGATTGGTGTGGTAGACAACCCTATTTTAATCATACTCTTGCTACCTGTGTTGCACTTTTTAAGATTTTGAGCCGTGCAAAACTTCAATCTTTGATGCTAGATTTGTTAGATAGTTTTAAAAAGCAGAGAAAATTGCATACAATTAGGTTTAATGATATGCTTGTTGTTGGGTATGCTTTAGCTGGAAAAGTTTATATTGCACTCCAAGTGTATGGTAAAATGCGCTTTCATGGGCTTGATTTAGATAGTGCTAGTTATCATATTCTATTGAATTCATTAGTTGAGGAAGGTTGTTTCGATGAAATGAATGTTGTATTGGATCAAATTAGGAGGAGAGGGTATGAAGACAAGTTTACTCATAGTATTGTGATAAAGAGCTTGTGTAAGCAATGCCAGTTGGATGAAGCGGAGGAGTATTTGCGAGGTTTGTTGAGTCGTGTAAAGGTGCTGCCACATCATGCCATTGGTATACTGGTGGAAGCTTTTTGTAAGAGTGGAAGGTTTTCATGTGGTGCTAAGTTAATTCAAGAATTTGGGGAGATGGAAGGTGTTCCTGTGCAGGAGGCATATGGTATTTGGATTAAGTGTCTTGCGCTAGCTGGGAAAACTGATACTGCTTTGAAATTCTTGAATGACAAAAAGTCTGTTGAAGGGTATATTCCTGATGCGATTAGGTACAATATTTTGATATTTAGGCTTCTTAAGAAAAATCAGCTTAAGGAGGTTAGTGATTTGTTGTTGGATATGAAGGAGAACAGAATTGTGCCTGATAAGGTTACCATGAATGCTGTATTGTGCTTCTTTTGTAAGGCTGGAATGATGGATGTTGCCCTTGAGTTGTATGAATTGAGGACTGAATTTGGGTTTACTCCTCATAGTTTGATGTTTAATTATGTAATAAACACTCTATGCAGTGAGGACAACATTGATGAAGCTTTTCAGATGTTGAAGAATTTGATGCAACAGGGTTACATTCCTGGCAAGAGGACTTTTTCTATTCTTGCCGATGCATTATGTAGGCAAGGTAGGCTCGATGAAATGAAGGACCTATTTATGTTTGCCTTAGAGCGTAAATTAATTCCTTCCGATTCTGCGTATGAGAAATTCATTAGATCCCTTTGTCGGGCTAAAAGGGTTCAAGATGGTTACTTGCTCCACGGAGAGTTTAATAGATTAAATAAAACACCTAGTAAAAGTACTTATTCATACTTGATCTACGGCTTCAATCATGCAAGAAGGGGAGATCTTGCTGCTAGACTTCTTATTGAAATGCAAGAGAAAGGTCATACACCGTCAGATAAATTGTTTAAGTATGTTCTACGATGTGTATGTCAAATGGATAACCCTGAGAGACTCTTTCTGCATTTACTGGAGATACAGTGTTCTCGTAAAGGATATGATCAGCGTACTTTTAATTATTTTATCTATGGCGCTGGTGCTGCTTCTAGACCTGACCTTGGTAGAGGAGTTTATGATATGATGTTGAAATCCGGCATTGTCCCTAATGTAAACTCTGAAATTCTTATGCTGAGATGTTACCTAAGAAGCGGAAAGATAGCTGATGCACTGAACTTCTTTGAAGATGTCAAGAAAAGAAAAATGGTGGGAAGAAAAATTTACACTACCATGGTGATTGGCCTTTGCAAATCCAGGAAAGCGGATTCCGCTTTGGCCATGTTGAAGCAAGCAAGAGAGAATGGATTAGTCCCTAGCCTGTTTTGTTATGAGACACTCATAAAGCTGTGTTGCTCGGAAACTAAGTATGATGAGGCGGTTCAATTAATCAAGGAGATGGAGAAAATTGGACGTAAAGTTTCATCTTTTGTTGGCAATTTACTTATGTTACACTCACTTTATGATCACAATCTGTATAAGGCGTGGCTCCGTTCAAGTGATCAATCTAATGAGAAACTTAGTCATGCAATGCTTGGCCAGGTAATTGCTACTTTTTCTGGCCATGTTAATACTGATGCTAAGGCTGAGGACTTGGAAGAACTTGTTCAGAATTGCTTTCCCCTTGATCTATATTCTTACAACATGATGTTGAGAAAGTTGAGCATCAATAACATGGATGAAGCTTGCCGATTGTTCAAGCGGATGTGTCGAAAAGGCTACCAACCTAATAGGTGGTCTTATGACACAATTGTTCATGGCTTCTATATGCATGGTAGAAAAGCTGAAGCTCAACTGTGGGCAGATGAAATGTTATGGCAAGGATATGCTCCAACTGAATGCACCCGTGATATTTGACGAAAAAAATATATGGTCAGACAATACAAAAGAACAGGTAACTAATTGTATCTTTTCGCTTCGAAGTCTTGAAGACTTGGCAGAAAGTAACTATTTGCTATTCTTTCTATATGTGCATGTATGTTGCTTCCATTGCTGTATTCATTGATCATTACTTGCTGATAATAAGTGTCTGTACTTCAGGCATAGAATGAACTTGAAATTCATTTTCCACGCGCTAAAGGACGCCTTTGGACTACTATCGGAACTTGGATTCAAATACTTGTCTTGATAAAATGTCGGAAATTATTGTTGAACGTTAAGGAGGAGAAGCTTGCGCAAGTAGGCTTCTACATCAGTAAGAGTGGTATTAAGGGAGGGAGGGTTGGTAGCATTTGCCACCTACGAGCTATGAAAATCGTTGGCAGTTGGCATTTTCTGGAGTTTTGATACGCATCTCAAAGGTGTTTTTGTGTTTTATGCCCGAAACTAGTTAAATGTAGACCGTTTTTTCATGGTATTAACGCAATGCTGCAAGACTGTCAACTTTTAAATCATTGCCATAGAATGCGAATTGAGCTGATATGTAATCGTAGCATTTGATCTCAATTTTCCAATAATTCTTTGAAGCAGCGTCGCATGATTCACTAATCTTCTCGCGAATAGTGAATCGTAAAAAGGGAATAATGGTTGGTTTTAGGCTATTTTTGGGCCTTTCGAGGGAGTCAAGAATTCAAAAGACAAAATAGCTGGCGAATTATGTTTCACTGCTTTGAACAGATGTTGGATACGTGACTGCAGCTTCCAATTTAGCTCCTACAGATAAACTTTTTTGGGTGGTCATTCCGGTGAATGAATCGGGATTTTTTGTACCTTTAGAATAACGCTATAGCTAGCTTTTGGCATGCTAATTTTGTTGTAACTACTTTTGCTTCAAGAATATTGAGGACAAAAGCAAATGTCCTATTCTTCAAAGAGGTTTCCTTTTCTTTTTGATGGATACTTCGACTCATTAGTTATACGGACGAGCAAATAACAAAATACTCAGGAGTTAGGAGGTTAGACAACTTGATTCTTATAGGAACAATGAGCGAAGAGACGGACAAATTTTGATAATAAAAGTAAGGTGTGTGTCTCAATTCTCAAGCTCTTATTGCTGTATTGCAGTTAGCATTCATTTTTGTTCTTTTTTGACATTGTAACACTTCATTTTTTGGCTGAATTTATAGAATTTTTTCTTAAATAACAGAATGCAGAGTTATACATGTATATATACTAGTATTACAATCCATGTATTTGGTATATAAAGCTATAGTTCAACTATACATCATGTACCCACAAGCTCAAAGACTCTGTTGCGACTTCCTATAAGCGTCCGACACCCTGCACGCCTTTTTCGAGTTTCAGCGGTACTTCAATCAGGCTGGTAATCAGCTATCATCTCGATTCTCGACTTAACAGTAGAACATTGCAGTGACATTAGTTTTTGCTGTGAACTGCAGAATGTTTATATGATCCAATACTAGAATGTCTTCTCTGATGAACACTTTTTTAATCCTGTCTCCAGTTGTTTATGACCGTAAGGTAAATTTCTTTTTTTTTTTTTATTATTAAATAAAAAGTTGCTAAACTAATAAATTAATTTTCCCCAGCAAAAAAAAACTTAATAAGCAGATTCCATCAAGAAAAAAGTATTACCTCCGTTCTAATTTACTTGCAATCACGCAGTATAATGCACAAATTTAATCCTCAATATGTCAAATTATATGTAATAAAAATTATAAAAATTGGTTATTAATAATCTTGCGTTGAAACGAATCAAACGAGATCTCAGTTGACTATGTTTTAACTTATAGATTAAAAATTAATCACAAACTAAGAATGATGAATGAATAGTGCAATATTTCTAATAGTGCAAGTAATTCAAAACGGAGGAAGTAAGAATCATGGTCCTGTTCTTGGTATGAATTCTATCTTTCCAGCACATATAAAATGGCTATTTCTTGAAAAAGCTTGTAAATGACTCCTAACCAAACATTTGGACCACCATTTTCCATAAATATATGATTGTTAATTCCATCAAATCTCAAATCAGAAGCATATTCATTTCTGCTGGTGTGATTGCCATTTGCCAGTAGTTGGCAAGAACAGGGGACCTTCCAACATATTCAAATTTAAATTTATGGATCATTGAATTGCTTGTTTGGTGTGTAGGATTCAGATATTTGTTTCATTTTTTGACAATCTAAGTGTATTTATTACCAATATGAGGGTCAATGTTGTTATCAGAGTAGAATTATATACATCTAACCTTTAAATCTACTTCAAATAGGAGTGATGTGTTTTCATGTCGCCACTCGGCTCTATTATCATAAACATGTCTATTATTAGTTCATCGTTAGTTCTCTACTTCAATTAGCAATTGAACAAAATGTTACATTTTTTGGGTTAGAAAAGAGAGTGAATTGCAATTTTAAAGTCATGTTTCCAATTGAAATTTTGAACAATTTTCAATTGGTTGATTCGATTCTCATTAACTTATAAAGATAAAGGGTAAAAGTCGAATATTTAGAGAGTCGTATTTTATAACTCTATTTTCAGGTTAGTTTAATAAGTTTAAAACTATATTTGATAAGTATACCTCAACTATAAAAATTGATGACCCTTAATGGATCACAATATAGCTAAAAAGTATTGATAAAACATTCAAAAATCAAAACTATTATTATAGTAAATTAGTGTTAAAGACTAATAAACCAAATCCAAAACATTGTAAGTTTGAAATTAGGTTTTATTTCAATGAAACTAAGTATTATATTTCTTAATTTAGATTATGAATTTGATTCAATCCTGTATAATATGAAAAGTTTGTTCATGGAAAAATTCAAAGGAAAATGGTGATGACTTTTCCATTATTTGGTGGAAAGAAATGAAGAGTGAAAACTTGTCATATTCTTGAAATGTTTTGACTGGTTTATTACATATTGGACTATTTTTATTCATGGATGACTTTTATTTAATACTTTTTATTTAAGTAATGGTTTTTTGAATGATGTTAAAGAGTAAACAACGAAATCTGAATACCAATTTCAAGTTCACATTTTTGTCCATTCAACCCATCTAATCTTGTCTACTCCTTTTTGTTTGTATACCACTTAATTAAACAAGTGTATGGTCAACTAAATGTCATGAATTTATTTTTTGTTATGATTATTATGTCATCATATGAAGTTTAATTAACATTATCAGCCTCATTACAATTAAATTATTTTTAATAATTATTCTCACATAACAAATCAATAATTAAAAAATGTCAAATTTTTTTGTTGCTATTTGCTACTTTCTAAGAAGATAAAATCTGTGGATAAATAAATTTTATAGCAATTCAATGGAATAAAAAGGTATAAAGTAATTAAAAATTTTAAAGGAAAATTTGTCCTAAATAATCTCACATATTATTCATCTGTTGTGCATAATCTCAATTATTGATTATTTCTAAATAATTCAACCTTTATATATTTTTTGTTGACAACATTCCTTCTCATGTTTTAACCTGCTATTATAGGTTCCTAGTACCAAAAAGGAGTAGGGTGGACCCATGGAAAAACAAAAAAAAAAAAAAAAAAGTAAGTGTAACGGCTAGTAAATACTTATAATAAACAGTTAAAATGTAAAAGTACGTATTATCAGCAAAAAGAAATATATACAAAAGTTGAATTATTTAGATATAATCAAAAGGATACCCCACTTTCTCTCCCTCTCAAATGCCACCAGCTCATCTTATTAAAGCCACCACCTTTTTCTCTTTTTTCTCTTTACCCAAAATAAAAACAAAAAGAAAAACAACCTTTTTAACTGTAACACACCAAAAATATTATACTTCTAAATGTTTTAGTTTTTCAGAAAAAAAGGAAGTAAGAAGATCCCTATGAAAATTGAAAACTTCCCTTTTTCTTCCCTCTAAAAACAATAATCTTTGAATTTTATAAAGCTCAATTCTTTATTTTCCTTGCAAATATCTCAAAAAAATTAGTTCTTGATGGGTTATCTCTCATGTAAAGCTGAATCATCCATAGAAGTGACAAATTCTGATAACCCATCTCATAACTTTCAAAAACAAAAAAATCCACATAAAAAATCCCATGAAAAACCCTTTAAAATCAAAGAATTTAAGTATAATGATCTTGAATTAGCAACCAACAATTTTTCTGATCAAAAACTTCTTGGTAGAGGAAGTCATGGTCTTGTTTACAAAGCTGTTCTTCCATCTGGGCATCTTGTAGCTGTTAAAAAGCCTTCAAAAAACCAACAACAATCTTCATCTTGTGATGAATTCGACAATGAAATCAACATTTTGTCTAATCTTCAAAGCTCAAGGTTTGTTAATTTAGTTGGTTTTACAACTAATAATGATGAAAATTCAAGAAATGATAGATTGCTTGTTGTTGAATTCATGTGTAATGGTACTTTATATGATGTTTTGCATAAAAATTCTAGGGTTCCGAATTGGGGTAGGAGGATTAAATTAGCTTTACAAACTTCTAAAGCTGTTGAAATTTTGCATTCACAATATCCACCAGTGATTCACAGAGATATCAAATCTGCTAATGTGTTACTTGATAGAAATCATAATGCTAAATTAGGGGATTTTGGGCTTGCTTTGTGTTGTAATGTGGATGATTTTCGACTCCGGTCGACACCTCCTGCAGGAACAATTGGGTATTTGGATCCAACTTATGTGACCCCTGATAATTTGAGTACTAAAACTGATGTATTTAGTTTTGGGATTTTGTTATTGGAGATTATAAGTGGTAGGAAAGCTATTGATATTGGGTATTCACCACCTTCAATTGTAGATTGGGCTATTCCTTTGGTTAGAAAAGGGAAGCTATTAGCTATCTATGATCCTAGAATACCTCCTCCAAAGGATCCTATAGTTAGGAAACAATTAGCTGTAATTGCTGCAAAATGTGTTAGGTCTAATAGGGAGAGAAGGCCTTCAATGAAAGAGGTTGTCGAGGCACTTGAACAATTGAGTAAGTTAGTGCCATTACATTCATGGAATGGCTTAGCTAACCCTTGTTTGATGGTGGAGAGTGTAGGGCATCCTGTTGGTTCGTCTAATAGGCATATGAGCGCGAGGTTTAGAGGGTTGGAATGTGGGAATTTCGAGGATGTTGATGGTAGATTCGCCAAATCTTTGAAGAATCCGAGAAGGGTTTATTCGGATTTGGGGTTTAGGAATAATTTGATGGATTTGATGGCCGAGTGTGATGTAGACTCGGAGTATGGAGGAGAGGATGTGATTGAGCAAAAGAAACAGAGTTATAGTTCAAGTTTTAGGTTCGCAAGTGAAAGATATAATGACAAACAAAGGACTTCCCTTGCACCTTTCAATGATGGCGCGAGTCTTTCTCAGTTAAGGCGGAGTATATTGGACAATAAACGACCTCAAAATGGTTAGTACGTTGATTGATTTGATCTCATTATCAAACAAGAAATTTAGCGAGGGCTACATTTAACTCGGATGTCATTCAGCAGCTATTAAGGGTTGTTCCTTGGAGGGAAACCGAGAGTTTGAGCTTCTATTCTAGTACTAAATCTTTGCATAGATCACTTAATTTTGGTTGTTTCCAGACCCTGTTTTCGAGCTGGATATTGGGTTGTTGATGATGACTTAATTTCGGTTGTTTAAGTTTGCTTATTGAAATGTTGACAGATTTAGCTCATAATTCCGCCCTTCCGAGATACAAAGTAGAGAATGTTCTTTCTGAATGATCCTGTTTGAGCTGTTGTATAGTCTATTACACGCGTTGCTTGATTGAACATTGGGTAGATAATGGTATAGGGTGTAAGTGTAACCATTGTAATCAGTGTTTTGTAGCATAAATTCAGCTGTATTTCTCTCGTTATCAATGAAAATTGAATGTTGAAACTTCTTGTTGATTTGTTCCTCTGTATATAAGGCTTGTGTGTACTGTTAATATTGTGACTGGTGAGAAGCATGAGCTGTTGTATGTGCAGATCAGAGATCTACTGATCAACACTGTTGTTGAGAATCCAAATATTTTCAAGGTATATTTTGGTAAAAAAAAGTAACACGTAAGTTAGAAATATAAATGCAACACGTAATATTATCATATATGGCGCTAAATATTACGAGATTCAAACCTGTGACCTTCGCACCGATCTCATTTCTATATTATGTTACGATGAATGGTTACAGTAATCGGACATTTAAATAGTGAATGAGGCTATTGACGATTAATTTCATGGTGGTTACTGCCCATATGTACTGTTGTTAAAGACAATATTAGGTACAATCATGATGAAACGAGACAAGGCTAGCTTGACCTTTTATGCTAGTTTGATGCTCTATACAGTCAGAACAGTAGCAAAGAGAAAATTAAAATTTTTTTTTAAGGAAATGGTGAATAATTGGTAATAGATGAAAAGAGTGAATAAATTGTTATTTTCCAAAAATAAAATTGTTGCAAAATAAAAAAGACAACCCAAAATGAAAATGATGGTAAATGAGAGAAACAGAGAGTGTATCCTTAGTATATACTCCCTCTCTCCCTTCGTAGATGCAACACTCGTCTTTTTACACGAGTATTAAGAAAATAATAGAGTGTATTAAATTGCGTAGATAAGATTAAAAATTTAAAAAATATATATAGATAAGAATTAAAGAACAAGATGAAAGTATTGCGAAATATATAAATATTATAAAATGAAATAAATAAACTAAAATAGAAATGTTGAGAAATTATTGTGATAAAAGGGAGTAGAAGATCTTCCTTTGCTGAAATCTTGATTTGGCAGTAACTTAATTATAGAACAGATAAGAAAATTTCGGTAGCAAAAAAGGATTATGTGAAGACTGAAGAGATTATATTCCACTTCCTCTAATCACGATTATCACAGCTCATTAATCTACTATTAGTCACGTGCTCTATAATACTTTTAACTTTTTTCTTATTAATAATTTAATATTAATAAAAACTTAGGATGACCCTTAGAATTGTACATAAAAATTCACAAATTTTCATTATTATCATTAATTTTAACTTTTTAAGAGAATCTAATATAAAATTTGGGATTAATTAGTGTAGAAATATTCTATAATTATTTTAGCTTTTCAAGAGAGAATATTTAGTAAATTAATAAAGTATAATTAAATACTTATGTTTCAAAGTAAAAATAACATCAAATTACATAAAAATAATAGGAAAAATTGTTTTTAAAAAGCCAAACTTTTGGCCATCTGCAAATAAAGGAAATGACAATATTTGTCTCATTTTTGTAATTAAAGAGATAGCAGGTAATACAACCCTACTGTGACCGGTTAACTCGAGTTTCTTAAAAAAACAGAAATAAAGTTCTTAAAAAAGCCCTTTTATATCTCTATCTCCATTGCACTTATTAGCTAAACTGATCAAGTAATACATGGACAAATCATCTGGATCTACCTCCATTATTCTACCAAAACCTCCAACATAATTAACACTACCTTTAGATTCCTTGAATTTACCTCCATACTAAATTTTAATAGACACCTTTTCATTTATTATGTTTACAATTACACAAAAATTCTAATTTCTAATGCGTTTAACCAAATTGCACTATAAGAAAGTAAATTCCAACAATTACTAAGCAAATTCCAACAATTACTAAGCAAATCAACAATTATCAATAATAAGACATCAATTGCAGAATTTTAGAGTTAGAAACTTACTTAGGTTGTGATAAATTAGTGGAAATCAACTTTTCCCTAAAATTGCATTTGTGTCGCCATTGGAGAAGAATTAAAGGGATCGATTTTTCGGGTTGAAGATGCAGCGACTGGTTTAGTAGAGGGTTGAAGATGCAGCAACTGGTTTTTTCGTGGGTTGAAGATGCGAAATTAAGGTGGAAGATGCAACACTGTTTTCGTGGGTTTGCAAGGGAATTGGAAGATGTTTGTGAATTTTGAAATAAAGTGGTGATGATAGAGACAAATATGTACTATGGGTATGTATGCGAAATAAATGCTAACCGGTTACCAGTAAACTATCTCTTTAATTGCAAAAATGAGATAAAAGTTGTCTGTTTATTTGCAGATGGTCAAAATGTTGGCTTTTTAGAAATAATTTTTCCAAAATAATATAATATTCTTTCTTATATACAACACTTAGAGCTGTACATATTATTTTCAAAAATTTAATTATCACATCATGGTCTAGGCTCTAGAGAGTATCTAAATTGTTGAATATCTATTCTTGTTAATTAGAATTATAGAGCTGTCTAAAATTAATCTGACTCGATCCAAAATATTCATATATAAAATTAACGAGAATGATGTATAGTTATAAGGGCTGTATAAAGAATATAAGAAAGAATCTAATTATTAATGTAATTCAATATAATATTTGCCTTGAAAATGTAAGATACTCTATTGTATTTTATTAATTTAATTTTATTGTTTCTTGAAAAATTTAAAATAATTAGTTAAAATACTAATTATTTATTATTTTTATGCTAAATTCTATAAGAAAACTAAAAAACTAATAATAAAGAAAAATTATTGATGTTTATATAGAAGACATAGAGTTGTAAATTTCTTACCCTAAAATAAAAATGAAATTGTGTAGTCTACAGATATTTAGGTTTATTAGACCTGAAATAGAAAAATATATGTATCGATGTAATAAACGCAATCATGAAAGAAAATGCAATAATAGAAAGGAAACAACAATTGCATGATTGAAGGAATAAAAAAAAAAAAGAAAAAGAAAAAGAAAAAGAAAAAGAAAAAGAAAAAGAAGTGGTCAAAAGCACTCAATTTCACCTGGACAGTTGGCTTTTTGTCTCCACTTTATATGGCTTTTCCCTTCCTTATAAATAAATTAACCTTAATTTTTGTCTAATATGTTTGTTTAAACTTAAACCTAAAATATTTTTCAAAAAAAAAAAAAGAAAATTGAAATCCTTGACAGATTTATTTTCTGTAAAAAGTCAAGAATTTTGCATTTGTTTGTTTGTGTGAAATACTAAACATCTTTAATTTGAACTTTAACCTTTTAATTTATCAACTACTAAATTTATGTTGTTATAGAGAGTGAGATTAAGTATATGTTTCAATTAATTTGAGATTATGTTACTAATCAATCATAATAAAACCTAATTAAATACACTAATTCAACATGATTATATATTGAAAATTAAATTCTTATTACAACATGAAACGTTTCTAATGTTCTATTAAATTTTATCAAAATCATATTAAAAAAATTTAACACCTTATTTGTAAGAATTTTAATTATAGATATTGTATAACTCTTAAATACTGAATATTTCACAATTACATATTAAATATTTCTCCTTCTAGTTTGTTTTACTCGACACAAAATTTTCTATTATTGAGGGAAGTCATAATTATAATGCATAATTTGACATTATTATTGCAATCATTTTGCTCAAGAATGCAAGAATCCTATAAATTAAAAAACACAAATTGTTGTGAGAGAATGTCTCTTCGAGAGACGCATTAGATACATGGGCTAAATAACCTAATTAATACAAATGAAAGACAAAATAAGATTGTGGGGTTCTTATTTTGAGGTTGTCTCTTTGAGAGACGATCTTTCACAAGAATAGCCGATTAAAAAATTACCTAAAATAAGTTGAAAATTTGAAATGTATAAGACAATTTATCAAAAAAATAAATAAAATAGTATAAGTTTCAACTTTATTCCAAAAGTATGCGTGAAATTCTCAAACCAGAGGTTTGGGGCTGTTCGCAGTTAGTAACTACTGCGAACAGGTCAAAAAAACAAAATAGTTGTTTGCAGTTACTAATTGTGAACAACTATTTGACCTGTTTTTGTGGAGCATGTTGCTCGCAGTTACTAACTGCAAACAGGTCAAAACAAGTCAAATAGTTGTTCACAGTTACTAACTGCGAACAACTATTTTGTCTTTTTTGACCTGTTCGCAGTTACCAACTGCGAACAGAAGTAACTGCGAACAGCCCCAAACTTCAGGTTTAAAAATTTCACACTTATTTTTGGAATAAAGTTGAAACTTATGTTATCTTGTTCATTTTTTTGATAAATTATCTTATACATTTCAAATTTTCAAATAAGTTGTCATAAAAGCTAGCCCATAATCTAAATGGGCCCCATCTCCTAAACCATTTACCTTTGGATTGTGATTTTTGTAAGGATAAATTTGGGAAAATTTGAAAAAAAATAAGATTATTTAATAACTTTATTTAAAAAACAAGCTTCGTTCAAATTTTATTTCCAAAATAAGCGTTCTTGACTTCAAAGCTAAGCTTAGTGTAAAATCGCTCTTACTAACAGCGAATTAAAAGATATGGTAAAAGTTTTAGTCAAGGGTCAAGTCGCTGTTACTAACAGCGACTTAATGGTTGACTAGTCAACTATAAAGTCGTTGTTAGTAACAGCGACTTGACCCTTAACCTGGTTTGACTTTTATTGACCCTTTTGTATGATTTAAACTAGCCGTTATAAAATTGAAAAATAGCCGTAATGAAATTGAAAATAGCCGTTGTTATTATGTTCTATAAATAACTCCGTCATCTCCCTACTTCATTGTATCCAAACTCCATCATTCTTGTTCTAGTTAATCGATTTTGAAGGTAACATAAAGTATTATGTTAGTATTATTCTCAATTTATAAATGTTAATATTATTTTTGAATATTTACTTATGTTACTATATCATATGTGTTCCGTAGATGTCACAGGAGCATTCTATTGAAGAGCTTTGTGATTGTGGTTATGAAGTTGAGATTAATACAGATTGGAGCGACGTCGATCCTGGCCGTGATTTTGTTGCTTGTCCATTCTTCTTGGATGAAGGATTCGGATGCATGTACTTTAGGTGGGTTGCTCCGAAGGGTACCAAATCGCTTGAAAAAGAAAAACAAGAGCTTAAAGATGAGGTATTTAATCTCAAGAGACAAATAGATTATATGGAACATAGGAAAGAAGAGACTGAAAGGATTATGAGAAAGTTGAAGAAGAAATCTTAGTTACTGGCGGTGGTTTAACTTGACGAATGAACTATGTAATTTGATATGGATTCGTTGAACATGAATGAAATTGTGTTGAATTTTCGAGAGCATTTCCCCTATTTGAATATGATTGTCTGTTTGATTTTGATTAAATTCATACTTAATTCTTGGCGGAATGATTCATCGCCGAAAACTCTGAGTAATTAACATTATTTCATTTATAATAAACATGTGATAATACGATAAAAATATATACATCTGCATATAATTTACAAATTATACACAAAAGTCCAAATGTTACAAATATTCAATATGTACAAATGTTCAATATATATACAAAATGTTGCTAATGTTCAATATATACAAACAGTATACTAATGCTAATTCTCCTCCTGTACCCTGTCTAACTGTGACGGTTTACGACGCCTCCTACGATAGTAAGAGGCTGTCGCATGACGCTCGGGTAGGGGAGGTGATTGATATTAGGATGATCCAACACCCTGTGAGGACCCGACACCATAGTCAGGGCACGTTAAGTCTACCTCCTCAAGATGAACATCGGCATGATGAGGAGATGACCCTTGCTCGTCCATAGTGGTGTCAGGCACAACGACTTTTAGAATGAAGTGCTGAAACTGTGTCCCTAGGAGTATGCCTTGGGCAATCTCCCGTACAGGCTTCTCCTGGGTGAAGCTGATGACAACTGCTCTGTGCCTGCATTAGCCTAAAGTATTAATGAAATGTATAACATGTAAGTTCTATGGATAATAATCAACGTTGAAGAATACTTACAAACTGTGTCATCGTCGGTGCTGCGGGAGCGTACTGGGCGACTGCGATGATACCTCGTGGTGTCATCCATCGACGAGTGATGGAGAGGAACCACGGCATGTAATCCATCGAAGTAGGTGCGCCTACAGCCTCGATCGACGCACCTTGGGCCAGCAACTCTAGCCTGTGATCCCAACGAGCTACATGGCGCCAATTGATCTCCAACCAGTTCTTGGGCTCCCGTCCCTTGCGTGAGTTGTGATGGAGATCCACCACTGTGTCACAAGGCAGCGGGATGCCCTGTACCATCCCAAATTGGTGCAGTACGCGCTCAGGGAGATGCACTTCGACTATGTCGAAGCATATCAAAGGTATAGAGGCTCTCCACGCCCATGACAATATCCCTGAGTGCTGAGGCAATGCAGCGTATGCCTCAGTGGGATAAGGGTCCCATCGAAACTACACGTGAAAATATAATTAATAAATTACGCAATGTGATAGTTACAAGACTAGTTGTAGTGAAGTCTGTACCTGGTCAGCTCGAAGTAGATCGAATTGATCGCGGTAGAACCCCACGCCAGATCCTGTATGGGTCCTTGTACGTCTATCAAAGGACCATTGCGACCCATACGGCACATGTGGGGGTGGAAGAATTGGTGGCGCAAATGCACCACGTCCCACACTCCTCACCGGTTGCCTAATGAGAATGTGCTCCCACGCCCAAAGCGATGAATTACAGATATAAATAAGTAAACGAAAGACAAGAACAAATTAAGAAACAAAGCGTTAACATGTAAAGTTAGTATTACCTGGAGTATAATCAGGGGCCCAACGATCTCCTTCACGTTCTTCCGTGAAGCTTCACACAGTCTTCTGTACAGATAAGCTAGGGCCAGCGATCTCCTTAGCATATCTCTCAATGGTAGCCTCATTAGCACCTTCAGGGAGGTGCGAGAAGTTCTGCGCAGGCCATGTTACGCGCAACTGATAACCGGTTTCTAGTAAGTCGTTAATACTAAAAACCAAGTTATACAAACAATATTTATAATCACCCTGATACTACTACAACGAGTGTAATGGTAAGTCGGGGGTCGAACCACAAGGACAAGGGATGCTAGACTAAAGACTTGGTATGGGAAGGTTATATGGAAGGTTGGTTGGTGGGTGAACTTAACTAATAACAAGAATAAGAAGCGAAACTCAACAATGAAAGACAAGCGGGGAGTAGACTACGACCACCCTAGGATGGTCTATTGGAAATTAAGATAAGCTAGGTCAAGGGAGTTCGAATGATAATCAATCAAGACACTCTAGATATCGAGAGGAAGTTGGTGACCCTATAACCCACACGAACGACCTATAATTTCCCTATGTCTCTCTAGGAGTGGCATGACAACATTCGAATCGAAGATCTATCAACAACCATCATCAACCTCAACCCTAATCCTAAACATTGAAGACAAGACCAAACCTAGGGTTTCTCTAACCTAAAACCCCAAAGGAAACTACTCTAACATACTAGAGACAAAAGCAATGAACAAAGAAAGAATTAAAGGAATTGAAGAACATGAAAGCATTAAATCTAAACTAAGAAAGCATTAAATGAAAGCATTAAAGAAGCAATAGAAAGAAGCAATAGAGGAAAGCAATAAAGACATCAAAGAATTAAAGAAATATACTTACATAAATGAAGTGACATGAAAGTAGATGAAAGCATAAATGAAGAACTACAAATCCATATTAGGGAAAAAACTAGAGAAAACATTAAAGGGGTTGATGTTCTAAAATGAGGCACTAAGGTACTCAAACTAAGCATCCCCTCTCTTACATAAATGAGGGGTATTTATAAGCTAAGAAACAAAAGGGGTAAAATGCCCTATAAGCCCTCGCAATTTGGTTTGCGAAGAAATGAAATCGTGCAGTCTAGGGCTTTCATTCGACCGAATTGAAGGTGCATCCGCTCGAATGGGCACCCATTCGACCGAATGGGGCTCCATTCGGGGTTTCCAGAAAGTCCAGGCACATTTTGATAGAGTTTTGAAGCCATTCGCTCGAAGCTATAATCCATTCGCCCAAATCCAGCATCATTCGATCGAATCCAGCATCATTCGCCATTTCCAGTAGGTTTTGAGCTTTTTCCTTTGAAGTCTTCAGCCCATTCGCCCGAGCCAGCTCCTGTTCAACCGAATGGGTGATCAAATGGCTTTAAATCTTCTTCGAAGCATATCCTCGAAGTGTCGGAAGGTCTTGGAACTATGCATGGATCTCGGGGATTACTTGGAGTGCTCGAAAATGCCTTGATATTCGTGTCTCTTCTTCTATTATGATGTCTAAGCCTCGACCTCGATCCATTTCACCTCGAAATCTCCGAAAATACCTGAAATAACCTTAAAACACTGTGGGGGCAAGAGCAAGGTAAAATCGAGTGTAAAACATATAAAACCAATGAGAAACTACGAGACTCGACACTATAAAGGGGATATAATTGTGCTCTAACTCGAGCACATCAGCAATTCACTCCCTTTGGCTACCTCTGGGGGAGGGCGGACTCCTAATACCCTATGCACTTTATCTTGCCAACTTTCGAGTTGGCGTCCAACGGTGTAGACGTCATGTCCCTCGATAGGAAGCCGTGTAAGCACAGCTACGTCAAGTAAAGTGACAATAGCCTCACCTAGAGGTAGGTGGAAGGTATGTGTCTCTTGGCGCCTCCGCTCGACTAAAGCCGTGACTAGCGCCACAGTTCTAATACTAGGACGAACGTACACACCAACATCATTATCTTCCTTAAAGGACCACTCAACTACAGTCCCGGGGTTAGAAACTTGCATTGCTTTCAACAAGCGTGGAAGGAGAGGATAAGAATCTTCCCATGTCCCATAGATGGAGACAAGGGCTTGCTGTTTAGCACACCATGCCCGCTTATAGATCACTTCGACACCAAATTGGTCTTTCACCATTTGTCGCACCACAGAGACCTTAATTGATGGGTCTTCAGCAACACAATTTCTAATAACATTGTTAATCACGGAAGATGTCAAATGAATGCGTCCAGCTGATACATTTTTAGTACTTAGCACACAACCCTTATGCTTCCCTTTATATGTAAAAATGTCCCATGAAGGTGAATAGGAGCTCTTCCTAGCCCTTAGCCTTCAAGCACACCCTCTCTTACACTTCAAGGGGAGCACGGTTTGATTTGAAGTCTTAGTTCGGTACTCAACGTTCCTACGAATATGATACAATCTAATAGCGTCCAACAAGGCATCCTTGTTATCAAACATCATACCCTTTTGAAACTCTCCTTCATCGGTGTAGGTTGTATCACAAGCCCAAGACCTCCAAGAGTTGTCCTTAACGTGTTCATCTAGAGGGGGAACTAGTGCATAAGGTGTAGGAGCAACGATTATTAGAATGTTGCCTAAGGTCATGTCATTAGTTAGAGCCTCCTCATCAACACCCACTTCGTCCGCAGAAAGAGCCTCCTCATGTCATTACTCTCACTATTAACATCATCCCAAGGCTCATTTGTATCTTCTAAGTTAAAAGTATCATCATTACAAGGAGAAGAGGAAGATGGCATAATGGGATTTTGGGTTTCTTGGGTAGGGAAGGGCATAGGAGAAGGAGCAGAAGAAGTTACATTCAGGAATGCATTTGTTTCTATAACATTGATATTTTGATTTCCTAGGGGTACCTCTTCTACATATAACTCTAAAGAAGGAATAGAGGTAGACTTTGAATACTCCCACATTGCATCTATAGCCTCCTCATCCTCAACCGGAAGAGCTAACAATTCTCTACTCGTATTGTATTTAAAACTTACATTAACAATACTTCTTGTAGTGTCAATGTCAATCTTAGAGCATATAAGATGTTTAAATTCATTCAAGTCCATGTTTGAGTTGCATGCAAACAGTTTACGACTTTACGTCTTCCCCCTGCATACTTAACATTGCTACTACTTGATCGAATTGAACCATTCCAAAAACATACAACAGTCACACGAAATGAAGCCATTTCTACAACAATACGTACAAAATCAACATCACCATCAAGTTCATAAATATATACATATATAACAACATTGATTAAATTTAAGGTTTGCATTCAAACATTCTCTAAATTAAACTTAAATTTAGGGTTTGCATTCAAACATTCTCTACATTAAACTCAAATATTTTCTACATTAAATTTATTAACAAACAACCTCATTATGAAGATCATGGCAAATAACAAGTACATTTGACATATTCATAAAGTTTAAGTGTAAATGACCACTATAAATGACATACATTTTAAAATCAACAAGAACTAAATAATTTATAATAAAAACGTACCTTAATAAACTGTAGATCAACAAGAAGTAGTAAATTGCAAGTTTATGAACCTGCATTTATGTGAAAGTTGATGAAGAATTTGTGAACCCTAATTTTCGAAAAAAAAAAAAAAACACAAAAAATAGTACCTTATTTGAATGTAGAAAGATGACAGAATTAATTAGTAGTAGAAACTTAGAATTTGATGAGATTAATTGAAGGATTGAAGTTGATTTTAATGGTGGAAAGAAGAGGGAGATTTCGTGGGTTATTTCGCTAACACAAAATCGAGTGAAATGAGGAAGGAGGAAGAAGTTGTTGTATTTACAGACGCATTAAATCGCTGTTACTAACAGCGACTTGACTTTGTTAACCAGTCAAACATTAGGTCGCTGTTAGTAACAGTGACATAAGCCTTGACTAAAATTTTGACCATTTCTTTATACTCGCTGTTAGTAAGAGCGATTACATACCAAGCCTAGCTTTGGAACCAAAAACGCTTATTTTAGGAAAAAAAATTGAACAAAGTTTATTTTTTTGAATAAAATTATTAAATCATCTTATTTTTTTTTCAAATTCTCTAAATTTGGTGGGATGATAAGCCCAACACATAAAACAGACCCATTCGTGAATTTTTGAAATACTTAAGCAAAATAAAAATTAATTAAATAAACTAAGTTCTAAACTTATTCCAAAAGCAAGCGTGAAAATCCCAAACCTGAGGTTTGGGTCTGTTCGCAATTACTAACTACAAACAGGTCAAAAAAGACAAAAATAGTTGTTCCCACTTAGTAACTAGGAACAGTTATTTTGTCCTGTTGCTGTTCGCAGTTAGTAACAGCGAACAGCCCAAACTTCAGATTTGGGAATTTCACGCTTACTTTTGGAATAAGTTTAAAATTTAATTTATTTAATTAATTAATTTTTTTTTTGCTTAAGTATTTGTTGTAGTGATAATGAAATTCATACACATGCACGTGAATTAGGCGCACGTGATTATTGTCATCATCCCCCATAATTAGAGAATATGAAATAAAAAATTATTTTTTTTTAATGGAAAGAAAAACCAAAGAAGGAAAAAAGAAAGAAGGAAAATTACAAATTTGATATTAAAATTAGTTGTCACAGTTTTTGTAAGGACAAAATTTTAACAAAAATTGGTTGAGGTGTCATATTTTAACATTTTTTCGATTTTTATATTGAAGAGAACCAATAACAAGATATATAAAAAAAATTGTGTAGATTAATACACAAAGTTCAAAACGAATACATATTTTTTCTCATAATCAAAGTTACCAACTCATTCTCTCTTTTACCTCAACATACTGCTTCCATCTAACTTGTATACTTCTATTATTCAAACAATTTCAAGGAGACAAGTCGAGTAAATTTATTTATGGCCGAGATATTTGAGAAGTTCTAAAAAGTTTTTTTTTTTAAATCATGTATCCTATGGAGATATATATGCAATTCACAAATTTTAGATCAAAATTTCATCCTCAGAGTCACCAGATTTTCCAATGAGAAATATGCCCCCACAATGCTCGATGATAGACCCAAACATAGAAATATCAAGCAATAATAGACCCATTTCATTAGGTGATATGCCCAAATCATGGAAATGAATTTAGAACATGTGAATTTTGCCACCTTCTTACAAATTACAATAGGACAACATAATTACATAATTGTCCTTTTAACAAGGATAGGTTACAAATCTAAGCTTCCTACTCCCTAGATACTTCACACTAGGCAGATAAATCTGGATGAGACTATGAATTTCACAGGCATCAACAGTTCTACTACACACCTTGTACGTTCAATAACAGAATAAGGGAGATTGCATATCTACAATGGGGTCGCAGCTGTAATACTTACACAGGTTTGTCATCGAGGGTTCATACCTACTTTCTGTAAGCGAACTTTGATCTGAGACTTTAATAATTTCCAAAGCGAAAACTGTGAGCCAAAGAACCGCACTCTTACCAATTTTTCCGATCCTTCTCTGACGAACTCCACATCCTTGGTGAGATCGTATTTTTTGGCCTGTGCTTCCGCATCATTGAGCAGAGGCAATGTGACAGAGCTGTTGGATTCTAGGCTTTTGATCCAACCACGCAGTAAATAGTTCACTACCTGTATAGATGATGAAAAATGATATCCCACAAGTTAACGGTAAATACAAGAATAAAGGCCACATAGTACAAAGTATATGGGTTGGTTAGTATGTGATAACAAAGGTATTATATTTACGCTTAATTTTATAAGAGATATCCCATCTCAACGTCTAACAGAATTGGCTTCGCAAATTTTCAATAGCACTCAAAACCGATTCTTAAATGTTGAACTAATTTAACAACAAAAAGAGTTTGGATATGGAAATGCTTTACCATACATATTATGGTGGAAATTATCCTACATTATCACAACTGCAAAGTATAACCATTATATATTACCATGTCCTTTATGTCAATTGGGGCAAAGATTTTTTGTTTTTTTAGTTTTGGATTATAATGAACTATATTAGAATGATTCATTAAATCATGTGCATTTCTTATCTATGTGAAGTTGCAAATGATGTTTGCTACCAAGGGTCAATCATAAACAATCTCTTTTTTCAACCACTAACTAGGGTAAGGTTGCGTACACCACACCCTCAAACCCCGCTAGTTGGGAGCCCCTTGATGATATTGGGTTAATGAAATGTTGTTGTTATATATCTCCATATCATAACAGACTGTAATTAATGAAGCTAAATTAAGTCAGCACTCACAACATCGATTGTATAGGGAAGGCATACCTCAGGAACTTCATCATGAGGACAATGACCTGCAGGGCTTATCTCATAATATGGAGCATCTGGAAGTTGCTTCTTCACCTGTTGGCCCCAAATGGGCTTCACCCATGGATCTTCCTTTCCATACATGAGGCAAACAGGAACATTGCTTTCTCGACATCTACAAAAATGGAAATTAAAAGGTCCTAAGCAACGAAATCAACACTGATACAAAATCAACACTTCTATTATGCAGGCAAAGAAGGCAAGGATAACGTTCTTTTGTTTACCTTGATAGAGACTCATTGAAAGAAAATTGACCAGTGGGGGCACACATGATTGAGGCAAATGCAGCAGCAGCAGCGGGATGCTCTGTTACCTCAACGATCTTGGAAAATACCTTATTAACATCTGTTGTGTGGTCAGCATAAACCTGCCTCAGTAATTCTGCTATAGTTTCCGGATCACTCATTTTCTGCCAACTAAAATTAACAAAGACAACCTATTTTAGACTTCCAATGCAGCTCAGCATTATAATATATAGTTGTATAATTACTTCAAATCATAGCAAACAAAATATAGTTTCCTACTACTTTTTGTTTCAGCGGTCTATATAGAACTCAAATTAAAAGATCAGATATAAAACTTACACTATGTCCATGAACTTTGTTACATTGGGAGGTAGAGGAAAAGTTCCAGCCCAAGGAAACATCTTAGCTAGTAAAGGAGATTTTGAGGAATTAGGAAGAAAACCCCAGAAAGGTGTTGCATTAAGCAGGGTAACACCCTTTACCAACTCGGGGTTACTTGCCGCAAAATAGGTTGCCACGTATCCTCCAAGTGAGTTCCCAACAACATAAACTGGTTCACCAATGACCTGCAACCATTTTTTTTAGGTTCCATCACATATAAACTCAACTGTAAAGAAAGCTACAATCTACTTTGAGAAAGCAACACAGTACAGGAATTAGAAGAAAAGTGCCATGAATGGCAGCAAAAGTTTGAAAGTATTTTCGATACACAAGGTATCACAAAGGTGACAACCAGAAGCACCCACGTCTTTGAGGTTGAGTACATGTCAGCTTTGTAATAGGGGGTGTGCATGACTATAATTATTAGATCTATCCAAGAAGCAAAAGGATATATTATATATACAAAAAAAAATTAACATGTTTTGTGCTTTGACAAAATAATAAATGGTGTCGATATTAAATCCTCAGATAATCTTTCCACCAACATATGCACTTTATATCATCTCATTAGTAGAATCATTTTCATCTATCGAAACACATTGGGTAATGCGTCAACAATGTAACCATGATCAATGCTTCAATAAGCAGTCATGCTCACAGAAAATTAAAAAGATACCTGCTCAATGAAGTACTGCACTTGATCCTTCCACAGATCAACAGAGTAAACAAGTTTCTCTGCCCATGGTTCAGCTTTCTCTCCAAAGCCCCATGCTTTATCCTTCTGTTCGGAGGGACTGGCTTCCTTCAACAAAGGAGCAGGATCTTCAACGGGCAAAGACTTGCCTTGGCCAAGAAAATCCAGAGCCCATACTCTATAATCACGCCCTAAATCCTTCAGCTGCTTTTCATAGTGAAAGCTGCCCACACCAAATCCTGGAAGAAAGAGCAGAGGTGGGGAATTCACATTCTGACTTCCAGCTTTCGCATAATGTACATTAAGCTTGGGCTTCCATTCCCAATAACAGCTACTAATAGGAGCGCTTGATTCACCTTTCGATTCATCTGGCAACCCTGGGATCTGAACCTTTGGCACTGAATCTGCACTATCAGACACATCCTCTAAACTTTGTTCCCCACCAAGCACAGTACCACTAAAACTTTCATTGAAGGCTCTTATTGGAGAAACCCGGTGACTTCTAATGGAGTTGAGTGACCCAGCAACATCTTGTTGATAGGTATTGTTAACTAAATAATGCTTCCTAGAGTAGACACTTGAAGAACTACTACTACTTAAGCTAAATAAAACTTGCGTCTTTTCCCCTGCAGAAGGCAGCAAGCTTTGTGAACTTGTTTTTTTCTCAGCTAAACGTAGCCTCACAGGAGAAGGTGCTGAATGGTATAAAAGAACTTCCATGTGAAAGAAAAAACTTTTCTGCACAAGGCCAAAAAAAGACTATCAAATAAAGAAACAGTTGTCGTAAGAAATTGATCTCAAGGCAACTGTTGACGCAACAAAAGCAGTATGTGAATCCAATAATTTTTAAAAAGAAAATAAAAATGAAAAGACATTCCACCAAGTCTCTATTCAGAAAGCATTATACAGAACTTCTAACAAGCATACTAGAATTATCTCCCAGAAACATAATACAACTGCTCACCAATTAATGGAACTATGCTCTACCATATGCCTCTCGTCCACATGCAAAGGCATGATCAAAGTTCTTGTTTGAATGCAGACAGATGCATTCATAACTGAAAACATATGATTAGTGGTATATGGTTGGTGTCATACATTTCAGTATATTCCAGATTTTTCACACCCTTTGTCATCTGAGAGGTGAACACCTTAACTAGGTTTGCAATATAAACATCTCAATAAGTCAAAATCCCCTGTTGCCCAACCCCACAGCCATAAGAGTAAAAGTCCTGCTGACCAAAGTAATCTTCATTAATATGCAGTACAATCCTTGAGTGTTGCTTCCAATTTTGGAAAATCCTTTCCAACTCATTCTCTAATAGTCTAATATCTAAATTCTATTTTATTTCTTCTTACTTTGGCAATTCTCCATCTTTTAACTCTCCTAAAGACTAGTTTGTTACTTTCATTTCGGGAATTCCTCATCTTTCAACTCATAATCAGCTTCCTAATACAATTTTATTACTTCCAATTTCGGGAATCCTCACCATTCAACTTCTAATCAACTCCTTAATAGATAACAACTAGTTTGCTAGTTCTAATTATGGAAATTCCTGGTTGTTCAACTTAAAAGCTACCTCATAAAGACAACATACTTTGGCAATTCCCAATTCTTCAACTCAAAATTAACTTCCTAAAAACTACTCCTATTATGTACTTGTTACTTCCAATTTCAGAAATCCCTTGTCGTTCAACTTGAAAATCAACCTCCTATTGACCACTTTGCTACTTCCAATTTTGGGAATCCCTAACCATTCAACTCAAATTGACTTCTTGACAACTAGGTTGCTAATTCTAATTATGGAAATTTCTGATTGTTGAGCTCAAAAGCTACCTGCTAAAAATAACTTACTGTGGCAATTCTTTATGGTTCAAGTCAAAATCAACTTCTTAAAGACTATTACGTTACTTTATTATTTCCAATTTCGGAAATTCCTCATCCTTCAACATAAAATCAACTTCTTAAAGACTACTATATTTCTTCCAACTCCATCAATTCCTCATATTTCAGCTCAATACCGACCTTCTACAACCTAAAAAGCTGATTTTCCTTCTAACTCCATAAAATCCTCGAACTTCAACTAAAAAGGCACCTTCTAAAGACCAAAAATTTCTCCAATTATTTGACAGTAGACAATCACTTGGTAATCAAAAGTCATACACATGGTTTTCATCCTTAGGAAGGCATACTCCAGTGACAATATATCACTTTTCAATATAAAACTATCACCAACATAAAAGATGCTAAAATACCCTAATTCAATACCTAATTCTAGTTCCTTCACTATAAATTCAAAAATATAATCTCCTTTAGTTCATCCTAAAAAAACCCTAACTCTACCAAAAACAAAAACAACAACAACAAAAGTCACAATTAGCTTAATTCAACAACTTTCCATTCTTTTTGCCAGCAAAAAAAAAAAAGAATATTTCCAAAATTTAATAAATATTATATCGGCAAACACAACATAATTATAATCATTTTTCCAAAAATTACACTAAAAACATCAGATCAACAAGTAACAAATACACAAAAAAATATTCCAACTTATAAATTCTAAATTCAGAATCAAAAACCGCAATTACATCAAAATAGGTCAAATAATCAAATAATCACATAAACAAATGATCAAATACAAACTTTGAGCATAACTAACTAACCTACTAAAAAACTCCGAAATTTAGTGAAAGAAGAAATGATTAAAGAAAGGAATAGAGAATATAATTTAGATTCATATAATCTAGGAAGGAAGAGAATTATGAAGAGAGAGGATGAGAAGTTAATACTAATAGCCAATAGGCGTAATAGCACAGCAGGCTGTTTGAAAGAAGACGTAACCATATGCGTTGGGTCCGACCATGTTTGGACCTTGGTTTTGCTTTCTACCCCCTACATTTATTCAACGTGTCAAATGAGTTTTCTTTGTTTTTTTTGGTGCTAAAAATATCGGTGTCTTTAATTAATAATATTGACAATTGTTGTATTTTTAAAATTTAAAAGTAAAATTAAGAAGTAATATTTGATGTTTATTAGCATTTGATTGAATTAAATTAAGTTAGAAACAAAAATAAAAAAATAAGTTAGAGAGGATTAGTTTGAGTCATAAATAAGTAAATAATATTATTTAACAATATAATACAGTAGTAGAAGTATAAATAAGTGATGGTGTATTAGTAAGATGTTGCATGCATGTGAGATGGGTGATTAGTGGAGATGTTAATATAGAAGTACAAAAATAAGTTTTAAAAGTGATAAAATAACATGGGTGGAGAAGAATGAGACCAGTAAGTAACAAAGTGTATGCTATGAATATTTAAAAGTTATAAATCATAACTCAAAAGAGCTCTATATATTAAAAAATGAAAACAAAAGGTTAAATGGAGGGGACTGGTACTGTGATAGATGTGATGGTCCAGTCTGCAAGGTCCCCGCAACGTCAACGGGGTATGAATGGTCCATCTCTTTCAAATGATAGTCATAAGCAGGAGATGAGACGTGCGTATGGGCGGTAGTCGGTGAGGACTCTGCAGCGACTTCCGGTATGAAGTGCTGGAACTGCGAGCCGACGAGCATGTCATCCGCAATCTCCCTCACCGGCTCCTCGTGGCTGTACCGCATCACTGCTGTCGTACCTTGTGCCTGCAATTAATATTTAGTTAATGTAACATTATATTATGTAATCGGCAACTTAATCATTTAAATGCAAATGAAGAATTACAAATTGCGTCATCGTAGGCGCAGCAGGTACGTAATGTGCTGATGCGATGATGGCACGTGGTGTCATCCATCGGCGCGTGATGGAGAGGAACCACGTCATGTAGTCTGGTGTAGTAGGTGCGTCATGAACATCGATCGGCGCACCTTGTGCCAGCAGCTCCAGTCTACCATCCCAACGAGCGATGTGACGCCAGTTGATGTCCATCCAGTTTGCCGTACCCTGATTTTTACGCGAAATCTGGTGCAGCTGGGTTCAGTGTCACAAGGCGGTGAAATGCCCTGTACCAACCCATATTGACGCAGTATGCTCTGGTAGATGTACTTCGACAATGTCAAAGCATATGAGTGGCACAGAAGCCCTCCACGCACCTGAATGAATCCCCTAGTGCTCAAGTACAGCTGCGTAGGCTTCCGCAGGGTATGGGTCCCACAAAAACTTAAATACATGTTATGAAAATGTAAGTGAAATGTTAACTAAATTGTACTAATGTTAATGAGTACTGAAACATTTACCTGGTTGGGTCGTAGCAGGTCTAACTCATCTCGGTAGAATCCGAGACCGGTGCCGGTGTGCTTGCATATCCGGCGTGCAAAATTCCACCTTGAACGTATAGGCATAGGAGTAGGAGTAGGAGCAACTACATTCCCTACGGGTACTTCTTCTACGTATAACTCCAAAGAGGGAATTTAGGTGGACTTTGAATGCTCACACATAGCATCTATAGCCTCATCATCCTCAACAGGAAAGGCAAGCCATTCTCCACTCATGTCATATTTAAAACTTATATTTACGGTACTTCTAGTAGGGTCCAATCCAATCTTAGAACATATAAAACGTTTAAAGTGGTTCAAATTCATGTTCGAATTGCATGCAAACAACTTACGTCTTCCCAACATAATGAACTTTGTCACTACTTTCTCGAATACAACCATTCCAAAAACATACTATAGTCACGCGAAATGATGTTGTTTTCTACATTAAGACAAAGAAAATCAACATCATCATCAACTTCATGCCCATACAAGTACATTATATTCATTTAATTATAATCTTTTTTGGTCTTAAAATTATTAAAAATCCATGATGTAACTAAGTTCATACATATATAATACACATAAAATCCAAATAATAAATCAATTCATAAGTTCATAAATAATATTTCTAATACCAACATCAACATCAACATTTCTAATTATATTATCAACATTGAATTCAACAATATTACTTCAAAAAACAACATAAAGCTATAAAAACAATTAAAAATTACCTTCAATACTTATGGATAATTAAGAAGAGTCATGATTTATCAACTAGTAACCTACATTTGAAAAAATAAGTAAATTTGATTATAACCTTAAAAAACTACATATACACTAAAAAAAACACAAACAAGTTTACCTTTAAGCAAGCTAGAGTATCCCACATTAATTTTGAAGTGCCAAATTGAAAGAGGAATGCAAGAATTGATAGATTGAATCTATGATTTTAGAGGGAGAATGTCGAGTGTGAAGGTAGGATTTTGAGAAATGGGGAAAAATGGAAAAAAAGGAAGTTGATCCGCGTATTTGTGCATCATAGACTAACTGCGAACAGCTCCAAACTTCAGATTTAGGATTTTTACGCTTACTTTTGGAATATTTTTAAAACTTGATTTATTTGGTTCTTTTTTTTTTTTTTTTATTTTTGCACTTATACATTTCAAATTTTCAGCAAATGGTGTAATGGGCTGATGAGAAGAGTACTCGAGTGAGAAAATGGTCCAGAACAAGATAAAATGTGTGTAGGACTACATGCTCAGGTTGGCAAGTTGAGTGCTTGGGCGAGTAAATTGTGTCAGGACCTCGTTTTAAGTGTTTATTACTTAAGAGTTAAAGTGCTTTGAATTTCAAAAAAATTACATCTAAACACGAGTAATTTTAGGTTAATAACTGTTATTTGTTAATTTGGCTAATCATACCTATGTGAAGAGATTAAATAAGTTGACAATTTAAAAATTATAATTTATCTTTTTGTGTTTTGCTTATTTTATTAGTATGTTTTTTGTCTTTTATTGTGATATATAATCGTAGTGATTAATTAAGATTTTCTATCTAAACACTAAGTTAATTCATATTACAAGAGCTTATTTATAAGTATATTTACTCCTATTAAAAATCGTCTTTTATAGAGACAACCTCAAAAAAATGAGTCCATATTATCTTAATTTCTATTAGTTGGACTATTTAATTATGTATGAAACATATCTTGCAATAAAACTGTCTTATGTAATAATTTATGATAAAGTATACTTGAATGATATTATGTCATCAAATACAAAGATATTTCAATTATTTGCGAGTCTTTTGCGAATTACAATCTCAATATATTTTTTTTGTGAATTACAATCACCAAACAATTAGGTCTACAACATTCAGGCCGAATCATAGGATTCTGACCATTTAGTGGTTGAAATTTAAGTTAAGTGGTCGAAATTCTATAATTTAACCTAAATTTAATATATAATTATTTAGCGACCGTAGTTCACACAAAAAAACACCTGCAATAGACCTAAACCTTTACTTTGCAAATTAAACAAGATATTTTTCTCCTTTGATAGGAGAAATATAAATTATGTTTGCATTTGCCTTAAAAATAAATGTCTAATCCAACAACAAAAAATTATGAAATTAGACCACGTTTTCTAATACAATGATTCCCCAATTGATGGAAAAGCAACGTCATTAAATCGGAAATTCAACTAAGTGGGGGCATTAGTGCTTAATTAGATGCCAAGTATTACCCTTTTATTTTCCAGGAGAAAATCTAACCAAACAAGGAGGTGTAAATCAAAACAAAATTAACATCAATTTCTCTCATTTTCATGTAATTTCAACTGTACCCACTAATTATTTTTAACTGAAAATGTTTAAAAGTTAAGTCATTGATCTGGGTCAAAGAGATGATTGGATGTGTCTAAGGTGTTCGACGATATGCCTAAGTGAAATGAGGTTTTTTTATTTGTTGTGTTGGATGATAGGGAGCATAAGAATTAAAGAAAATTTGTTTTATCTATGGAATTTCAATTTTTTAATGCACCCAGAAAGTCCCGAACATTGATGGGCTTGATCTATGTTGGAATTTTGCAATTTACAGGAATTTGTTTTGTTTAAGTGTTACAACTAACAAGAAAAAGAATGAATTTTGTAGACTCTAGATTGGAGAAGATGTTAGAGATAGTTTTGTGAAAAGTGTAGGAAAAGGTAATGAAATGCTAGTTTAAGATCTTAAACTCAGCCTGTGAGTGCCAGTCCTAAGCCCTGATAAAGAAGTAGGATGAGCAATAGGTTCGTGACAATCAACTCGGTAAAACTTGGTTAGATCCCAATGTCCCATGATCATGACCAAAAACTCTATTAGTTTATTTAGTTGACCCAATCTTTTGGGAGTCATAGTAAGCTCTTTAACGAGTTGAGTTGAGCTCGAATTACTTGTGATTAGAATATCAGCAACATTGATATAGTAGTTAATGATGGTCATAAGCTGGTGTAAGTTTTCAAGCAGGTTAATCATTAAGCAGATATAATCAGATTCCTATGTTGTGATTGTATTTGTATTATATATGCTTCTTTAAGTTCATTGATATGAGACATTGCTTTTAGAAAGAATTTTAAATTCATGTCGGTGATAATGCTCCCCATATTGTTGGAATTGAGGTTTTGTTATTGCTGTTGTAATGCAATGCAGAGACATGACATTACTAATTTTCCTTTGGATTTACATCATCAGCTTTAAGATGGAAATGGTAGCAATGATTTCCATTTTGAGATTTTGGCTTGATGGAGTAATAGTAAATTTCAACATTGTTACACTAAAAAAGGTAACCTTTTAGATGATTTTGCTATGAACTGGCCATTATTATCTATTCCATTGCATTACTCCAATGCCTATGTTCGGATGTATGCAACCTTACCCTTGTTAATGGTAAAACTAGCAAAGAGATTGTTTTCGATTAACCCAAGGTAGCAACTAGCAAAATCATGCAGCTTTACATAAATAAAAAGTGCGCATAATATGAGCCATTTTACTTTAGTCCATTATAATCCGAAACAAAAAATTATAAATCTTTGGCCTCATCTAAATAATGAACATCTTGCTATGAACTGGCCGATGAATATAATTTGGGGACATTTGTTTCTCTGTGATTAATTTGTTTTTCTGGATTTATACTGGTTCTCCTAGTTAAGAAGCTTCCATGTAAAATTTGCAACTTCATGAAAAATGAGATTGGGTTTGACTTTGGAGAGCCCTGGATTCTTCTTTTCACTTCAGTGTAGTTTTTTTGTTAAGAAGATATAGAATTACATCAAATACATAATTTATTCTAGGATATGTTTAATGAACCAACTCAAGCAAAAGTTTAAGCTGATTTATGTAGCCAGGATATGTTACAATATGCACAACTTAATGGTAGGTGGGTGGAGAGTTTGGAGAGTAGTGGGGCCTCTTCCTGCTCATTACATTGTGCTGTGGCATTGTGCCTAGGATGTCAGCCCTGGTTGTTGAAGCTTATCTGATCTTATGTTGCAATCAAATGCTATATATTATATAGTTCATGATTCATGAAATTAATTTTGAATTGTAAGCGTGTACTAGGCAATGTTTTCTCATTTTACAGCATGTCACCAGCACAGATTTTTTATTATGATTGGACGATCCATGCTTGTAATATAATTAACTTCATTTTCTCTACATATTTATGCATTGTATATTATAGTATTGCCCAAATCATTACCATTTGTCCCTTTGTATTTTTCCTTTTGAATGTGCTACATTGTGACTTACGTGAGAGCTTTTTAACCCCAATGTAGCAAATTCAAAGGGATGAACGAGTTTCTATTCTTACCTCTTCTATTTGTAATTAGTCATTTCAATGTTAATCTGCATATGTGACCTTACATGGAAAGAATAAAGTCCTTAAAAATAATATTTTCAGTGAATGTCATAATGTACTGATGAAGAAACAATGTTAAAAATTTTTGTTATCCATAATCCTCTATACTGGGATAAAAACCGTAATTAGACTAATTTAAAATTCACATCGGATATCCCTTAGTCTATGCTGGGATGAAGCTGTTCAAGCAGATGTAGCTTGCAGGACTTTACCTACATTATCTGCTCATTTTCTGTTTTACCTTCTTATTGATGATATTGCTAAATCAGCTATTTCGTAAGGGAATAAAATAGTGTATGATTAACTGCTTGTTGAGACTTAAAAAATATATTTCCCTATCAGAAGTCTGTGGGAGAAAAATGATCATCATATCTTGGCTACCATTTCATTTCCCTTTCACAGATTTCGAGATTATAATATCCGGAATGGTTTGACTTTCTGTTGATGGAATATAGCCAAGAGGTTCACACAATAGAATCATTAACAGTTATGCTGCTATAGTGGTCACCCTCACCTAGAACATACTGCCGGCCTGCTTCACTTTGTTGAAGAATATCTTATTTGCACTGGAAATTATTAACTTACCAAACACCATTGTTTTATTGATTACTTATAGAAGCTTTGCAAGTAGATAAATGTTGAAAGATACAAAATACGTATTGCTCTAGGAAGTGCAGAAATGAGAGACCAATGTACGGGCCTTCGTTTCCCTTCTACGTCTAAGTTACACTTTTTGTTGTTTGTTCTTCTTCCTGCACTAGGATTGGTTCATTCAAAGTGTGTCCTGTTCAATTTTGGTGATTCAAACACTGACCCTGGAGGTTTAATTGCTGGTCTTGGCCTTCTTCTAGGCCCTCCGACTGGTCAGCAGTTCTTCCATAGACCTACTGGTCGCTTCTGTAATGGCCGACTATACATTGATTTCATTTGTAAGTGTCTTTCTCTGTTCTCATTGTATGGAATGTAATTGATGTATGAGTATACTGTTTGTAATTGGTTGAGTTTTTATGTACGTTTGGAAGTAAGCATTTTGGAAAGTAAGTCACGTTAACATCTTTTGCAGGTCAAAGCTTGGAGATAGATCTTCTGAGTGCATACTTGGAGTCTTCTGGTTCAGATTTTACTTATGGTGTGAACTTTGCTGTATCTAGTGCCTCAACTGCAAACAGTGACGGCAGACCTTTCGCATTGTCCACTCAGACAGGACAATTCCGTCACTTCCAGATTCGCACAAGAGAGCTTAGGAAACATGGTGCTTTACTGCTTTCTTTATTATTGCTTGTATTAGTTTGTGCTATCAAGGCCCTGTTTGAGTATTACATATAGAGTGAACAGTTGTTTTTATTGGCTAAGTTCTGTTCAAGACATTTCTTTTAGTCTGCAGTCTGCACATATCTTGAAATCACACATTCACACCATATTTTCTTGTATGTGTTTACAGGTGAGGGATCAATGATAAGTGAAAAGAAGTTTAGTAACGCGGTCTATTCGATAGACATTGGGCAAAATGATATCACACTTGCTCTTGGTACGAACCTAAGTTATCAATATGTTGTTAACCAGATCCCATCTATAATGGAGAGGATTGAAGAATCTATAAAAGTGAGCAAACCAATATATGCTCGAGTATTATTATTAGTTTTTTCCCTTGTGCTTTATGCCTTTATCTTTCAGCTTGCCCTTCAAAATGAACTAACCTTGTAAAATTAGATTGCCTTAGGCATGAATCTGCCTTTGAAAATCGCTTATCAACAAGTTCAATTTTCTTTCATTGAAGCCTTCATCTTAGTTTGTGATCAGTAATACTCCCTAAGTCCCTATGCCCTTTTGAATTTGCTAAATTATACAAAAAAGCTCTCACTTTGGTTTTTGAAATGTAGCAAATCCAAAGGGACACGGAGGAAGATAGAAAAATAAGATCAACTTAACTGCTTCATGTCATTTCATTTGGGTGATGATTGACCTCAAATTGTGCAAGATCTTGATTGTTTACTTCTTATACTGCAGGGACTATATGTCCATGGCGCAAGAAAGTTATGGATATACAACACCGGACCACTAGGCTGTTTGCCACAAACTCTAGCTTTGCATAAGAAGGATGACAGTGAACTTGATGAAATCGGGTGTCTGGCACTATATAACAATGCTTCAAAAGCTTTCAATGAAGGGTTGAGAAACCTCTGTGATAAAATAAGATCTGAACTCCAGGATGCTATTATCGTGCACATTGATATGTATGCTATCAGATATGATCTATTTGCCAATCCATGGAAATATGGTAAGCCCCATGAATTATAATAGTTTTAAGGAACATTTCTCTGATACGAATCTAGAAAGGTTATGTAATAATGCTACATTATGATTAATTATAGGCTTTGAGAATCCATTCATGGCTTGCTGCGGCTTAGGAGGACCTCCATATAACTACGTAGATAATAAGGCTTGCGGTAGATCACCTTCTGTAACTTCATGTTCTGATCCTTCTCGGTCTGTGACGTGGGATGGAGTTCATTATTCCGAAGCAGCCAATGCTGTAATTGCATCCAAGATATTGTCAGGCGAGTACTCTAATCCGTTTATTACGTTGAAAAATTTCTGCAGAGAGGAATATTTTTAGCTCACATGTTCCAACTTCCTCCTAGAAAGCCAACAGGTTGGAGTTTATGCTATTACCAACATCTAGCTATGCCTGTACACTTTCAGTGACTACCTTGTTTTTTCCTTCTATCTGTTCTGTTTCAAAGGGAAGAAAGAGTCATGTGTATCAGTGTATATAGCTAAACATATTAGTATTGTCTAAGGAACTCATTGTCAAGAAAATGTACAAAAGCTAGAGCATTGACATTTGTTTATTATTTCATTAAAATTTGCGTGTAAAGCTTTTCTTTGCTGAGTAAATCAAATATTGCATTGGAAAAGGTTTGATTGTTTGTTGAGTTTACATCATGTTTGTATTTGGTATAAGACCATATCGCATTGCGACGGCTGCTTTGTAAACGTTTTTAAAAAAAAAAACTGATATTTATCGTGCTGTAAATGTGCAAGAAACTGCATTTTGGGCCATTTTAAGGGATATCTCATGCTTTCAACCGATATTTAACGTTATGATAATCCCGTAACTCCCGTTACCACATCATCGTGTCGTCACCGTAGTTGCGACATTTGGTGAGAGTTTCCATTTTATGCATGATAGGAGAGAGCATTAATTCCCTCTTTTTTTTTATAAAAATTGTTTGGATGTTGCTGTAATCAGAAGAGTCTACTGTTTGAATTCCAGCTAGCATGATCAAAGTGTTTGAAAGAATGCCAATCTATTATACTTCTTTTTGGATTAATTTCTTCTGATGGATGATAAGGGTTGAAAAGGCCACTACAACTACAATGTCGAAGCGTTAATCCTAACAATATGGGGTCCGCTACATAAACCAAAATAAATCAACGTGAAAGATCTTCGATGAAGGTATGAAAGAGCCCCAAATTAACTTTTAAGGGATTATCATTGATAGGCCAAGCCTGAATTCTGATGGGCTTAAACTTTGATATGCTATCTGACTTCTGGTCTAACTCTAGTTTAGTCTTGGGCTTGGCTTGTCTGTGGCAATGATCTTTGTTACATCAAGATTTGCGCGCTTAATTTGAGCCAGTACACAAGCCCAGCTAATGGTATTCAGTCTTTGATCTTTTGTTTGGCTGTTGATAGCTAATTTTATTTGATTCTTGCAAATAGACATCTGTATTTGATCACTGACTAGTAATAATTGCAAACTGCAACATAGAAAACTCTGAATACTATTAGCTAGACTTGTGTAATATTTGCAAATTGCAACCATAGTGCAAAAACAAGGCCACATGTGCTGTAAAGGTTTTTAAACCTATCCAACTGATATTTACGCATCGTAAATGTGTAAAAATTGCATTTTATCTGGTTTAAAGGATGTTTTATTGTTTTGGTCGTTATTTAGGAGTACATCATAACCTTTACCGCAATCGGAGCCATATTTTTGCACTATGGTTGCAACAATGGCCATTGTATGATTCTTGGTGAAGTTCAAAATTGTTTTATGTTGAAGGCATACTGATCATAAGTATGTATGAATTAGACATATACTCTGTAAAAATATGGTATGAGATTTACTATCTGTGGATGCCAATGGAAAGAAGTGAAAAACCATGCTGCAACATCTCATTTGCTATCTATACTGTTATAGTCCTCTAGCCTATATGCATAAGCTGCAACCCGGGAAGATTATTATTTATATTTCAAACTTGGCTGTTGTAGATTGACTGATTGTGAGTAAGAGCATCAACTATCACAGCAGAGATTAGACAAGCTTGCTTGAACCCACCACCTTCATGATTTTTCTTACAAGTTCAATGAGCAAATTGAGGCGGGTCCAGGATTCTAATTATGGAGGGGCTGCAATAATTATATTACATACAAAGTAACTATATAATACTTTTGGTTTTTATATTGTATTACTACGAACATCTATTAGTTTTATTTGGTGTAGACTGTAGTGTAGCCTCTCGGCCCCCACTTTATTTTTTAATTATTTAATATTTTACTGTGGGGCCATTACAATCCCAAATCTCTTTGTAGGCCCTTTGTAGGCCCACCACTCTCCGGAGAACTTCAGATCCAGTAGAATGAATCCTTTTCTTTTTTAGTTTATTTTGCAATTATGGATCATCACATGTATACTCAGCATATGTGCTGAAGCATTCTTTATCGCAATTCTAGTTCTTTATATTTCTGCTGATAAGACTGTTAATATTAGGTCTTGCCCCATTTAGTATACTGCCTTTTCTGAGCTTTACTTGTGCAGCCATACTTTATGATCCACGTGTCAATACACTATATTGTGCAATTTGACAAAGTCAATGCCTTTTTATGCATATAAGATCTCTACAGTCTACCATATCTGTGATTGATTGTTTATTACTATTTTGTACCATTTGATTTCCCCCATTTTTATTTTTAAATATGACCTCATTACTTTTGTCTTTTATATTCTCTCTTTTATTTCTAAATATCTCACTATTTTTAACTATTATACCCAATTTTTAAATTTCCGTATCAAACTCAAATGGGGCTAAATGACTGAGTCAAAGGAGTATATTTAGCATAATGCAAAAATGTGAAACGACGCAGTGATGCGGTAACGCCAAAATCATAAAATTTCTCTTGTACGTGTTTACTGGCCTAAAATACGATTTTTTACACATGATGATATGTGTTTTGTAAATTTAAAAACTTTTATAACATGATCGATACAATACAAGTGATCTTATTTTTCACTGTGATTTTAAAATGGCAATGGAACTTGTTGAAGACTTCACACTCTATCTCTTCCAATATTACTTGATGTCAGTTTGCATTTACGATACTGCCAAAGGAAGTCCCTAAATATAAGGAATATATTTAGCTATACACAACTGTACTGAAAAGAAGACTTGATCTATAAGTTGGTCTTCTCTTGACCAATACAAGTACACTAATATAATATTCCGTCAGAGATCTTATCATCTTTACAATTGAAGTGCGAAACGCGAAATATTTCCCCTATCAAATGGTACGTACACACGATTGAAAACACTTAATTAACATTTATCGTTTCTCGTTCGCATCAAGATGGAAAAACTTGTCTATTCTTTTTTTTTTGTTTACTGCTAAGTTATGTTGTGTTCTACGTACACGTGTAATATAAAACTTTTGATTTATGATTAGTATTATGGTTATATTTCTTACGTATGTAAACGTATATGGACGACATCATGACTCTATCTTAGAGTCTATTCGATCGAATTTCACTTCTTAAGTTTGCGAAACACTAAATTAATGCGTCTTATTTCTCATCTTGTTTCTCGTGTTTGAGTTTTGTTTGTTTACTTTGAAAGCTACTGAATATAGGGAATAGTCTGCTATTAAGAAATTGAATATGATCAAGTGGTTGATAAAATAGAGTCACTCATTCTTGTTCTGATCCCTTAGTTATCTTCATAGAAACTTTATACTTCTGATAGTATTTTAAATTAGTGTATTCAATTTATTAGCTGCATGTGATCTTTCCTATTTGCTGATTAAATAACTCATAGTCAAATTTAGGCTCAATAACAACAATGCTAGAGCATTAATCCCAAAAGATTGAGATAGGCATATGAACTAACATATCAGTTCCAACAGTCATCCACATGAATTTTTCTCTATTTATTCCGATTTTTTACCATCTCAATTTGTAAGTCTAAATCCTTCATATCCTTTTCTAGTTTCCACTCATGCCTTCCAAGTCATTTTCGCTCTTTCTTGCCCTATTTTTAGGGTGAAGACTATAAATATTGAAGAACAAGCAATACAGTTTTAGACACATCTGAAGTGAAGAAATGAGAAACCAATATGCTAGCCTTTGTCTTCTTTTTGCATTTCTTCTTCCTGCACTATGTTTGGCTCACTCAAAAAAATGTGTTCTTTTCAATTTTGGGGATTCAAACACTGACCCAGGAGCTCTAATGACTGCTCTTGGCCTCTATCTAGGTCCTCCGTCTGGTCAACAGTTCTTCCACAGGCCCACTGGTCGCTTCTGCAATGGTCGACTCTACATTGATTTCATTTGTATGTATTTTTACACCCATCCATAATCGGATTTGTTTAACGTTTTCTGTAATCGGTGAAGTTCACAATAGCTACAATTCATTACCCCAACCTGACCCTTTTTGACTGCTGGCAGCAAATATCATCTGTAACTTCACATAAATAAGAAGTGCAGGTGATTTAATAAGCCATCTTAATATAGCATATTATAGCGGTTCAAACAATATTTTGAAAAATAAGTCTCTTTTACTTTTATTTTACAGCTCAAAGATTGAAGTTAGGCCTTCTGAGTGCATACCTAGAATCTTCAGGCTCAGACTTCACTCATGGTGTAAACTTTGCTGTATCTGGTGCTTCAACTGAAGTTAGTCTATACATTCCCTTCTCACTATCCACTCAGGCAGGCCAATTCGGTCACTTTCAGAATCGCACAAGAGAACTCAGGAGAAGAGGTGCTATTTTTGTTACTTGTTGAAATTCATAAACTTGTCTTGAGATTATGTCATAGCTTATATACACATTGTCACAGGTAAGGGATCCATGATCAGTGAAAAGGAGTTCCGAAATGCTGTATATTCAATAGACATTGGGCAGAACGATATTAATCTTGCTCTTGTGGCCAACTCAAGTTATCAACTTGTTGTTGACAAGATTCCTATCATCCTCGAGAGGATCGATAATTCTACCAAGGTCAGTTTCCATATGTTTGTTACTATCAATATTGTTCCTGCCCATATTGACTGGTGTGTATGATATCAGAATGGAAATCTCGTATATATGGGTGTAATTCAAAGAGTAGAATAGGAGATCGATGATGTAAAGATATTATAAGTATTCGAGAGGCTTGTTATTCCAAGGAACGAGTATAGACTCGCTGAATGTGCATCTAAAATATTTGATGCTCGCCTCATATTCGTTTTTTTGATTTATATTAGCTTTCTCTTCTCTAGATTTATCCCGTATTAGAATATTCTCCCTAACCAACTCATACTGAAGTACCCACGGTACCCTCTATCCAATATATGACACGGAGCCACTTAATGACAATGGTGTAGTAGAATATATCAAGGAATCAACTTAACCAAAAGCTTAAACTAATGGTTGAGGCCTCATGATATTTTATATGCTCTAACATGCCCCTCACACGAGAACCCTTTGGACTAAAAGTGTGGATGAAGCACAGACCCTCCTCATACCTGGCGCTAAATATTCCACTTTAAATGAGGGGTGGTTGAGATTCGAGCCCGTGACCTCTTGTCACGCTAGCTTCTTATACCATGTCAAGGAACCAATTCAACTAAAAGCTTAAGCTGATGGTTGAGGCCCATGATATGTTCAATACTCTAACAGAATATTGGTGGTGTACGAATCCATTGTATTTGGGTTATGATTACTGCTAGTTTCTGCAACTGTTTTGAATGGTCCGCCTTCACGCTGCAGGCGTTGTACAAGCTTGGCGCCAGAAAGTTCTGGATATACAATACAGGGCCGCTTGGCTGCTTGCCTCAAACACTAGCATTGCGAAAGAAGAATGACAGTGAACTTGATGATTTAGGATGCTTAGCACTTTATAATAATGCTGCTAAAGCTTTCAATCAAGGGTTGAGTAAACTTTGTGATAAAATGAGATCTGAACTCAAGGATGCTTCAATTGTGCATATTGATATGTATGCAATCAAATATGAACTCTTTGCCAATCCAGGAGATTATGGTAAATTCTAAACTTTAATTTTATAATTACCTATATGCTCTTCTTGCATAAAAACAGTGCATTCTTGGTTTTCCTAGCACTTTTCGACACTGGGAAGGCATGTTGACAGAGATCCTAGAAACCAGTGGCAAACCCGGATCCCTTACTAATTTATAAAATATGTTGTAAGGGATTGATTAAATAGAAGTAAATCGAGTAAAATTCAGTCGAAATCAAAATTTTTAGGTATATTGTTCGAATCTTATAATAAATAGACTTTGAAGAATCATAATGGAGTATACTAGGTGTTTGAATAGAGTATGACATTTTTCGAAATTACTGTCGGGTATGTTGTTAACTGTAGGCTTTGAGAACCCATTAATGGCTTGTTGTGGCTCCGGAGGACCTCCTTACAATTATGTAGACAAAAAGACTTGCGGTGAGCCTACAGCATCCGCTTGTTCTGATCCATCTCGTTCTGTGAGCTGGGATGGAGTTCATTACACCGAGGCTGCCAATGCTGTCGTTGCATCCAAGATTATGTCTGGCGAGTACTCGAAACCATCTGTTACGCTGCAAAGTTTCTGCCATGAAGAGCTACTTTAGAAGCTGGAGCTGTTTGATTACTGCAGATCTGCACAATACTTGTGGACTTCTATTACTTCATTAAACAAGTTGCATGTTATATTATCCAATGTACATTACTATTCACTATTCAGTACATGATTAGTAGCTATTTTATACCTTAGAATTAGAATTATGTCTACAATACCAAATTGGAGTTGTATTATCACTGCATATACTTTCATCTTTTGTTTTCTTTAAAAATTCCAATCACACATTTCTTTCAATATATCCTTATGTATTTAATCTTAATGTTCTACTACTAGAAATGTTCAAATTTGACCAATCATCATTATCATTATACCTTATATATCAGCTCATAAAGTTATCATTGGAGTTTCGAAAATATTGGATGATGATAGACTGCACTTTAATACAAAGAGATAAGGAGGATGTGGTTAATGAGACCTTCTTAAGAATAACATGCTAATGAAAACAAATGACTCACTACATTCCATAGGCAAGACAAATAGCAAGGCAATGTAATGTAAGAAAAATAACAAGACCCTAAACGATCCCATTTAAAATATCATAACCAAAACCTGTCCAAATATCCAAATGTACACCTTTACTCATAACTAATAATTTATTTAAGAAAAATCGAGTTTTTTCTCAATTGAACAAGTGTCACTCTTCCAATGCAAAGTCCTACATTTGATTGTCACTAAGGCCTTCCTCGTAGTACCATGTAATTAAAAATACTCCTCTCAACAAACTTACCCTTATAAAATTAGAAAATTTGAAAAAAAAAAGATTTTTGAATAACTTTGATAAAAAAAAAGTTTCGGTCAAACTTTATTCTCAAAATAAGCGTCTTTGGCCCCAAAGCTAGGCTCGTATATAATCGCTGTTACTAACAGCGAGTATAAAGAAATGGTTAAAATTTTAGTCAAGCTATATATCACTGTTACTAAGAGCAAAATAAGACTTTGACTGATCAATGGTCAAGTCGCTATTAGTAACAGCGACTTTAGGTTGCAACTCTTTTATTTGATTTCATAGAAAATGACAAGTATCAGTGCCATATTTCTATATATTGACCATGCTTGATTTAATGTTATGAAGTACCTCAATGCTTTTTGCATAACTTGGAGCTTTTATTGAGAAATATCCAATTGACTCTCCTGCACTTACTGTTACCTGTCATTTTCCATGAAATCAAATAAAAGAGTTGGAGCTTAAAGTCGCTGTTACTAACAACGACTTGATTCTTATTTCGCTGTTACTAACAGCGACATATAACTTGACTAAAATTTTGACTATTTTTCTATACTCACTGTTAGTAACATCGATTATTAACTGAGCCTAACTTTAGAATAAAAGACGCTTATTTTGGAAATAAAATTTAACCGAAACTTATTTTTTTATTAAAGTTATTAAAAAATCTTATTTTTTTCAAATTTTCATAAAAATTAAGTAAACCCATTGAACCATACAAGTATATTATGAGGAACCTTCAACACAATTGGGTTAACAAACCACCCGAAAAATCTCTTCAATCGGATCCAATCAAACCCATGAACATTTACCCAACTCAATTCTCACCCAATATTACTCTCCCTTAAACCCTACACCCAAATTTCTTTTCTCCTCATCCAAAATTTTTCTGCAATTCAAAACAAAGCAAAATGAGAAATCAATGGCGTCTTTTTCTTCTTCGTCATCAAAATCATCATTTTCATACACCATCAAACGTCTCAAGATCACTTTCTCTCATCCAGGTAACCTCACAACCCACCTTTTCTCTTTCTCACTCTGCTTTCCCATCATTTTCTTCTAGTTTTAATCACCCTATTTTGCGCCATTTTTCATCAATTAGTGAAAAATCCTCCGACCCATTAATCTTAATTGACATATTCACAAAACCCATTAATGGTGATGAGATTAAGAAAGAATTAGATACTAAAAATGTTGTCTTTACCCCTGATCTGATTCCTAATGTGCTTAAAAATTTGAATTCTGACCCAAAAACTGCAATTAAGTTTTTTGATTGGGTGTTGGAGAAAGAAACTGGGAGTTTGAGCTCTAGAGCTTATAACTTTATGTTAGGTGTTTTGGGTAGTAATGGCTTGTTTAAGGAATTTTGGGATGTAGTTGATTTGATGATAAAAAGAGGTTATTGGGTTAAAAAAGGTGCTGTTGATTTTGTTATTAAGAGATTTGAGAAAGATGGTTCTGAAAATGATTTGAAACAGTTGAAGGATTTGTACTCATACTACTTTAAGAAGTATAATATGTCAATTGAAAAGGCAAGTTCTAGGGTTAGTGATGTTATTATGAGAGAAGTATGGGATGAGAATGTTGAGAAAGAGTTGAAAAACTTAGATGTTGATTATTCTAATCTATTGGTTAAAAGGGTTTTGGAGAATTTAAGTGAAAAATCTGAACATCATATGAAAGGTTTGATCTTTTTTAGGTGGGTAGAGGAGAGTGGATTGTTTAAACATGATCAAGTGACTTATAATGCTATGGCATTAGCTTTATTGAGGCGAAATTGTTTCGATAGGTTTTGGATTGTTGTTGAGGATATGAGAAATGCAGGGCATGAGTTTGAGATGGAGACTTATATTTTGGTATCAAAAAGGTTTATGAAGGTTAGAATGTTAGAAGGCGCGGTTAGATTGTTCGAGTATGCGATGGATTGGGCGAATAAGCCTTCTCGACAAGATTGTACCTTTCTATTGAGAAAAATCGTGTGTGCGAAGGAGCTCGACATGGATTTTTTTTCTAGAGTGATTAAGGTCTATACCGAGAAAGGCAATGCTTTGGATGATTCAATGCTGGATTCGGTGCTGAAAGCGTTGACTAGTGTTGGGAGGATGAATATGTATAACAAAGTTTTAGGTGCCATGGCTGAATGTGGGTTTAGACCGAGTGAAACTATGAAAAGTCGAGTTGCATTTGATCTAAGTAGTGCTAAAATGAAAGACGAAGCAAACAAGTTTATGGTTAAACTCGAGGATTGCGAAACCAGCCCTGATGTCAAGACATGGGTATCGTTAATCGAGGGGCATTGTATAAGTGGGGATCTCGAGAAGGCAAGAGATTGTTTGGAGAAGCTGATTGAACTAGAGGGTGCATCTTCTGCAGGAAACGCTCTTGATTTGCTGGTAATTGCATACTGTAATCGAGAACGAGCTACTGAAGCGTGCAAGCATATATCCAATCTAGTGAAGAATAAGGGTTTAAAGCTGAAACATGGCACATACAAAGCTTTAATTAGCAAACTTTTGGTTCAGAAACGTTTTCAAGAAGGGTCGAGTCTACTTGATTTGATGAAGAGTAACGGGTTTCCTCCATTCGTTGATCCATTTATTTCGTATCTCGCAAAGAAAGGAACTCCGGATGAGGCAATATCGTTCTTTAAGGCAATGACTTCGAAGGGGATTCCGTCTACAAAAGTTTTCATTCGAGTATTTGACGGTTATTTTGAGGCCGGTAGACATAATCAAGCTCAAATTCTGCTGGCTAAATGCCCAGAATACATCAGAAACCACCCTGATGTTCTGAATCTCTTTTGTTCTATGAAGCCTGAAAATCCTGCTAATCAAACAGATGTGGCTGCATAGGAAGATTGAGTTTGTAATTGATTTATATGTAGTGGAAATTTAGAAGCAAATTTCTCCAAAATTTTGTAATGTAGCTCATTTCACTTGATGAATTGTTGATTTTTGGAACTGACATAATTGATTTGCAATAAGTTTTTTTTTTTTCATACATGCTCCGTTCCACTAGCTATGTTTAACTTTTTATGCAATTTAATGTGTTGTTTTGATCAATTATATGTTGAATTATACATGTCTAAAAATTAAAAAACGTTAATATTATGAAAGTATCATCATCATTATCATACCCAATGTATCTCGTTCATAGAAAAACTATGAGTAGGGTCTGGGGAGGGAAGGAAGTAGGTTGATGAAAACTCATACGCATAAAAGAGAGTGCGGCCAAAGAGTCCGTCAATTCGAAAAAGATAAAGATAATATTATGAAAGTATGAAAAAAAAACGTATGCTGTTAGACGATTCAAATATGATCCTACCTGACAATATTTTTTTCTTATACATTAGTCATAATAAATAAAATAAGCTTGAACTATAAATAATGTCAATAACGATAATGTAACGAGTATTTCAGAAAGGAGAAAATATGAAGTTGGTGTTGTATATTGACAACTAATACTCTGTTCCAATCAATTTACAGTTTTGATCACTTATTTGTATAGTTTTATAGTGATCAGTTATGATTTTAAAAATAATTATTTATAATTTTAAAATATTTATTTATAATTTTAAAGTGATTAATTAAAAAAAATTAAATAATTATATAGGTTCATCTGAGACGGTCTCATTAAAGAGTTGTTACATGTAATAGTTAATAACTTAATATATGTTAATCAACAATAAACATGAAATCAGAGGCCGGCCGGCGACAGCTGGAGAGTGAATGGGATGCACGTAGATTTAGTAGTTATACATAAACCTAATAAGAAAAGAATTAATAATATGAATGAATAAAAAAAAAAAAAAAACAATTATGTTATGGTGCGAAACTAGTATAAATACAGATTGGTATTGTATTTCCAAACACAACCAACTTTCTAAGCTACCTAATTATAAACATATACACCTTCTCCTTTTGATTACTATTCAATTATAAAAAATGGCGCAAAATCAGAGGCAAATGATCCTTTTGACACTAATTGTTGCGATTAGTGTTAATAACATTGCACAAGCCTTAGACATTAATGTTGATGCATGTGCATCATTTGTAACCAACCTGAAAAATGATCCTTTTTTCAGGCAACAATTGGGCAACACTGATCCCAAAGGTAAAATCCAGTTTATTATGAATCAGTTTAAACATAATAACTGCTTAATAAATTTTCCAGAATTAGATCAAGACTGTCTGAATCAAGTTGCTAAGGATTTCCTTGATTTAGTACAAAGTAATCCAAACGATTTTCATATCACCCCAGAACAGGTTTTAACTACTATTGCTCAAGACAACGACTTATCCAATGTTTGTTCATCGGATTGATAGTAATACGTTTACTCTCTTTTCTCCTTTTTGTTGTTATTCGGCGTCTACTTTCTATTTCCTTCAATTGTTTTGATCTTGTTTTCTTGATTATATGTAAGGCCCTTTTACTTGGGCGCTCCTGAAGTCAAGTCGAGTATTTATTATCTTGTTTTATTTTAATTAAATAGTGTGATTGGTCTATTTATTGGACAACTTTTGTTTGAAATGATTTATTGATTGAAAATTATAATTATTTGATGCCACCCATCCTCTTTCTCGTCATTTCTTTTATTTTCATTAGTAGTTTTCTTTTTTTTTTTTCATGGATTAGATCACCATCCCTAATATATGTAGCATACCAATCAAACAATCAAACGTACCCAAAAAAGTGATGATTTAAATATAAATATAAATATAAATTGGTATTGTATTTCTAAATTGGTATTGTATTAATGAATCATTCATTGTCTTATTGGTGCGAGGCTAGTGTATAAATGTAAATTGGTAATGTATTTCTAAATATTTTAGCTAATTATCAATATTAACCCTCTTCTAGTATTACTAATTAATATTAAATTTTAAAAATAATGGTGTTGATACTAATTGTTTTGATAAATGCTAATAATATTATACAAGCCTTAAACAATATTTTTCTCGATTTTTTTTGCTCTCTTTTTTTAAAAAAAGAATAAGGTAGTTTGAGGGAAGGGAATAAAGAATTCAGAGGCGGTTACAGATTCATGTAAGGTATTCGACCGTTTAGGGCTCTAGAAAATAAGCACCTCATATATTAACAAACTCCTTATAATTCATTAGTTAAGCATTACTATGCTGGTAATATGTCTTTCTGTATATATTGGTTAGGGGTTCAAAACCTATCAATGTTAGATTTTGGTATCTGTTTTACTATTAATGATTGACAAACATCAATTTTCTAAATATCAAACAACATATGATTAACGCCTCATATATTATTTGCTCTGCTATTGTGAGGGGAAAAGTGATACATACTATAATTTATAAGACAATGTAACAACTCGACTTACCGTTGACTGAGCAAACAGAGACTTCACAAAGTTCATTTTTCATGAAACTTAAATCACACTTCCAAAACTTGAGGAAAGGGGTCACTAGCTCTTTAACGTAACTAACTCAGCTAATTCTCAAACCAATCATCTAACTAAAACATAATGTAATCATACAATTCACTTTAAGTCCAATATAACCAACATAACCAAGTCTAACGTACATTTATCAAAAACCTAATACAAAACTACAAATTCCCACCCAATATAACATCCTTGGAACTCTAATCAACACCGCTAACCTATCGTTTCCGACCAGTTCTGATTTGTAATCAAACTAAAAGTTGAAAACAAAGGGTCAGATTAAATTGAATGAGAAGTAACAATCCAAAACAACAAAACATAGTAATTTCCAAACAAAGGTTTAAAAGCAACGTCAATTTCCTAGATCTATGTGCGCATGGGGAGTCTAGTTTGAGAGGTGCCCATAGCTCAATGGCTATGTCGCTCTCGGGCGAAGCTAGTCAATATCTGAATGACAACTCGCTTTAAAAACAGGAAGCAGGGAACAATGTTCCTCAACCAGCTCGCAAGCCTAATCCATTGACCATATATAATATCTCTCAACAATTTTCAATTTCAAAAGAAATTATTTTCAAGAATGTAGGCTGATCAGATCCGGATTGCTACCACTCACCTACAATATTGCTTCAAAGAGTAGGGTAATGGTTCCACAGAGAAATAGTCTCCTTACATTCCAATGGGGAGAATGAAGGCTGAACCGCAGCTTGTCGGGAAAGAACGAGGTTGTTGTGCTTTGTTAATTTTTTTTTTTTTAAATGAACAAGAGAACAAAAGGCTTCGCTGCTGCTGCCTCTTCGACAGATTCAAGGAACAGAGGTAAGTTGATTTTTCGAAGCAATTGGAGGAAGAGAACGTGCGAATCCCGCCATTGCTGTTTTCCATTCGAATAAATCAGACCACAGATGGGTTTGTTGCTGTTGGATTCGACAATTTAGAAGATATGGGGTATGGCTGCTGCTTTCTGGTTCGAAATCAGAGGAGAAAATGGGAGGATTACTTGGTTGCACAGTATGTCACAAGGAGGAAAGTTTGGGATGATTCTTGATTAAAGTTTTCAAAGCAACACAAATTCTGATTCTAGGGATTTAAAAGAAGACGATGGAGAAGAAGAATTCTGATTTTTAAGGCCAAGGTAACATATTAAAAATAAAAGGAAAGACAGGAAGAAGTCAAAGAATTATATATTATTTTATTCTCACAGTTAAGTCCAATTGTTTCTTCGTTACCTAATTCACAAATTATTTATTCACTTAATCCAAATTAATCCTTGTTCAAATATTTATTATAAATTTCTCGATTTTAAAGTATTAAATTTCTTAGATATTACAGACAACACTCGATAATCTGTTTTTTTCAACAACCGATCTCTTGAGGGACCGTCTCTCTAAAAGACGCCTCTCAGAAAGCCCAATCAATTAATGTTTAATACAAAAAAAGATGAAAATTAATTTACACGCCTATTTGATGTATTCTAAATACTTATTTGATGTATCCTGAATGCGTACTTGATGAACCTAAATCCCAACTTTGCATTAACACAATAAACAAACGACATACACAACTCGAACTATTTTATTTATTTTTGAAATACAATTGAGAGATGTTCATCATCACATATTACACTTGCATTCTTGTTTGAAGAATCCCTGTCTAAATACATTACCAAATATTTAACACAAATTAAATTAAATTAATAATAAATCCTAGCTAATATGCGAAATTCAAAAAAAGAAAAATCAATATATAAGCCCTAAGATTTTACATAAAGAAAAAAAAATCAATAAACATGAATGGGAAGAGAATGTATATTATATGTGATTATAAAGGAGAAAAAACACGGAATCAAAAAGAAATTGAAGATTATACGTCAGAAAATCTTAAAAGCAAAGATGAGAGACCAATGGATGAAAGACTTTGCAATGAAGATGAATGAGAAATTGTCGGAAAAGATTGAGTACATGCGCGACTTTTAGTTTTTTTTTAATTTTTTATTATTATTATTAATTATTCCGTTTCTTAATTATTTATCTCGATCCTTAAAGATCGTCACTTTTTTCATTTTATCGCCACACCTATTGAAATTACGAATTTACCCCTGAATTTTAAAAAATTACGAATTTGCTACTGGACTTAAAATTTCTTATTTATACTCTAACTTCACTAAATAACTCCTTTACCACACTTAAAAAACAAAATTACAACATAAAATTTTTGGAGCAAAAGCTAAGAAATTATTCAATCCGCAAACAAATAATTGAGGTAATTTTTATTCGAATCGTGTTATTTAAATTTAAAAAAAGGAAAAAAAAATGAGATGAATGAAATCCGCTACTTGACCGCGGGCCGAGTCGCGGGTTTCGTGCGACTGACTTTACATCCTCAGTTTTTGTAACATCCCTGAATTTCCGACCCTCCAACCCTTTAACGAAACCAAACCGTAAAGAACGGAAGAAAATTCGGGTGTTACAGTTTTAATATTTTTTGTATCCTTAATAGATCAAAGTAAGTATTTCTAAGGTAACATTTATAGCTTTTAATTATAGTATTTTCATTCTCCATTTGCTGGAAATTGTTCATTTGATGGGCTTTTGATTGTTCCAAGAATATCAAATTGTTTTATCTCCTACAAATATATATAGTGCATCCAATGACATGAAGATGGACTGTGTATGACTTTTATTTTTTGAAGAATATTGAATAACTTGAAGATGGGAAAATATTTCTCTAGCTTTATACAAATCTAGAATTTTTTTTGTCAAAGTTAATTTGTAGTTAAACTTAATTGATTAATGAATATTAAATATGAAAAACTAATATTGTTAATAGCATTGCATTTATTGACTTTTGGATTTTAATTATGTTTATAATAGCATTGAATGTAAATTCTTTTAGAAAAACACAAATTGTATTAATTAAGAGAATTTATGGTTTTTTATGTTTAGCCGTAACGTAAGGACTATGTATATCAAAACCCATATAATTATAATATACGTCCCATTAATCCGATCCGATCAATAGTAATATAAATAAATATATATACATATAATGGCGGGAAAAAAAACGATCTGAAGGCCGTGATATCCGCGGCGGCGATTTTGCTACTGGTGCTAACCACTACTCGCCCGGTGGCTCAAAATGAAGAGTGCAAGCAGGTGATCGACGATGCGAAAGCCTTTGTTGAATCATCCTTGAACAATTCAAGGAAGATCCAAATGCTACAATTAAATTTGTTATTGATGAATTAAGTAAATCTCCTGATCAGCAAACCATAATTAATATAAGTGATTCAATTAGAAAATCTTTACCAAAGTTTAAAAATGATGAAAAACTTCAAAAGTGTGTGGATGAAATTAATAAAGTGGTTCAGTTTTTGACAAAGACTGGGAATGAGATTAAAGATAAGGGCCTTAATGAGCAGATTGTGAAGGATGGTGCTGAATGCTGATGATCTCTTTAATGGTATAAATCAACCCTTGCGCAAAGCTTGCAAATTGCCTCTTTTGTAGATAATTAAATTTCTTAGTTTATTCCTTTCGATTTTCGCCTTTTTAGAGATTAAGGTTTTATCATTATTACTTCAGCGTTTTGTATTCCTGTTTTATACATGTTGATTAATTTTTCGAATTTGTGTTCTTTAATTCATTTGTAATTGGTAATGGTAATAGTGTTGTATGATATCAAACTATGTTATAATAATTTAATTGGAATGATATTTTAACCCCTAATATACAATAATAATAATAATAATTAATGATTCAATTCGAAGTTAACACGAAACCAAAAAAGACTCGATTTATAGTCTGACAGATTTTAATTCACTTGCAGTATACTGACTCAACCCTAAATAAATGCAAACCAAAATTCATGACTTGATCCTAAATTGACTTCGACTCGGTTTGGTATTCAACCATAATATATAGACACGCACTCGATTTGACCCGTAAATAAATCGACATGAATCAAATCGTTAAACCCTAACCGGATAAAATCTGACCCAAAACCCGATAATTGATAACCCTATTTATAGCTAGTATAAATAGCTTAGTATTATTTCGAACCAATCACATCATTGATTGAATCATGCATAAAATATATTTTTGATTTTGTCTTTCAAACTACTTTACGTGCATCTCATTTAATTGCTATTTGATTTTTTATTTTTGTAGTTTTACGGATGTTAAATAGTTTTTATTGATCTTGATTTATATTTAATTGGCATAATCTTGCTAAGTAATAGCCAGGCATATAATCTGGTAAAAATTACCTAGAATAATCCTTTTTTTTATTTTTTTTATTTTCTTATAATAAGTCCATTTATTGATTAACCATGACTAATCCCAACTTTAAAAGGTATTTGCCAAGAGTAAACACTCAGGTAACTTGATGACCTGCTATAAAAAGTTTTATTTATTTTTATAAAAAGATAAATTAAAATAAAATATCGAAAAAATGTAAAAAAAATTCTGAAAATTTTCATTGTTCAGAAAATTTTATGTAAGTTTTCCAAATTTTTATTTAATGTTACATTAATTTTCAGATTATGTTTTTGGTAAATTACCTACTATAGTAGGTCATTAAGTTACCCAAGTTTAGTCTTGATAAATACTCCTAAAGGTAAGATTATTTATGGTTAATAAATATATGAGATTATTATAGTAAAATTATAGAAATGTTGAATTATTATATATAATGAAGTATAATTCAAAATAAAATGCGTGATTGATGGCTTTGGTGTAAGCATTGTGTCTGTCCCAAGATATGGAGAATGAAATGGGAAATACGTAAAGTAGTTAGTTCTTGTTAACTAATTTGTCTCCGAATGTTATTTTTCTTGTAGTGAATCCAAGACTTTTTGGATCTGCCTTAGACCCAATCTTACTATTTGTGTTTGAGTTTAATGTTTTGAAACCCACCAATGGGTTTGGATTTTCGTATGGGTGTACATAAAAATTGAGTTTGAATCTTGGTGAACAAATATGTTATGCATTAGCTTTAATGTTTTGAGTTAGGATTAGTATTAACTAAAAAAAAAATTAAATCTTTTAGATGATAGATAAATTAGTTTATTAAATGTTGTGAATGGGCCATGTCAATGGTAAAGAAACAATAACAAAAACAAGTGCAAAGAAAACAACCAAAACAAAGCACAACAATGGAGAAGAGAAAACACAAGAAATATGAAATATCTAAGGATACCTCCCCCCTCAAAACAAGTATCTTAACATTAATATAATTAATAATACATTAATGACTCACCTTTGTAATCTTTGAGAACACTCTCTCAAGATAAAGATTGAACCTTTAACTCAATCTTACACAAAATGCACATACAAGGATGAAGAACTCTTATGGTGTGAACCCTACCTTTCCATCTTGTATGTGCCTCTCCAATGCCCTAATGATATTCTAAGACTTCTTATATAGCCCTAAAACATATTAGAGTAACTTAGGACAAAAGGCTTAAAAGCCCACAAAAAACCAGATGCAAAACAGAAATTGACGCTGTGAAGTACTGCTAGTCGCTCGACCGGTCGAGTAGCTCCTCTGAAGCTACTGGATGCTGCTGCCTTGTGGCTCGACCGAGGCATACATGCTCAATCACTCGAGAACTCTTCAAAGCCTTCCAATCTTCGTGTCTTGCCTTCATTAAGACACTCTAAAACATCCTTATCAATCACTTCATTGATTGACCCAAAAGATATCCTCTCATACTCCCTTGCACTCACAACTCCATTCTCAAATGTGTAAGCCAAAGAGTACGCTACAAGGTGATCGAACTCACCTCCATCAAGGTGAGATTTGGAGCTTGACTCAACAATCTCCCCCTCAAGCCCAAATCTCACATCATCATCAAATGTCACCTTCTTGGGTGATTTGCAACCATCATTGTGGCCTAAGAAACCACCTTCAACTTGTAGCACATACCAGTTGCTCTCACTTCTTCTCCCTCTCATGAGCACCATGCTCCCCTTAATGACCTTCAACAACCCACCACTAGATTTGAAGGTGCATTCCATGGAATCCAATCAACCAAGTGATATGAGGTTCCTCTCAAGCTTAGGAACGTATATCACACCATCTAGCCTTCTCTTGACACCATCATGTGTCACAATCATAACCTCTCCAATACCTTCCGCCTTCACCTTTTCATCATTAGATAAGGTGATAAGGCCTCCATGAACATAGCTAAGGTTAGCAAATCTTTCCTTCTCACAACATATATAGAATGAGCAACTGGAGTCAAGCACCCATTCCAACTACGAGTCACTCCCCTATCAACAACAAGCGCACCATCATAGTCATCATCATCCACAAAGCCTAGAGCGGCATTCCTGTTACTTTCACCATCTCATCTTTCAACCTTCAAGTCTTTCATCTCCTTGAGGTCTTCCTTCATCTCCTTGCACATCATTTGAATGTGCTCCTTCTTCTTACAGTAGTAACACTCCTTGTTACTATAGTCACTTCTCCCTTGAGACTTCCCCCTTGCTTGATAGCCCTTCTCTTTTGCTCTCCCTCTTGAGCCCTCACTAATAATGCCTCACTACTCCTCTTCTTGTCTTCTCCATCATGTCTCTCCATAAACCTATCATTCTCCCTCAACCTCGCCAATGCTTGATCAAGTGTGATAGATTCCCTCCCAAGGAGCAACGTTTGAACTATATTCTTATAGCTCTTAGGAAGTGAAGCCAAGAGTAGCAGGACTTTCTCCTCATCGGAAAGCTTCTCATCGGCATTCAACAATTGGCACACCAGTTTATTGAATGTGTTGATATGATCTTGATACTTGTATCATCCTCCTTCATGAGTTGATACAACTCCCATTTCAAGCATAACTTGTTGGTAAGAGACTTAGAAGCATACACTGCTTGAAGTTTCCCCAACAACACACTGGGGTCGGTCTCCATCAAGTAGTTGTACTTGATTTCGGGTGCAATGGCAAGCCTAATAGTGCTCACCGCCTTCTTCTTCATGGCCACCCATTTTCCTTCATCCATTGTTGTCGACTTGCTCTTCTCAAGAGCACCATCAATCCCTTGTTGCACTAACAAGTACTCTACGGTGCTCCTCCACACCAAAAAATTCATTTTTCCATCAAACAATGGAATATGAAATTTTACACTATCATCCATATTGTTTCTACACCAAAGACTCTAACTTTCACCCACCAAACAACCCACAAATCTAACCTATAGCTCTGATACCAATTTTTGTGAATGGTATTTGGCAATGGTGAAAGAAACAATAACAAAAACAAGTATAAAGAAAACAACCAAAATAGAGCATAACAATGGAGAAGAGAAAACACAAGAAATATGAGGTATCTAAGGATACCTCCCCCTTAAAACAAGTATCTTATAATTGATATAATTATACATTAAAAACTCACCTTTACGATCCTTAAGAACACTCTCTCAAGATAAAGATTGAACCTTTAACTCAATATCACACAAACATGCACATACAAGAATGAAGAACTCTTATGGTGTGAACCCTAGCTTTCAATCTTGTATGTGCCTCTCCAATGCCCTAATGATATTCTGAGATTCCTTATATAGCCCTAAAACATATTAAAGTAACCTAGGACAAAAGGCTTAAAAGCCTACAAAAAATCGGATGCAAAACAGAAACTGACGCAGTGAAGTACTGCTGGCCGCTCGACCGGTCAAGCAGCTCCTCTGAAGCTACTGGAATGTTGTTGCCTTGTGGCTCGACTGAGCCATACATGCTCAAGCACTCGAGCACTCTTCAAAGCCTTCCAGTCTTTGTTTCTTGCCTTCATTAAGACAATCTAAAACATCCTTATCAATCACTTCATTGATTGACCCAAAAGATGTCCTCTCATACTCCCTTGCATTCACAACTTCGTTCTCAAACGTGCAAACCAAAGAGTACGTTACAAGGTGATCGAACTCACCTCCATCAAGGTGAGATTTGGAGCTTGACTCAACATTAAATAATAAAGTTAATGAAAAAAAGTAAGGATAATAAGTATTAAAAATAGTAAACTAAAATTAGTGGGAAAATATGGGAACCATAATTATTAAAAAAATTTTAAATAAAATTAGTGGGAAATATACTAAGACCATAGGCAATATAAAAATATTAAAATGAAGTTAGTGAAAAATATATAGACATAAACACTAATAAAATATTAAAATAAACATGAACAAGATTAATTAATTAGCTAGTTTACCAAATATTAGAATTGACTAGTTTAACCATTCAACCCTATAGTCGTATCAAAATAAGCTAAAATTAATCAATAACTCATTTTGCCAAACACCCCCTTATTATTTAAGGGCGCATTTGGCAGATATAATGAAAGCGATTGTAATTCTTATCAATGGTTGAAGAATCTGAAACATGATCAATACCATGATCTAAAGAAGTTTCTACCAAATCAAGGATAATATCAGCGATTTGTTTCATTCACTTTCGATCAAATTCTGGAAGATCTTCAAAACATTTGTTGCTCTGATCATAATACTGAAAATCGATGATGAGATTCCAAAACCATATTGACTGCTAATCGTTGATCAAATACAAAATTTTGGTGCCGCATTATGAATCGATCATTTTTCAATTGGTTGACGAGTTTTTCACATTCAACTTGATTGAACCTGAAAGCTTGCGGATGATAAATGCTACCAATGATCCATTAAAAAAATTATATTACTAACAAGGGTAAGATTGTGTACTTGCATATATCTGACCCCTCCAAACTACGTTTAGGTGGAAGCTGTGTTGCTAAAGGCTTGAGAGTTTAAAATAGGTGGGTAAACAAAACTATTACCATTCATGAACTTGTAAATTACTAATTCAAACTCAATCCAAGATAATAAGCATAGACACAATGTCTTCCCATAAAAGAAAAAATACAAGTGAAAAAAACAGACATAAAGTAATTAGTCTCAATTTCAGCATTTATCATGGTGAAGCTCTTCAGATTTGCATAAAAAGAAAAGAAACAGTTTTTCTTATTACCCGACAATTGAAATAGCTTAGCTTCCCCGAAGCAATGGCTTGTGGACATAACACGAGCTATCGATGAAGATCAGAGACACTCAATAATCTCGTCTTCAAAATATTGAACTTCAGCCCAAGGACAAGTTGTCTTCAACTGCAAGATGATCTGGGAAACTATGAAGGCATTAATCGATCCCTCCTTCATAATGTTTATAATCTTTAGGTTTGGAGAATGACGGCTAAGAAATTCGACGAAGGTCAAAGAACAACCCATTTCACATCTACGAGGACATATTATTGTGATTGCCTTAAGCTCACGAAAGAGGAATCGCCCCCGGTTTTCCTTTAAAAAATTGGCTATCAGCTCCGGACCCTTGGATGATTGAATCTACGATATGAAATATGAAAAATCAGTCACACCAGAACTTTCAGTTCCATTTCACTAGTGAACAAAAAGGTTATTTCTGATTAACCTTGGTAGAAAGTATCATCCGAAACTACACACGAATAAGAAGTGCACATGATCTAATAAGTCAGAATTTGAAAAAAAAAATAATAATAATGAAACTTGTAGTGGGATAGAAATAGATAAGGAAAGTAACATACAGAAAAGCCGAAAAGCTTGATGTTAGGGCAATTTGTTAGCAGAGAGATGCACAGTTTGAAAACTGAAACGGTCTCGAATCTTACGTGGCCAAGGGCAACGGTTGTCACGGTATTGTTCAGTAAAGGCCAATATTCAAGTATGGAATCAGCAGCCAGCAGCTAACAAAGAATCCAGCGAAGTAAAAACAATATAGTAGGTAACAAATACAATGGAACATATTCTTTTAGGATCAGATTAGAGCAAAGGAAACATTTTGAATCGAATTTGGTTTGCGGAAAATTATGTTACAATTAAATTCAACTTTGATACCTTAATTCCCGGAAAACAATTTTTTTCTCCAAACCAAACACGACCTTAATCATGAAATTTCAAAATGAGATAGAATACAAAATTACCTCGATAAAATCTCCGGGTAAATGTAAGGTTTGGAGGAGCCTCAGACGAGATAAGCAATGAATCACACTTCTCTGGTTTAGAATTACCCTTTCTCCGGGTGCTCTGTGAGAGCCAACAATGATAACAGAAGACAAAATTGACCCGGCTCCAGTTCCAATATCCTGAAATCTAGTGTCTATCACTAACTTAGTCAACTTCGGTGCATGGATTCTTAGACGATCTAACCCAGATATATTCAATAAAGATAATTTATCAAGGTTTGGGCAAGAAGCGATCAGACGGTACAACTCAAGATCATTAATTGCAACTCTTTCGAGAGAGAGTTCAAGCAAAGTATTAAAAACTCTAAGACTTGGAGGAGCTCGTAAACGAAAATTTATCAGCTTCAAAACCAGCAACTTCTCAAACGAAAACATATGAATGGGGATTTCAGACGGGTGCTTTTCATACTCTTGAAGACACAATGACTCAATATTTTGCATTGCAAGATTATATATCCATTTATAGAGATCAGTATAATGTGGGAGAAAACCTGTTCTTAGAGAGAATGATGTGATTCTGCCAGTATGGCGACGAATAAATTCGTTAGTGATGCTAGCAACTTTAGCCCATCTAAATACCTCGTTATCAGGCACAACAGTAAGATCCTTAGAGTTCAGATCAAACTTAGACAGAGCCAGCCATCTTTTTCTCCACTTTTTTGCCAGAACACACGTCTGGACAGCACTTTTAAAAGGTATTTTGCCGAGGATAATGTTTAGCACCTCGCTTGGAAGAGAGCTCAACCTGTCCTCAGCAGATGGATCCTGCTGTCTAGTTTTCGAGCGGAGACTCATAATAGCAAAGTTCTCGTACAATGGGCTGAGAAATTCAGGGTATAAAACTTGATCAAATGTCAAAATGTACACAGCAATAAACTCTCTTAGTACTGTATCTATGAGTACAGGGAAAAAAAATTATAAACGAAAGATATGATTTGTTGTTACAGAACAAAATTTACGAAGTCAACACAGGTAAAGGTAAAGCTCAAAAAGGAAACAGGAAACAGGAAATACTGAAATCACAAGTGACGGAACCAGTTTAACATAATTCCTAGTTAATTCGCTTTTTGAAATCGCGATTCACTCAAAATGACCCTAAGCATTTCTTTCCCCACGTTTCTCGGGACTTAAAGGTCATCGATGGGTACAGTTAAATACAACATAAGAAAAAGAACATGGAGGCATAGAGTCGGCGCATAGCGGGTGAGTTACTTCTCTATGCCAGCCGCCACAACATCATCACATATTCTGACAACTTACTATTGCAACCTATTTCAGATATGAATATCAAATCTACTCAAGAGGATGAAAATATCACATGACACGTTTGTAGAATAATACCATATTACTCATATCATCAATAAATAGTACTTGCTGAAAAAGCATTGGCTCCAGATGACAGAACAGAACTGCCAGTATAAAAATGCTTCAGAAACGACCTAATTAAAAAATCCTTAGAAAACAACCACAGTTTACTCAAAGTAGAGCCTACAGCACTGATCCTCCAAGACAATCTAAAAAATCCATCCTCAGAAATAATAAAATACACACGAGACGTGTAAGCGAAATTAGGAAAGACCCAACCTTTTAGTAGTTCATCATTGCCTTATTAAATCTTAGTTTATGGGCAAGCAAAGGTACACACAGGACATCTTTCTTCTTTTGTAATTACTAGACGAATTATATTCCCTTCGCAAAAAAATTGAGAGTTCTTTTTAAAGAGGGTCAGCAATCGATTAAGCTTTGGACTGAACACTTAAAATGGCGAACTAAGGTTAAGGAGGTTAAAGATTTTGAAAGTTGAGATGGTCAACAACAAATTCGGCGTAACGCTATGAGATTTGCTAATGATAGTCTGTGTTAGGTCTTTAACGTATCTTAGCTAGATCATTCAGAAAGGTCAGGTCGTCAGGAATGCACATGGTCATCAAAATCATAGATTCATAGTAAGTGAACACCATAAGTGGTGGAGAAGGGGACCCAAATGAATGTTTTGTGATCACTTACACATAGTATATGGGAGTACAAAAATCCTTTTCTTATTTAAAGTAAAATCTCAGGCATAATAACATTACAAGTTCCTCATTCACAATGATATGTTGTATCAAGATATATAAATAATAGATTCGGTGTTGTAAATCATCTGAACACACGCAAAATCATAAAATTATAATAAAATCTTTATAGAGTAAAATATTAACTTGAAATTCTTTATAGAGTAAAATATTAACTTGAGATTAATGCAAACAACCGCTTAATATATAGAAACATAAACATAGATAAACAAATTGCTCATTTTCCTAGTTAAAGGAAAATTAAAGACTTATCAAAACACTATTTGAAAACGATTGTGACATCAAGAGAATCATTTCTAGGCCTTATTAGTCATTATGATACTGTAAAAGTTAAAAGGCTGATGTCCTATACAAATTTAAAAAACAAATAATCACATATGTAAGGAACAAAACTTGCTAAAATCCATAAATCCAAACCACTAAAATCAATCATGAAAGAAATATCGTGCTAAGAAACAGATTGTCAGTTTAAACACAAAAACTGCAGCAAGAAGCAATGCCCGAGAGAGATGTAACTTCAAGTGCAATTCAACAGAAAGCATTAAAGGAGATTTACTGCCAGAGAGGTGCAAGTTAAAGTTCTATTCAGCAGAAAGTACTTGAAGGATTAGCAGAAGATCGCACTAGAGAAGTTAAATAATAATGATGATGATTATGATGCCCAACAATGGGTAGCTCTGTTGGTTTGATAGAGATCTCCTTTCCATATTATTGACACAAAAATGAAACAGAAGCAACTGCCAAATAGTACCATTTTGAAACCAGAACATCCATTAATTCATATTTGTGGTAGATCTAAAGAGTCTACTGTCTATACAAAAATGTATTTATGCAACACATCTTTCACGGTTCATGAGTAAAAAGAATCCATCTCTACATTTCAAAATCCCGGGCATAATAACATCAAATGCTTCCCTCTCGCAAAGATATGGTGATAACAAGTAAAATTGATAATAGATTCATAAAATCATCTTGATTCAAGAAAAGGCATAAAAAAGATAGAAAATACTTCAAAGAGAGTAATACATTAAAATTAAAATGAACCCTAGTATTCATAAAACCAAGTACCAACCATTTGATGAGCAACATTTAATTAAATTTCAAATAACACAAAAGGATGATTTTTCCCCATGGTAAATAGAAAAAAAAAAATCACATTTTGAAGAACATGTTAAAATCCACCATCAAAGATTCACTAAACAAATTCAATTAAGCAAAATAAAATAAAAATAAAAGAGACATATACCAAAGAGAGGTGTGAGAAGTATATGTGAGGTCACACCGGTGCAAGTAAAAGTGCTATTCAGCAAACATTATTGGAGGGGTTAAAAAGCTTAGACCTCAGAAAACTAATTAATGTAAAAAACCAGAATAAGATACCTAGTCAGATTTTACAAATAAAATCTTTTTTACAAGGATATTACTTCACCCCCATCCTAATATCTTTCCTTAAACAATTGATTTTATTGGATTTCAGATATTATAGCATACCATCCATTCCCTACCCCAAAAAATTAATTTAAATCCCAAGTAAAAGAATTAAATTAATGGAAAAAAAATTAGGACTATTTCCCACACTTAAAATTTTCAATGTTTTCTATTTCCCACCCTAATTAATTTTTTTCCCTCCAATAAAATTTTCAATTCAACACTATTACAGTGTACTCTCTATATCTAATAATGATTATATTTATTCCATCACTACATTCCAAATTGATGTGCCGTCATTTTTTCTTAAATTCATCATAATTTTTTTCTCCATTCTCTCTCCGTCTGTTTCTCCCTAAATTTTTCTTTTTTCTCTAGCTCTCGACATGTCCTACTACCTCTTTGCTAAAGTAAAGGGGTATATCACTTTGAATCATAGGAAGGATAGCAAGTGTCTTCTCTAACTTTGTCCTCCACACATGAGCCCTATATGCTTTCTATCTTTCCATCAAATGGCGCCCTAAATCAACGTGTGTCCTACTACAATTACATCGAAAAATCGCAGGAAGCATCTCAAAAAAATAAATAAATAAAAGAAAAAAACTAATCTCCTCGGGCAATGAAATCTGCTCCAGCTTACTAGTAGGGAAATGCACGGAAAGATGGGGAGGAGGATAATTAAACAATGCAAAAGTCTTAATTCCAAAATACATGGACGGTTTCATGAACAAAAGCAAATCAATATGACATATCTTTGGTAATAATGCGTCTTTTCCACCCTATTGAACACATATCTGCAAGAGCTAAAAAGGATTAATACCAAGATAGTCCATCTACACTCTCCTCTATTCACTCTATATGTTATCATATGTGTTTGCAAATCCCAATTTTTCATGTAATAACCTATAAAACAAATCATTTTCAATGTACCTCTTATGGTCTTCCAGATCCCCAGAAATCCAACTTTCCATTTCTCTGAATAGTGCAGTTTCAGGTCATTTTTGTAGTTTGTACATAACCAAACAACGTAAACAATTTTCTTTCATCTTGTCTTCATAATCTGCCACTCTAAAACACCTTATTCTTCATTTTGCATTTCATCATTCACTTCAATATGTCTCCTCAAAAATCTAAGTAGACGTATCTAGCCTACCTCCATCTTCCTATAATAAACTTTTTGCCAAACATCCAACCAACAACTTTTCTCTTTTACCTTAGTGGGACATTTAGCTCGCATAAATAAATATACTTGAAGTTTTGTACAAAAGAACTCCACCTATGTCAAAATCTTAGACACGTAGTAATTGAAATATTTATTTCTGAAAATTTCCCCCAAAAGTTTTACTTTCCAAATGTTTTCATTAGATATCTAACAAAACGTTCACGTCAAATATGGAATATTTAATTATGTTTGATTTTAGCGTTTCTACTCATTACAAAAGGTAAGGCAAATGTCTTTAATCAACTCTGAGAAATAACACATCCTATAAAGATGACGCCATACATAAAGGTAAGCCTTAAAACAAACTTGGCAAGTCATGCAACAAGCTAAAATAAGATAGGACGCTCCAAAAGAGATATTATAAAAAACAACAAACAACAGTGTCAGAGTCTTAATTCCAAAATATTGGGAATAAACAAGATTTGTACATAACTACCTATGAAATCCAAATAAAAACTAGTATATTCGGGTAACCTGTATGATTAGCGGCATTTTCTTTCTTTGGCTGGTAAGATGTTGGATATCTAATTGACAAAAACTAATCACAGTCCACAGGAAGCCAAGGTGTTTGCGTGAACCCTAGAATATGAGAAGGGAGGGGAGCGTAAAGATAAAGGAGGGAAGATCCTTTTATATGCATTAGTGGAGACTAGAGAATGGACAAAAGAGACCCCTTAAGCAAACCAATACTAAACCGTGATAAGAATAGCTTTACAACTCATCAGATAACATTTTAACCACCTGACTTCTGAGGAAGATAATAACCTGCCATCACGATTGTCTAACATAAACTTGACAGTTATACATAACTCTCAGCCACTTTGCAAATAGAATTTTACTGATTAAACAGGGTTTTTGTTAATATTTCATTTTTCAGAAAAAAGAAGTGTTTAGATGAAATAAACCACGGAAAGATACGGATTCCAAAAAGTTTATGATGAATCTCTCTTTCATGCCATAAACACATACTATGAATAAACGCCTTCTTGATGTAGGGTATTCATAGGAATGTCACACCACGAACTAAGAGTCATTAATATGCAAGCTACAAAAGAAAACACTCCGCATCAATGAAAATGTGTAAGGATCTTTGCAAAGAATTATGATACAACATAGGACATAGACACACGTGATATGACATTCATTCACCTATAAATGATCACTTCGAAAAAAGTGATATCTTAGTCATTAGGTATGAAGGTACTGTAAAATTATGATAAGAATTTTTTTTAAAAAAAGAAAATATATTACCGTTCCAGCCATTCTCATGGTACAACTGCAACTCTTGGCTTACAAACCTTTGGGCAAAGATTACTGCAGTCACCTGGCATTTGCAATTCTCTTTGAAAAGTTCAATATAAACTTTTTTCTATGAAAACAGCACACCTAAAACATGGCACAAATGTACATTAACAACTAAGAGCATTGGACACTTTAATGTTATCACGGAAGAAATGTAATATATGAAACTCACCAGAAAATACAGTGCTTCTAAACTTAGGAAGACGACATGAGAAGAAGTTACTGCAGTCACCTGGCATTTGCAATTCTCTTTGAAAAGTTCAATATAAACTTTTTTCTATGAAAACAGCACACCTAAAACATGGCACAAATGTACATTAACAACTAAGAGCATTGGACACTTTAATGTTATCACGGAAGAAATGTAATATATGAAACTCACCAGAAAATACAGTGCTTCTAAACTTAGGAAGACGACATGAGAAGAAGTTACTGCAGTCACCTGGCATTTGCAATTCTCTTTGAAAAGTTCAATATAAACTTTTTTCTATGAAAACAGCACACCTAAAACATGGCACAAATGTACATTAACAACTAAGAGCATTGGACACTTTAATGTTATCACGGAAGAAATGTAATATATGAAACTCACCAGAAAATACAGTGCTTCTAAACTTAGGAAGACGACATGAGAAGAAGTGCATGGTTCCTTTGGAATAGCCAAATTTTCTCTTGTAAATTATTCTTCGGACCATGAAACTTTTCAGCAATCAGCTGCAGCAAAAGAAGTATACGTGAGAATTTGCACCTAATATGTCATCTTAACTGAGAAAAAAGAAGCCTTTTGGACTACAAAGTCGATAACTTCCTTAAAATGGAAAATAGAAAAAAGAATGACAAGCAAAAGCAGTAATGAAGAAAAGAAACAAGGCTAGGGTAACTTCAACCCCTTGATTTGGTAATAAAAAATGTAATTTGCAAAGAAATAGTCAGCTGCAGCCATCAAAATCATATTTTATTCAACCAGAGCTGCAGAAGTATATTATTAGTTTATTGCGAGCACTCGAGCAGTAGAATCCCATCCAAGTTGGCAACCAAAACTCGCCAGTCCAAGATCGTATACTTATCTACCTCTATTTACTACTTCCATAAGATAATGCTATCTCGGAAGATCATATTCATATGCATTGTTACATTTCTTAAAAAGACACAAGTAATATATTTCCCGATCAAGACCATCATTACCAAACTCCCATAAACTTCCGTGTTCAAACATCATGTATCACACATAGTCACACAACTAATTAATGTCCAGCATTCAAACACTACCAAACTATTGTGATTTTTATATCTCAACTAACAAAGAACAAGACCAAAGCATTATTCGAATCTTAACTCACCTCACTTGTGATTTATCGGTGGACAGGCACAAATGAGTAGTAGCTCGGAAATTCCCACAACTCTAATATATAGATCATATCTAAACTCACTTTTGGGTTTTAATGCTACGTGATACCGGTTTACATTATAAAAGAAAGAAAACAACTACTCTCTCTACCCTTTGAGTTTGCCCCATATAGATTAGAGAGCTCTCACTTTCAATAACAAGAAGGGGAACACTAAAAACTGCAAGTGGAGTCAAATGTCCTACCAAACCAGATCTTTAACCACAACCAATAAACTACTTTAACTTATTACCAACTTTACAATAACAATCATCCTCCAACAGAAACCATGAGCAAAGAAACAAAGAATAAGCTGCTCAATAGCTCTTTTAAGTCATCTTCATATCCAATTCACATCAAACAAGTGTTTTAATATCAATCATTTTATGTTTAACTTGCACAAATAACACATAGCAATCAAGTCAAAAAAGCAACTGCATGTATTCTATAATTCAGGAAAGTGCAATCTGAAATGACCATTCTTTTAACATCAAAATCAAAAATCCATCATAAAAACCAGTAAGATACAGAAAAACTCAAAGTAAACCCCCAGCAAAAATCCCCAATAAAACCCACAAAAAAATCACGTATAAAGAATAAATAGCTAATAAAATTAAACCTACAATATGAAGTGGAAACAAAACACGGGAAAATACAAATAAAAATTTCTAATTCCGGCAATTAACAATGAAATTGACATAAAGCTTGTTCCTTCGACGAATCCCAAAAACAAAATGAGTGAATAGTAGAAAGAAATGAGAAATATAACCGTCTGATAGTAAACTCCAATGAAATGTGTGATTGGAGAATTGCAAAGTGAACACAAAATTCAAAGAGTTGGCCTGTGAAACATATTTTCTTGGTTAGAGACGAGAGTGGAGTCGTGGTACTTGCGGCCTCTCCAACGCTGTGGGGTAACTTTGAGGTTGAACATTGTGAGATTAAAGCCTTTCAATGGGCTGCGGATTTTTGTTCCTTTAATTTTTGTTACCATGAACGTAAAAATGTAGCTCATAGACTCGCTCGACAGACGGTCGGTATGAGTGATGAGGTGTGGTTAGAAGGTGGTTTTCCGAGTGGATTGTATTAACACTAGTAATTCAAACGTTGCTAAATATGTTTTTATCCTTCTTGATAAAAAATATTATTAAAAAAAGGAGAAAATAGTGATAAAACATTAAAACTCATCTATCATCATGTTGTATAAATAAAGCAATTTGCAAAATATGTGAAACGACATCAAACACTTTATTTAAGCACTCATAAACAAACCGACTCTAATTTTTTAAGACCAAAATTTTTGGCATTGTTGTAGTCACGTGACAATTAACGCGTAGTTTCTTGTAAATTCCATCAAGCTGGCTTTTACTAACTAATAGTTTAGCAAACTTCATCGTTTGAACTTTATCAAAATATATAAATTTAACAAAAACTTAATTAAATCATTTAGTTTAGATTAATTACTTGAACATAAACTACTTAGAAACCAGAAATTACTAAATATAAAAATATAGAGATTGATTACTACAATATAAAAACAGATAAGTAAGCACAAAAGTTTTATATAAATATAAAAATATAGTTTTTTTTTCCTGATTTCCTTCTTGTATGATGCAAAAGAAATGATTCGTCCATGGGCTGATTCGAGATGTCCCTTAGGTTAGCTTGTATACGATAGCTCACAGATGGACAACTTGGCCTTCATACACATAATTAACCGTAGCATGTGGACATCGTTTTCTGAATCTAGAGATCATTTGAGTAATCCGTTTGGGATTCATAACAAGCGGCCCTTCTCTCGCAATGGTTACACGTTTGAGGTTTGGGGATGCAGTAATAATAAATTCGATAAATTTTATAGTAGCTCCCATTCCAACACGTTCAAGACATAAGACTTCCAAAGATTTGAGCTTGGGAAAGGTAAGAGCCCGTTCTTGAGTCTCCTTCAGAAACGTTTTTATCAGTGTCGGACCTTTTGCTGAAAAAATCTACAGAATGGAAGAATAGTCGCATTAGAGCATGTAAAATGAGTTCAGAGGTGCTTACGCCTCATCATAACTTAAAAATTTCAGACCTTTTCGTTGAAACCAGCAGGGCGTATTATAGGCTTCGATACCAAACCATATTAGAAAAGTTGGGTCCGCCTCTACATGTAAGACAGAAGTAGAAAAGGAAAGTGACTTACGCTAAAGAAGAAATCTGTAATGTTCGGGCAGCAGCATAGCAACGAGAGGCAAACCATAAACACTTGAACGTTGTCAAATCTTACACGATGAAGGGATAGTGAAGTCAGAGAAGTGTTCATGAATGGAAATGCTTGATTCTCAAACCCAATCGCTATAAGCTAAGAAAGGAGCCGACAAAAAAAGAGAAAAAGGTATTAATATCAGCAGTAATTAGTACAGGGTGAAACCTTTTCTATTAATCACAAAAGTTCAATGAGAGATCGGGTATCAAATTACCTTAAGGAGATCACCATATAGAGATAAGCTCAAAAGCGAATCCACACCTCTTAAGCCATTACTAAGATTACTCCAGTTGGGGAACAGCCCTACCCAAGTGCCTCTGAAAGAATCCGATATGACGATCTCAATTAATGAGGGTGCAGCTATAGTGAAGGATTCAAATCTCGAATCCACCTTCAGTGATATTACTCTGGGTGCTCTAATTCTCAAATGCTGTAGCTGCTGTATGTTAAAGAGATTCAACTTCTCAAGTAGAGGGCAGGCACTTATTAGATAATCAAGATCGGTCTCACTAATTGTCACGTCTGTAAGAGAGATCCTCAGTACCAAGTTATATCTTATAAACGAAGGTGGAATTTGTAAAGAACAATTTGACAATGCCAAACCCACCAGATTCTGGAAAGAAAACAGATATGATGGCAGAATAAAGCGTTCTCGGCTATAGTTAATAATCAGCAAATCCTCAATATTCTTTTGCGCAAGACACTGGAACCAGAAGTACAAATCAGAATAATGATTCGCACAAAACAATCTAAGGGAAAACGTCCTGATTTGTGAAGTATGCTGGCTTAGATATTTATTGATGATACTAGCAGCTATGTCCCATCTAATATTTCGGGTACGGAGAAAATGACCAATATCATGAACATCAAGGTGAAAGTGTGAAAGTGACAGCCATCGGTGTCTCCAATCCCTTGCTAGAACACTCAACCGTATAGCATCTATTATAGACATATTCTGATAAATGTTGTTGAAGATACCCCATGGTAGATCCGATAATCTATCTACCACCATCTCAGATTGATCCTCTTCTCCAGTAGGCACGAGACTCAAGTCTTCCATGGTCTAGCTCAAAGGGAACATTAATTCAGAATATATAAATTCATTGATTTCCTATAAAAGTCACTAATCAGCTACAAACACTCATAATTACCTTTGATGATTACAGGGAAAACAATTTCAAACTGAAAAGATGATAGATGCTGACGATTACAGGGAAAACAATTTCAAACTGAAAAGATGATAGATGCTAAGAATTGAAATGTTCACTTCAATGAATAAAACACGAGACTCAAACTGAGTTTATGAAGATGTTTTGCAAAGAGATAAGTTTAAAGGTCTATATTCCAGAACCACTTTGTTTTAGATCTTGGATAAAGATTTAAAGCTCTAGGAATGAGAATGTATATACAATGTCATTTCTCTTGTGCGAGGGGGATTATACTCTTGAAAAAAAAGGAGACCTCTCTTGAAGGCCAGAAATTTCCGACTATCGACTTGAGAGACAAATATCTTCCTAAAATCAAAAGGTTAATAATACAGTCTTATAGACAAAAAAAAAACAAAAAAGTGATACAGAAGCAGGATTTACCATTTCAGAACCACAACAAGCACATCTGCACCACACATTAGATAGAAGAACATAATTTTTTTTAAATATATTCTTGGATATGAGGCCAAAATAAATTTCTTAAATTAAGGGTGACCGGCTTATTACTTAGAAGACAACCAATAGGTAAGATGTAAAAACATTCAACACTAAATTTAGGTTTTGAACGATCTTAGATACCAATTGTGAACCAAAACAACTTTAATCTTTTTCAAACAAGAACATGCATACTTGTGATAAATTTATTGTGTTTCTAAATACCTACAGAAATGCAGTTAAGCAGCCTAAGACATTAAGTTGGAGTAGACAGAATCATTCTATGTCTTAAATCTGTGACCAAAATAACATCAGCGTTTTTTTCTCACCATAACCAGAGAAGTAAATGTTAATTCATCCAATTAAATAGTCTTAATTCAAGAAAAATCAAATAGAATATAGGAAAAATTCAAGTATAGTGAAATATGAAACTGAGATAAATCTTGTTCAAATAACCAGCAATTTGATCTAAAGCAATTAAAAAATTTAAAAACTAGAAAATAAATAACAAAGCCAAAAATAAAACTATAAAACTATATAGACACATAAAGAAGATTTATATCAATAATATCAAGTAGTTATTGGCAAAAAATTTAATAGACACCATATAAAAGAAAAAATTAATGACATTAAGAGCATGACTACCGTATTTTCATTTAGATTATTTATATTAATGATCCTCGAACTCCCATCATGTCCAATAAATAAGAAAAATCATATTTCTAAAGACTGAACCATGTAAATCTACAACTCCAAAACATTCAGAAAAATCAAATTAACAATAGACAAGAATCAAAATATATGATGACAAAGATATACCTGCCAAGTGATAGCTTTTGCCCAAAACTCAAAATCACCAATAGAAACAGCAACCAAAAAAATATGTTAATGCCAGAAAAAGGTGAGAACTGAAATGCTAATGAATAGAAATTATGTGACTCTTTATACAAAATACCATGACAATATAAGGAAGAAAAAATAATTTGAGTAAATCAACTTTATATGGCATTATATCAAAATTATTTATTTCCATAACATTAAAAAAAATAAAAGATTTACCCTTAAATGAGAAACCCTTAAAAAATTGTTAAAAAGTAACTGAATTATATATATATATATATACACACACACACACACACATATATGTGTGCGTGTGTGTGTGTCTATATATATATATATATATATATATATATATATATATATATATATATATATATATATATATATATATATATATATATGCATATAAAATCCAAGTAAAAGAACCTGACCAAGATAACAAAATTAATCAGTACCATCACATAGATGTATCACTACATAACTCACTTCTAGCTTGCACGATGAAGTGCACTACATGCTTATATTCAAAGGGAATCAAAGAATGAAAGAAAATTGTGAGGAAGGACAAAATTACATAATAAATTTTAAATAAATTCCTCCACCTAGGAGGGTACTAGTCTAGAGAAGTCACCCATCGCTTATTATTTTTAATGTTTTCTCCTAATTTATTGACATTTACAAGGAAATCTCCAAAAAATTAAATTTCAAAGTATTGCATTTTTGTGGTTCTATGTATATTGAAAAGGATAAAAAATGTCCTCAATCAACTATGATCCATAATATATGTCATCAACAGATTTTAACTGCACTAAGCTTTCCTCAAAGCAAAAGAATATAAACATAGATGGTAAAAGCCTGATATCCTTAATGGAAGAAACTATATACGAGTTATGACAATATAGCTTTTATAAATAAGGAAAGCTTTTTTCTCGTTTTTGGATGGTACAAGAGTAGCTGTCCTATAGGTAAATAGCCATTACCTTATTACATATAGCCGAGTAAGCTGTGCAGCATATGAAAAAGAGGGGGCGAAATTAAAACCCAGCAAACTGCCTTAGTGAGACAACAACTTAATATCTAAAAGCTTCCAATCAATATGCCATTCCTTGGTTGAGCACAGAACACAAAACAGCTCATTATCTAATTTGTTGAAGACATTGACATGCAACCAAGACTATTTCAGCAATTCAAAACCTTGGCATTTTCTTTCTTAAAACCAGATGTTCTTGAGATTCTAATTTACAGATTAATCAAAAAATCCCCTTTCCCAAGACAAAATAAAAGGTTAAGTACTCAAGTTCAAAAAAAAAAAAGTATTGCAAAATAAGAACAGAAACCTGAATCTCCAAAAATTCCATAGATAATTTCTTGCTGAATGCATCAACTAACACTATTGAGACAATATAACACCTTTCAACTGCTCCTGGGCATTGATGTGTGGTAATTAAAAAATATAACCACTTTCTGTCACGGAAAATATTACAGAAACAGCATGACTTGTGGAAGAGAACAGTAATACAGTCCTAAAATTAACCAACAATGAGCACATGACAAGCGTTCACCAATAGACTTTCCACAATGAAAAATAAAACTACAAAAACAGTCTTAGTTTGTGAGGAAGAGAAGTTTGAAAATGATGATGAAAAATTAGAAGCAGCTGGAGTTATGTAAAAATGTTACCATTGCAGCCATTATAAACATGGAACTCTCATCTTTGGCTTCTGGACAAATAAAAAAGCAGCAGCCTGATATTTGTTCATCCAAAATCTCCAGCAATCCTTTGTTTTGAATGTGAACAACACAACTAGAACATTGCAAATCAAGGGTTAAATGTATTGAACACTGAAACCATTGTTATCACAAACTAAATGTCACTGGAAAAAACTTACCAACACAAAGAGAGCTTTTAAATTTAGGATTCTCAAAACGCGACAGAAAAACTTCATTGTGACTTTTTTTATGCCAGGCTTGCCCCCAAAATATTTTTTTCAGGCCATGTGTTTTCATCAATCACCTGCAAAAATGACGCAAAAAACATAAACATGACCATTTCTGCCCAACAAACTGCAGTCTTCAATGAAAAAAGGTTACTTTAGACTTTTGATTTAGCAATTTGCCTCTGAAAGGAATATTGAAGCGAAGAGACAGAAATTAAAGACGTAAGTAAAACAGAAAGAAACAAAGTTCAAATATCAGAAATGATTCAAGTAGACATGTATATTGAGCATTAGTAACCCCCTCTCTTGCCAAGTTGGAACCCAGCTTGGCAGCTCCCCACATGGAAATGCATATACCCAAAGAAGACCATCATCCCAAAGCCTCAAGCTCCCTGCTCAAGTATTTTTTTCTTTTTAAACTGATTAATGATCTAGCACACTGGCTTAGCATGTCAATTAAATCTCCTTGGAATATATGATGAACATTAATACACCATAAACTATGATGCCTGTTATCTTGTGCAAGAAAGATACCGGAGCATTATTTGTATATCATCTCACCTCACCCATGGAATATAACATGCCAGAAATGGAGATATACATGAAAAATCTATAGAGGATCATAAACTCTAATATTATAGCAGTGAAAATGCTTTGATACCCACATAAAAAAAGAACTGGATTAAGCAAACTGAAATTGTACATAAAACCCAATCTTGAAACTCCAAATCAAAAACAAGGGCAGCTTGTTTACATGGTAAAAAACATATTACAGAAATAATCCTTCCTCAGACTGAAATCTCAGGCAACGTAAAAATAGCATATAAATACTCTCGGTCATCAACTCATAGCTGTACACTGATCAAATTGTTTCGAAAAAAGAAATTCCTGATGTTCTACATAAATTTATTAGCCATAAAAGACAATTGTAGTAATCCTAATTATGTTACACCAAGTAAAATCAAGAGCCACTATATCTATCTCTATTTTAATATAATCCCATGTAAAAAAATTACAACACAGCCCTAAAAGTTAAGTATCTTAAAATCTTTCAAAAGCCATATTTTCATAGCACAATCCAATCATCAAATTATCAATAACACCCCAGCTAAAGCACATATTCAAAGAAATCAAAGACAAAGGAAAAGCTTTCCATCAAAACTTCACAAACAAAACCCATGTCAAAATAAGACAGCATTATTATTGCTATTTTGGAGAAAAAAAGGAGGAAATAAACAGTAATTTCTAATTAAAGGCATCAATGAAAATACAACATAAGATTTCAATTTAGTTAAGAGTTAAGACAGCAGAAAAAAGATTAGAGCTTCAATAAAGTTCAATAAATGATCCCATGTCTAAAATCCTAACTAAACAAACAAGATAAAGTAAAAAACAATAAGAAAGTACATCATCAAAGAAATTATAATGAAGTTGTTCGCATTAAATGCTCAAATGGAAAATAGCTATAATTTTTAAAATTCAAACTTACATCACCAATCTGTCATTCGAAAGAGGGAAATATACGTCTGACAGCAACTGGAGTGCCCATCCAGTAGGTTTTCAAAATCTCCCCATATAATACTTGCATGGGTCCAATATTATCAATATGCAAGCAAGTTAACAGATCACAAGAAAATAACCAATAAGTCACCATATTGAGATGCAAGTGCAAAGCAATACGGAGAAGCCAATGACAATACCAAGAAATTCAAGGCAAAAACCTTATGAAATAACCACCTAGTTGGAAGAATTCGTAAATAACAATGTCAAAGCCTTCAGCCCAAAATATAGGGCCGTCTAAAGTTATTCAAAAAGTATCCCCAAGCATTAACTTAAAAAGGGTAGACCGTAGACGTCCTTTTCTCTTTTTTGTTATCCTGATTCATTTTATTGTGTAATACTATTTTTACACTTTGTAACCATCTTCAAAAGAAGGAATACAACATTAAATGGAAAGTATCACAAGACTATTACATAAATTTGTTATGATAGATTACCTCAAAAAAAAAATTCCCTACCCTTTTCACCATCTAAGTCTAAGCAATCAGCACCATCATCACCCATTCATCATAGCCTTATTTTAGCCTCTTAACAAATCCTCATTGCTCTCTCATACACATCAGTCCAAGCATGGATGCAGACAGATTGGGTATGGATAAAGCTCAGATACTATAGTTCTATAATCACCAAATATGTCCTATTAGGAAATACAACAAATTTTCCTAATCCAAATCTCATCCTATTTCATCAACAATTTAGACTGATGAAACTGTAATGAGGGATAATAAGTTCAACTAAAAATAAAGACAAAGATCAATAATACAATATCTCTGAAATCAAGCGCGATTTTTGTAAATCATGCATTATAATTAATTACAAGAGATCTACTGATCTAGTGTATAATCACCAAATTATATCCTATTAGGAAATATTTTAAATTTTCCTAATCCAGATCTCGTCCAGTTTAATCAACAATTTAGACTATGATGACACTAGAATGAGGAATAATAAGTTTGATTAAAAAATAAAGAGGAAGACAATGATGCAATATGTCTGAAATCAGGAGCAAAATTTATAAATCATGCATTAAAATTAATTACAAGAGATCTAGTGTATAAAGTGTCGTCGTTCCAATTATTAAAGAACTTAAAGTCCAGCTCAGCAAGATCAATCTCCCAGTCACACCTAAACAAAATGATAGTACTTTTATAAAAGTTAAACAAACGTGAAGCTCAAAATACCAACACTCCATGAATGCCTGATGAGAAAGTATGCATGACTAAAAACTTTGAGTAACATAAAACCATCACAATCAAAATAATTAGCATAACAAGATGTTATGTACTATGCATACCTAGGAGAAGGCAAAGGAAAATGTTTTATTAAGCACAACAAGTAGCGTCTAGAAAGGGAAAATCAACAGAATAAAATAGGTTATAAAAAACTCTCTAGTTTAATAGGAATATCCGACAAGTGCTTATGATGTTAGCATTATGATATCGAAAAAATCCTTAGTGTAAGGAGTATTATAAATAGAGAGGATGAAAGGGAGAGGAGGACATTATGAAATCTTCTGGAGTGGTTTACTCATATGAATACTTTGAATATGTTAGAAATACTCTACCTTATCTTGTTGCATTACGTTTAAAATATATAGAAAGCCTTCTCTATCTCACCGCATTTCATATTACAGTACAACATTAGCACTGTTACATTACATTTCCATAATAGAAATCCTCTAATATATCTTATAAGTCATCTCAGCAGCGCAGCACTCTTCCATTGCCGTGAACTCCCACCACCGACGCACCAGATCATAACACAAGAAAAATTTTACTGCCATATATGCTAATCTGAATAGATTATCTTTCAAAGGTAGAGGACAATCATGTGGGATTTCCCGGTCATTTATAACCATATCCAAGTCATTTTGAGCAAGTTGTGAGCCACAGGAGTCAGTAGCCACTTACAAGGCTACAACAATTCATCAACTCCCACTTACAACATTAGGCAAATTCAAGTCATATATTTTGTAGATATCACTGGTCTTCATCTATTAAAATCCTGCTTCCCATTTACCACATTAGGAAAATTTAAATCATATATGTTTTAGATATCATTGGCCTCTAGCAATAAATATATTGTTTGGATTGCAGAAAACGGAGGGATACAAAGGAAAAGGAAATGGAGGGATGAAATTTCTTTCATTTAAATAACAAAATGAAGGAAAATGGAACGACAAATTCCTTCATATAATATGACTATATGAGAGGCAAAACTCACTATACCCAAACACACAATAATGATCTTTTGAGGGAAATAAGTCCACATACAGAAAGGCTTCAAGAAAAAATCATAAGAAGTTCACGAATATTTATCTAAGATAAAAGATGTAAAATATAAATGATTATAACATCTTGTCTTCTGACAGCTCAACGATCAAGACAAAGCATAAAATGATTCTTCCAAGTGAAGAACACATGCACAAAGAAACAACTAATATATATAGGAGCAAATTAATTATAAGAACCTACATTATTATGGGAGATAAACTTACATAAGATAACCCGCCATATAACTTCAAAAGCACGATCATACCAGGCTTTTTTCTCCTTCAGCATCAGCAAGAGGTTTCCATGGAATTACTGCAAGGGAAAAACATCCAAAGCACAACAGAGGAAATGAAGATTTTAAAACTCAGGAAAGAAAAGACAACCTCAATCAACCTATAGTACCAGCCAATTATTACAGAATCCAACAATGCTCAAAGTAGATCCAGGCCACATCAAGGTGGTGCAGCATCCATGTAAAAGCCCTTACACCCTCCATACTAGAATATAATAAATAGAATCTTCCTCGTCAGGCAGTAAATAGAGTAAATAGATGTGTTGTGAAAAACAAGTAACAATATAAACACTCTTTCTCATGGAGATCATGGAGAAAGATGTATTTTCAAACCATACCAAGTAATTGAAAACATAACAATAATATGGCATGGTTTGAGAAGATTCATCTTCTCTATTAGGTACAGACGTGGCCAAAGCTCCTCTCTTATTTAAACATTCATTAATCAATGATGTACAACCTGAACCCACATCTAATGTGCCAAAATTTAGTCTGGTGGCATAGTCCCAACTACCAACTCTAAGTATTTGTCTTAGTTGTATTCACTCATGAGCATAGCAAATACATCACATCCTCAAAGCCTTACTCACATGAATATCGCTCTTCGACCATCCCATTCCAAAGTGAATCATATTAGGATTATTTCCTTTAAATAGGTGACAGCGAATACAAATTTCATGTACAAACTATAATTCTCCTTCTTAAATTTTCAAGTAGCATGTATGAACTTTGGAAAAAGGAATATACAATTGATTATTACAACTCATTAAATTATTTGCACATCTTTATACGTGAATTTGCGGATAATGTTTGCAACCAAAAGTCAATAAAAACAACATTTTTTGGTTATTATTAACAAGAGTAAAGTTGCGTACACCCCACCCCAAATTCCGCGTAGTTAGGAGTCAATTAATGACATTGGGTATGAAATGTTGTTTTAGTCGAACTATCAATCATAATCTAATTGATAATTCATATTCAACCCCGTCCAAATTAACCAACAAAATCATGGTGATTATAGAAACTGTTAACCGGAAAAGAGTTCAACTTGCAAAGGTAATCACATTGTAAAGTACTAAAATAGAAACAATATTCCAACAAATACAAGAAATTGACATGTCACTAAGTCATATGACAACAATTAGCAGAAGAAGAGGAACTATTCCACAACAAAACATTACCAGAACTTTAAACGAATATCAATTTGTGTAATCAAATAGTAAGAAACCCTAATCACAATTTGATCTCTCAATATTTCCTACTTCATTGATTATAATACACATAAACAGAAAGAAAAACATTGAATTTCTGGAATTAAAGCTGAGTAGAAAGAAATATAATCATACAGTTTTTCCAGCGATCTTGAGGATTGATATCAAACCAAAATCAATCAAACATGAAACATCCAACCACGAAGAGGAATTTGATTATCATAATCCCTAGAGTAGAGAGAGGCAGAGAGCGATCAATAATTTCCATTTTACCGGTCCCACCCACTTTGCCGCGTTTTCTTCGGACCAAGGGCCCACGACCCGTACCTATATTAACAATTTCACAAATTTCATCTCATAATTTTTTATATTATTCCTTCAAATTTCATTTACAAAATTGACGGTGTGTTTGAGAGAATTTTTTAAAATATTATAATTAAATATTAAGAATAATGTAAGTAAACATTTAAGATATTGAAAGTAGGCATTAAAGATACGATAAGTAAGCATTAAGGATAATGTAAATAGACATTAAGAATATGATAATAAGAATTAATCTTTAATGGTCTGTATTTAAACATGTCTCTCAATCAAAGAGACCAGCTGATTTAAATAAGTTGTGTTAATCTACTTAAACTAAACAATTAAAAAGCTAGTCTTATTTCAATTGAAGCATATAGTATTAATTTTTTTTTTGATTCGATTATGATTGTCCCTTCTCCTAATCCCTTTCTTCAGTCTATTATGTACCAAAAAAAGCAACTAGTCAAATAATCTATAATCTATAACTATTATTAAAACAAAATATTACTAACATCACCACTTTAAAAAATTGCTTATGTGTCACATTCTCAATAAAAATTTTCCATCTAAAATTCAATGATGATGTCATTAATTTTATGACTAATATTTATATCGTTGACTTTACTACTTTTTAATTATGACAATATAATACAATGTATGTATTATATACAACTGTTCAGAGTAAAATGAAATATAACGATAATGTAAAATTTATTTATTTCAATTTAATTTCTTAATTTACATAAATATGTCAGAAATTTTGATAAAATCGTGCATAACACGGGCATTATCTAGTATATTACTATTACAATTTTAACTTGTTGATATATTGAAGTTATGAACTCAATTTTATATCACTAACTTTTCACATAAATATGAGTTAAAAATATTACAATGAGGAATGCACTAAATTTTATTATTCAGAGACATTTCTATGATTGTAAAAAATTCTCATAATATTTTTACATAAAATAATACTTTTATATTGGAATGAAGAGCATACTCAATTGTCAAAATGCTATTTGAACCAAGTTTTGACAACTCTAGTGTTATTCTCTTATCTAGTTATCTTACCAATGTTGATGTACATCATTTTGTTGGCTTTTGTCCTCTATATATATTTTCCATTCTTTAGAGAAATATTACTCTTGAGAATCATAAATCATAAGATATGATAATTATATGCCAATATGCTACAATGTGGAGCATCAAAGAATAACTAATAATCATATAATATTCCTACTATATCCATTATCCAAATCAGATTTGTACAAACTATACTATTTGTCAATAACTTTATCAATTAATTAATTACTTAGCATTATAAAAGTATACATCCTATTCACTCAATTTGAGAATCAGATCTTGTCTCAATTTAAACGAATATTATTTCCCCAGATAATGCCATATAATCGAATTTAATCTAAGACTAGGTCTTCTCCCTCCCTCAGCCTACCCTATAATTAAAAAAATCCTATCCTTATTATAGTATATTAAGCTACATGTTACATGTTCATAAATGTGGATACTAGAGCTTTGGTTCTTGGTCTTTCATAGATTTAATGTACATTAAAATAGAGTACATCAACCATAAATTTAAGAAATATAGACTTATAAATGGAAAATCAAAAAAAAATACACAATAAAAATAATATTAAATAAGTCTATTTTAAGCTTACACGTTAAAAAGCTGAGTCAGGTAGAGTTTATAACGCCCCTTGCCTACATAGGTGGGCAATGGGCAATGGCATAAAGTAAGAAACCCCATCCAAGCAATTTTCTGCCAAGCAAATGCTTGAAGGTTGAAAAGCTTATCCAAACATATTTGTGGCCTAAACTTGGGCTGAGGTGGGTCAAAAGCTATTATTGTAGTGCCTTAGTATAATATTTGATTAATGGTTGAAAATAGTTCAATTATCAATGTCATATATTCATATATTTTGAGCAAGTCTTAATAAAAACAAAACTCTATACTCTATTAAATTGACATGGAAGAAAATGGAACAAGATGATATAATTAAGTCTTAGCCTATATATGCATAGGGGTTAAGAAATGTGTTTTTGTTATTCAAGACCCATGACAACTCAAATGAAGGAATTAAGTGTAAGTAACGTTAGCTTAACTTGGAATATAGGGCATGATATTGGAGAAACTACATATTCACTTAGAATATACGATACCAAAAAATCTTATGTACATCTGTATAAAAATCAATTTGAATCTAACTCAAAATTAGTGGAGCACTTAAAATACCGACTCCTAATTTGAAAATATCTCAATTTAAAAAAAAAATTAAAATTTGGTCAAATCAAATCGTAACCTTTCTTAAATCCTTGACGGATGGATATAGGTTCTTCACTTAGCTAAATTTGATTCAATATCCTGAGATTATTTCCTAATATAGCACACGTAAATAGATATCCATATCCAAGATAGAAATTATATAAATTCAAGTAACATAGATACACAATACATATAAATGTAGAACAACCAAACTAGAAATAACCAATAAGATAATAAGATCGTATGACTCTATTGTTTAAACTCTTCATTTGACCTCAAGTACCTATGCTAAATCTTGACGATCGGATATAATAGGACGCATAGATTTGGTTCAAAATTTCTAAGATTCTTTCATATATAGCACACTCAAACACATAACCGTATATAACATAGGAATACATATCCAAGTAACATAGATACACAAAACACATAATTAAGTGTAGAACAAACGCGCTATAAATAACCAATAAGATAATAAGATTGTATGACTCTATTCTTCAAACTCTTCACTTTACCTCAAGTACCTATGTTAGATTTTAACGATCGGCTACAGTAGAACACATAAATTTTGTTCCAACTTTCATAATATAACACACTGAAACACATATCGTATCTAACATAGGAAAACAAATTCAAGTAGCATAGATTCACAAAACACATAAATGTAGAACAACGCGCTAGAAATAGCCAATAAGATAATTAGATAGTATGACTCTATTGCTTGAACTCTTTATTTTATTTCAAATACCTATATTAGATCTTGACGTACAGTCGGATGTGGTAGGACTAGATTTGGTTGGAAATCATGGGATTTTAGGATCCGATTCTTATATAAATTATACATTTAAACGCATATCCAATATAATTAGCTAGGTATACAAATTTTAATAGTATAAATACAAAGTATACATCAAACGTAAGTGTAGGACAAACACGCTAGAAATAACCAATAAGATGACAATAAAAGTCATAAATGAAGATCCAACCCTACAAGAGATAGAGTATTGATAAACATTGATAGTCACTACCAAGGTGTGATCAAGTTTGTGGTGAAAAAGGATCCTAATCTTATAGTTGTCTACATGGCATGATAATATTAATGCCCAAAACCTCTCTTGACCAAGTAATTATTTGAGTCACCAAATCTATCAACACCAACTTTGTTTAAGTCATTTTCAATTGTGTTTTAAAGTCATAAAATTCATTCAAATTAATCAATTGAGTTCTTTTCCATGAGAAAAAAGCAGCAAATAACTAAAGTAATTAACTCATTAAATCCTATAAAAGTTATGCTTCTTTAATTTACTTTTTTGACCCCACTTTTTTTTTTTTTTTTTTTTTAACACTTGCAAAAATTTAACTGAATTTTAAGACTTATACTCATTCATTCCACTGTATCCTGTGACTACTGAAGGTGCAAGTGTAACTGCAAATAGACAGGTATACTTGTAACAGATAAACTTCTAAATCATCACAGATTCCAGTCAATATTTCCAATAAATTCATATTTCTTAAAGTATATATAACATGTCCAATGTAGTCCGTGGTCGTTAATTCAGAATACTAATATAATTAAATGTTTTAAATAATAAATTTGCTATTAAATTTATATACAAGAAGATCTGCATAAAAAAAAATTTAATAACGCACAAAAGAAAAAAAAAAAAAATTTTTTAACACTTAACACTTACCTCCAAATATATGTTAAATCAAAACGAATACTGTTCCTTTTAATAATAATATATGTGTTAAATCAAAACGAATACTATTCTTTTCAATATTATTTAAGTTTTTAATCAAATAATGCGAGCGGCAATAATATAGGGTGAGTCGAACATTCATCTCAGTTTGTGTGTTGAACCAATAAATTTGACTATTATTCTTTTGTATTATATACTATACAATTTAATATTAATAGCATTTTGGCCATGGTCTTACATTAAATAGATAGTTACCCAAAGTAAGATAGAAAAAACAATAAATCCAATCTTATCATAGAAAAGTATGCTTGCTAATAAGCTTCAAGCCAAAAACCGGAATAATAGTGCAAAAATATAGAAACAGTAATGTTACAATTATTATAACATTATATAACAGTCAAAATCATAAAATCTTTCTCAAAATAACTTATAATATAGTAAGAAAAGTATCAATAATTTATTTTTTGAAAATATTTATAACGCAACTACTGAGATGCACAACGAAACATACAATTAAAATTTCAATAATTGTGTATGTAGGTCTAATTCTTTAAAAGAATCATAAAAATAACCAATTTAGTCCAACAAAAAACTTTTCTAGCAACCTGCACTATGACTGACGCAAAACCTTAAAACACAACCACGTGGTCTTCACCAGTTAGAAACCATTAGTATGCAGGATATGGTATGGGGAGTCACCTCTCACCTGCCTACCAACAAAGGAAAATCCTTGTGTCACTCCAAACGGTCCAAAGGACACCCTAAAAGGAGAAAATTAGATAAACGCAAATTTTTAAATGAGACGATTTTATGGTAAAATCATTTTTATTGGACTGATTTATGTATATTTGCGGTCTTTTAGGTTAGTGGTATTAAATGGTGGTAATGAGAATGAATTATAGTGTAAAATTTCATTAAAAGTTTCATGTCATTCCCACAGTGATGAAACTTTGAAATCAATAAAGTTTTTTGTTTACAAATTTTCATTACCACCTTATATCACATCTTCTAATGGTAATGCATTAGAATGAATGTTATGAACAAAATGAGATGATTGAAGTTACAATCAAAGTAGTCAAGAGATTTTTTTACCAAAATTATATGAGTTTTCATTCTCATTATCACCTTTCATTACCACTTACCAAATGGGCCGTTAATGTGTTACAATAATTACTTACAATTTTAAAATAATCAATTACAAAAATAAACTAATTATATAGACTCATTTCATGGTGAAACAGTCTCATATAAAACAAACACTAAAAAAAGTATTGCATCTTTCATGCCTTAAGGTATATGCCTTTTGTGGTCCTTATATAATCAAATAGTTCCACAAGATTAAATTGTAGGCTTTCAACAAGGTCATGTGGGACCCAACAATACCAATGGCAATGGGTCCCACTTAAGGAATAGCCAGCCATAAGATAAAGCAACAACTTTCTACTGCCACTAATTATTAGCCACGTGTAATTAGTTGGATTCTCCCTTCCCCACTTGGACTACTACCTTAACAGTTAGTACTACTTACTAGTTACTACCCCCCTCCTAACAAACCATACATGTACACAAAATCCTAGCAGGAAAATTAAACATTCATAAGAAAGAAAAAAGGAAAAATTAGAGATGATGATGAAGGAGGAAATACCTGGAGGGGATACCAATAGTTGGGCACGTGTCTGCGACACGTGCCAATCAGCACCATGCACAGTGTACTGCAAAGCGGACTCTGCATACCTGTGCACGAGCTGCGACGCAAGAATCCATGCTGCAAATCAGGTGGCGTCAAGACATGAGCGCGTTTGGGTGTGCGAAGCGTGTGAGCGCGCACCAGCAGCATTTTTGTGCAAGGCTGATGCAGCATCACTTTGTGCTACCTGTGATGCTGATATACACTCTGCTAACCCATTGGCTCGCCGCCACCAGAGGGTCCCAATCATGCCTGTTGCAGGCTGTGTGTACGGGCCACCAGGCGGGCGAATGTCTGCAGACAAATTCCTGGGTCTGACAGAGGGAGACGAGCATACGACTGATCATGAAGGCGATGAGGACGAAGCTGCTTCATGGTTGCTGCTCAACCCAGGTAAGAACAGTGACAACCAAATTACAAATGGATTTTTATCTACTGGAGGTGGGGAAGTTGATGAGTACCTGGATCTGTTTGAGTACCAAACAGGTGGCGATAATCAGTTCTGTGAGCAGTACAATCCGAAGCGCGAATTCAGTGTGCCGGAGAAGAATTGTGTAGAGGACAGTGTTGTGCCTGTTCAGTGTGGGGAAGGAAAGGATCATCATCAAATACAGTACCAGAATTTCTTGTTTGGGATGGAATGTGAAACCAAATCTGGGTACAATTACAATACATCAATTAGTCACAGTGTAAGTCTATACACCTTTCTAATTATAGAAAGCTTTCTGTTTTCAGTTATAACTGTTTCGGAATTGTGAATTATATATGTTATCTTGAACCTTTTATGTCCACCTTAAAAGTTCTCGGTTAAATACCTCTATATGATATTAGAAGTTGAAAGTACACGTACTACAAAAAGTAAATGAGAAGTATATCTAGATTTAAGAATTATATTCAACTCAAACTTGAATTTGATAGATCTAATGAAATAAAGAGTTTGGGGACGTTGGTAAATAACCCATTTCTGATATCAATTGGTTGACTATTATATATACTTGATGGGTAACCCAACTAATATCAATTGGTTTTAGGATAGAACCCGATCGGATTTGTGTCGGACAACTCTCTTTTATGTAGGTCTTGTGGAAGTTTATAGAAGTTCAAGATGTTTGAGTAAGATTGTCTATTAAGAATTTTGCCGAATTAGACTTGATCTCTTATTTACGTGAAGTTGTAGATTATGTTTGATTGTACCAATCAACAAAATTAGAACTTATTATTGTTTATGAGTAATATGACCAAGCAATTGATTTGAAAAACAGGTTTCAGTATCCTCCTTGGATGTGGGTGTTGTACCAGAATCCTCAATGAGTGATATCTCAGTATCACATCAAAGGGCCTCAAAAGGGACAATCGAACTATTTTCGAGCCCTACGATGCAAGTACCGACTCAACTATCGCCCATGGACAGAGAGGCCAGGGTGATGAGATACCGAGAAAAGAAAAAGAACAGAAAGTTCGAGAAAACAATTCGTTATGCTTCGAGAAAAGCATATGCTGAAACTAGACCTCGAATCAAAGGTCGGTTTGCAAAGCGAACAGATGTTGAAGCCGAGATGGATCAGATGTTCACAAATTCATTGATGGCAGACAATGGATACAGTATAGTTCCATCCTTCTGAATCTAGGTGATGTCTAAAATTGGTGTTCCTGGTTGTGCTACCATTGAATTTTCATTCCTTTTTATCAGTCTTGACCTATATATATGTTCTTAGTCTACTGATGTTTATGCTATTTTCTTAATCTCGTTTTGGTTTTGTGTAAATTGTACAAACGAGTATATATAACATGCTTTCGTATTTAAACCCATCTCAAAAGTCGAACCATAAAATGACTCGTAAGTCGACTCGAGTCATGACTAAGTCATGCTCAAGTACATTCGAGTATTCACTCAAGGCAATACGACAGAAGCATAGGGAATATGTTAAGTTTAGTTGGATTTATTGTGAATATCAACATATTATCGAGAAAATATGAGGTGCACAGACTTCATAAACCAAGGAGATATTATTTAGGGGATAAAAATAGGACATTTAGCTAAACAAATTACTAATACTGATAGCCAACAATTAACTATGGTAAGTTGCAACAATCATAATTCATTAAGAACTTGGAAAGATTCCATGTATGGTGAGGCAATTTTTCAACTGAATCTATTCCTTTCCCACAAAAAAAAATTAAGAAGAAATATATATATAAATATATAAATATATATATATATATATATATATATATATATATATATATATTATATATATATATATATATATATATATATATTATATATATATATATATATATATATATATATATTATATATATATATATATATATATATATATATATATATATATATATATATATATATATATATATATATATATATATATATATATATATATATATATATATATATATATATATATATATATATATATATATATATATATATATATATATATATATATATATATATATATATATATATATATATATATATATATATGGCTATTCAATCTCATGAAGTGTCAAATAACTTCAAAATACCTCCATCATCAAAATTTAAGATCCTTAATGCTCGAGCATATGTTATATGCTCTAACACGCCCCCTCACACGAAAGTTAATATATTGGGTTAGAAGTGTAAATGCAACTCTTGCCGGCCTCTTGAAATGGGGGATGGATTAAAGAAAAACTAACTCTCAAGTGTCAACTTTCTCAAGTTATTCATAATTTAGTCACACTACCTAATACTACATGAATAGCTATTTGAGGACATCCTGAAGGATTAGATTTCTATATCCAATGGCTTAAATGATCTAACCCTCCTTTTCAAAGATGAGGTAGTAGTATAACCTAATCACATAATCACCCCGAGCCCACTTGTATTGACACGCCCACGGGGCACCTGTGGGCTTGAGCCCACAAACCCACGGGTAATGAGCGTTGACTTGCATACACAATTTATGAGGTTCACTCTTTTTCAAAACTATATGGTAATAGGAGCATTACCTACCAACCATTATATACAAGTCTCCAACCAATTATTTTAGTGATGTGAAATCTTCCTCACATTTGACATATTTTCAACACTCTCCCTCACATTTGAGTCATATCATATTCCAGCACCACCATCAGTTTGATACCATCTTAAGCACGCACGACGACACGAGGACATAGAGCAGTAGGGTTTAACCTTCCTTCCTGTATTCATTCATGTGTGTTTCTGCATTGAAAATTTGAAGTGTTTAAGCAAAAAATTAAAATAAAAATCATAAAATAAGCAATGTTTTAAAATAATTCCCAAAGTAAGCATTTTTTGCCCGGAGTTAAGGTTTGGACTAACAGCGAACAAAGAGGGCTGATAAAAAAAGTCAAGTACTTTGTTCGCTGTTGGTAGCGAACAAAAGTTTTACTTGGTCAAAAAGGGTCAAACCTTTGTATGTTGTTACTAATAGCATACAAAGATTTGACCTTGTTTGACTAGGTCTCCTTTGTTTGCTATTTACTATAAAGACTTGGTAAAAAAATATCAAAGTCTTTGTTCACTGTTACTTGACTTTTTCTTACCAGCCCTTTTTGTTCGCTGTTACTAACAGCGAACAATCTAAACCTCAACTCTGGGCAAAAAGTATTTACTTTGAAAAATAAGTTTAAAAGTTGCTTATTTTATAATTTTTTAATAATTTTTTACTTAATTCATTTAAATTTTCATTAGTTTTTATGTAAACTATATAAAGACAGAGACAACTAAACTTGGGTTAAGCCCATACCACTAACTTGGCTAAGCCCATACCACTAACAATCCATTTGGGCTAAAAATTATCCTTTCTTGAATGTTAGTTTAACACCTACACAAAGAGAGAATAATTAAGCTTACGGCCCGTTTGGTTAACGGTACTAAAATGAATTGTAGTGTAAATTTTATGATTTATATTTTGTCATTCTCATTTAATGAAAATTCGGTCATTAGAAAGTAATTTTTTTCACAAATTTTTATTATCACCTAATACCATATGCTCAAATAGTAATGCATTGAAATAACTTTTGTAAAGAAAATGAGATTGTTGAAGGAGAATAAACATGATCATTAAATTTGCGAAAAGATATTTCTATAAAAGTTACACTAACTTTTCATTTCCATTCCTATTACTTAATAGCGATTATCAAACAGGCCACTAATGTATTATACTCATTGAAAGGGATTTAGAAAAAGAAAAACTATGAGCAAATAAGTATTTGTTGGGACAAATATAATCAACAAACCTCTTTTGAAAAATAAAAACTTGTAGAAATGGGCTCCTCCAACAAACTTCCACTTTCTAACTTTCCATTACCAATAAAAATGAAGATCCTATTGAAATTTTACCAATTCTTCCTCATCCACATCCTACTCATTTTCCCACTCAATTAATTGGAAATTAGAATCCATAACACTACATCAACTTGTCTACTTTTGGACAACAATTTTACTTTAAGGCACCTTGTTTTTAGCAATTATTTAATATTATAATTTAATCAATTATATGCATAATTAATTTATTTAATCTAGCTTTATCAAAGGATAAAATTGTTTATTTAGTCCCCAATCAAACTAGTTTAATAATATCAATCAATAATTGCTTGAACTTTTATCTTTTACAATTGGACTAGTGTCATTATATTTATGCAATCCAAAATAACGACCAAATAATGAAAGATATATAATATATTAATCCATCGGTGCCATAAACTATTAAGGGAAATAAATGTTTGTAGTTTTTATGTATTATTACATTATATGTAATTCAATGTTTTTAATCAAATGGCTTAGAATATTGTTTAGATTAGAGGTGTTTAAAATATTTTCAATAACTCAAAATTTACCTGATTTGACCCCACATCAAAAATAGTTTATAATTATGTAAAAAACATTATAGATACAAAATTCGATTTCAAACTGACCCCAAACAGCTAATTTGAAATCAACTCGATAATCCAATTAAACATTTCTAACCTTGACAGGTCGGAATATAAATTCACCAATTAAACTATTAGTGATTCGGACAATAGATTGTAATCCAAAAATTGAATCAAATCATTGGATAAGTCAACAGGCAAAAGTGCGCAGATATGGGAAATCAAAAGAAGTTCACAATTATACTTCTAAGTTCTACTCAAAAAAACAAGTTTAGTAGGTCCAATATTTATGGCTAGGTTAAGCCAAATTCCTCCTGCTTTTAGACTTTTGCACCTCAAAATTCACAATTGTGATTCTTCTTTCCACTACTTAATTTATGTGGGTTTGTTCCATTATTGTATAACCCTCCTAATAAATTTACTGTTATTAAAAAGCTAATACATAATTATAGAATTTGGACTTGTTGCGGTTAGACCAAAAAATATTTTTTTTCTATATTTAGTTCTGGCTTTTATTTTTGTTGTCTTTCTAATCCTTCTCTTTTTTACGATATGCCATGTAAAAAAAAAATCATATAAATAATAATTAAAGACAGATTGAAAATTCTAATTATATGAAATACTAAAATAATTGTTTTAAATTAAACAGCTTTATTTTAGTGAAATTTTTTACTTTACCTTTTATTTTTTTTCTTAAAAAAAAATTCAACATTTTCTTGGCATTGACACCCTATATTTTTTGTGGGCCCATCATTGTATAACATCATAATTAATATCACATACTTATACAATTGTATATACTAAACCCTTTATAAAAGCAAACATTAACCACTCAAGTACGTTAAGTTGTGATCATTTGCCATTTCTTCTAGTCACCCTATACAAAACTAAAATCACCATCTTTACCCATCAAAAAAATCACCATCTTTAAAGAGAGAAAACAAAAGATCTTAGAGAGAGAAAAAGATGAAGGATGCAATAAACACCAACACCACTAAGACTAACACCACCATGGTAAATGTAAATGTTCAACAAGGGTGGAAAACACCCATACCATATCTCTATGGTGGGTTAGCAATTATGTTATGTCTTATTGCTATTGCTTTGCTTCTTTTAGCTTGTTCTTTAAGAAAAACTTATGGAAACAACAATAACAATCATGGAAATCGAAAATCAAAGTCGAGTTTTTCAACCTTAGGGAGCCAAAACGACACGAAAATCGTCGTCATTATGGCCGGAGATGAGAACCCAACTTACTTGGCTAAGCCTCTTCCTTGTCCTATGGTTATTCCTTAAACTAGTAGCCATAATTTTGTTTAGGGCCTTTTTTTAAGAAAATGGTTTTATGTTTGTATTAGTCTCTTAGGTTTAGGGGGTATGTTGTAAATTGATGAGTAATGTAGAATGGAAAATGGAAAATAATCTTATCTGAGAAATATTGCTCCAATTTAGAGAAGATCCTAAAAGCATGCACATTAGTTGGATAAATCAGATAAAATAATTTACAATAAAAGATTTTTTAGTTCTTCTTATGACACCGTATTATGGTGAGACGGACTCAAATTATTGATATATTTCTTTTAATTTAAAATTATAAGTAATCAACAAGGCTTGTATGAGACTGTCCCACTATGAGATAGATTCATACAAGCAGCCTAATTAATACTTTTTAAAAAAAAACTAATTAAATAACTTAAAAACAATTTTTTTGTTCAGTTTTTTTTAAAGTAAATATTAGGCTAGCCCATATTAAGCCATCTCACGATGAGACGATTTTAATAAAGAATTTGTCTTTAAAAATTTATGAATAGATTTTTTTAATATTTTAAATTTCTTCAGCGCCTCTCTTAAGAGACCGTCTTTATAAGAGACGATTCTCCAGGCCCAGGCCCAATAATTAAAAAAAAAAATCTAAAACTAGTGCACGCGGTTGAGTCTATTTGAAGTTGGTGTTATAACATATTGAAGTTGGTGTTATAACATATTGAAGTTGGTGCTATAGCCTATTAAAGTTGGTAATATAACCTATTAAATTTGGTATTTGGAGTTGTTGTTATAACCTATTAAAGTTCGTATTATAACCTATTATAATACCAACTTCAATAGGTTATAACACTAACTCCAAATAAGATTACACAGCGCGCGCTTTTCTGATAGTTGTTTTTCTAAGTAATAATGGGCCAGCCCATTTAAGATGATCTCAAATAAGAATTTGTGAAATTTTGCTACAACAAATTTAATCTTTAATAACATATATTTAGTGGCATTATTTTAATATTTTAATAATGATTAATTATGGTCCCCATATTTCTTTCACTAACTCCATTTTAACATTTTTATATTCCTTATGATCCTTATATGTTTATCACTAACTTTATAAGATTATTTTTTAATTAGTTGTGGTCTCATATTTTTTCCACTAATTTTCTTTTAATATTTTTTTAATATTTGTGGTCCCTACTTTTCTTCCATCAAATTTATTATTTAATAAAATAATATTTCGACTATCTAAAAGATTTTATTTTTCTTTATTTCCGTGATAATTCCTTATAGGAACTTCATAAAGGAACGGAGGGGGTACTTAGTACTCTCTTCATCTCTTTTTGTTTATTCACTTTAAGTTTTTTTAATTTATGAAAGAGAAATTTAAATTTGATTTTTGAAGTATATATTCAAGTCAAAATATATTCATGTGAAATTTTATTAGATTTGTCTTGATGCAAAGAATTTTAATATATAATTTTTACAATTATTCATTGTGCATACTATGAGATATCGAGGTTCAAAATTTGTGTTGTAATACGTGAAATAGTAAAGTGGACAAATAAAAGGAACGAAAGAGTCAAAATCTAGTAAAGTTTATCAAAATAGTATGAATAAATAAGGTACAACAAAAAATTATTATAGTCACGTAAAATTTTATTTTGTTTGTCTGATCACATATTTTCATAATATGACATCTTTTCAATTCTTAGTTATTTATAATTTTAAATCTAATCGATCCACAAAACGCAATAGATTACCCAAAAAATATCTGTAACAACTAAAAATCGGAAGGATTTACCTTGCTAATATGTATTGGGTAATTTTTACTTTCTATATATATCACTATGTAAATCGTGGCTTTGCCACTAATCTCGATACAATGCTTGGTGCCCAAGGAGGAATATTTGGTTTTTATATAAATGTAATAGAAAGCATACACTTGGTAAGCTTTCTCTTGGAATCACTGCTGGAAATTAACGAAAATATTTATGAGATAATTTTTAGTTTGACTCATCAATAGAAAATACTGGTGGATCAACTATTATTGTCTTTTGATGCAGATCAAATGTTTTACTGCTTTTAATTTCCATGCTTGGACAATTCCATAAGGATGAATCCTAAAATCAATATCTAAGATTTTATAATTTATGTATTTATTATATTTTTAATATTTCACTTATAATAGTTATATTTAGGATCTGGGGCCTGTAGAATGAAAGACGACCAACCGAATTTCATCAAATTAAAGATATAGAAGTAGCTTTTGTGTATACATATATATATATATATATATATATATATATATATATATATATATATATAGAAATGGGTCTCATCAATATAATTAAAAAGGAGAAGAAATAACCTACTTACAAGACCAAAAGAGATAGAAATTCGTCCTCAAGTTTGTAAGTGATATAGATTACTCTTTATTCTTTCTTCAATATGAGACAATTCACATATGGGTTAACAATGAGTACTTCAACACATATTTTTGAAATTTAGATTTATTGTATTTTAAGACGTGTTTGATTAATTAACAATTTAAATAGTCATTAATGTTATAATGAGATTAAAATAATATTTTTAATGTCTTAAAATGGTCTATTGACCTAAATTGTGAGCTTTATATTGTAGAATTAAATTATTATATGCTTGTCAAATGGGTTTGAATAGATTCCCATTAGTGCAATTGTGCGTACAAAGCTGTACTCAAAGCCAAGTACACAAGCTCAAATTGTAATTATAAAGAAAGCCAAGGAATAATATAAAAAAATTAAATGAGAACTTATTTAATTTTAGTTAAAGAACCACCACTTTCATGTGTTTTGTGGTGAGCATAATCATTAAATGAGTTTTAAAATCATGATAGAAGGATTGGGTGCAATTATTGATAGACGTAGCAACTCGGGGGTGATATGTGGAAAAAAATATCTAAGAATGATAATCAATGTATTAGGGAAAAAAAATAACCTCATATGATATAGTTTTGATATACTTTTCAAATTATTCATGAGAGTGTAAATATTCTAAATAATTTGTCAAAAAATATCTTTCAATATAACAAGATGATAAATTATCGGTTTAAATTTTTGATTAAATTTATTTTTTGATATAATATCAAAATCAACGTAACAAAAATTACTGGTAATTCAAAATACAGTAAAGAGATTATTTATAGATTGTTAAATAAAATCATTATACAAAAATCTATTTGTTTATTATTAAAGCTAGGGATATGTAATAATTAAGGGGAAATCACATAAATCAAAATTTGATATAATTGACAATTATCCCCCAAACAAAACGATTGTTTGGCCTTTTGGGATTGCAACCTGAAATTATGTTGTTTATTATTAAAGCTTGGGATATTTAATAATTAAGGGGAAATCACATAAATCAAAATTTGATAAAATTGACAATTATCCACCAAACAAAACGATTTTGGCCTTTTGGGATTGCAACCTGAAATTATGACAAGCCTAACCTATGAATGCAAAATGGAAAATTATTAATGGTATTCTTGTATTTTTGCACTTTTTTTTTGACACTCTTGTGTTTTTTCGATTATCAATGGTACTCCTAATATTTCATGCTAATTACAACCGTGATATTATTCAAGTTTTTATCGTTATCTTGCCGTTAAATACTTTTAAAAACAAACACTAGTCAGTTTAACGGTAATTTATAACTAACTGACCATAATTTATTTTTAAAAGGATTTAACGGCACGATTGTAATTAGCATAAAATGCTAGGAATACCATTGATAATTGAAAAAATACAAGAATATCAAAGATAAAGTACAAAAACACAGAGATATCATTGATAATTTCATATACAAAATTTGTTACTCCCTTATTCATCTTTTGCCGTATAACAAGAAGAAAGTTCAAGGCTTCAAGCCATGTGATGATACTTTAAATGTTGTATAACTCGTACAAGGCAAATTTTCAAATATAATATTTTTTATTTTTATTTAGGAAATTTGCAAAGAAACACCTTTTAAAACCCCTTTTTTGTAAAGAAACACCTTTTATAATTTTTTTTTTGTAAAAAAACACCTTTTAAGAGACTTTTTTTTAAAAAAAAACACCTTAAATCAGCTTCCGGTGACTTTTGTCAACTTTCCGGCGTTGACTGGCATAGTCAACGCCGGAAAGTTGACAAAATTCACCGGAAACTGATTTAAGGTGTTTTTTTTTTTTTTAAAAGTCTCTTAAAAGGTGTTTTTTTACAAAAAAAATTATAAAAGGTGTTTCTTTACAAAAAAAAGGGTTTTAAAAGGTGTTTCTTTGCAAATTTTCTTTTTTTTTTTAAAAAAAATATTTTTTAAATTTTATTATTATTATTATTATTATTATTATTATTATTATTATTATTATTATTATTATTATTATTATTTAATTATTATTATTTTTATTTTATATTTTTTTATACTTTTTATTTTTTTTATTATTATTAATTTTTTTTAATTTTTTTTAACTTTTTTTAAAATTTTTGTTTTTATTTTTATTTTTATTTTTATTATTAATATTATTTTTTTAAAAAAAATTTATTTTTATTATTATATAAAAAAAATTTAAAATTAATAATAATAATAATAATAATAATAATAATAATAATAATAATAATAATAATAATAATAATAATAATAATAATAATAATAATAATAAAAACAAAAATAAAAATAATAATAATTTTTTTTAAATTTTTTTTATTATTATTTAAAAGAAACACCTTTTAAAACCCCTTTTTTGTAAAGAAACACCTTTTATAATTTTTTTTGTAAAAAAACACCTTTTAAGAGACTTTTTTTTTTAAAAAAACACCTTAAATCAGTTTCCGGTGACTTTTGTCAACTTTCCGGCATTGACTGGCATAGTCAACGCCGGAAAGTTGACAAAAGTCACCGGAAACTGATTTAAGGTGTTTTTTTTTTTTAAAAAAGTCTGTGTTTTTTTACAAAAAAAAATTATAAAAGGTGTTTCTTTACAAAAAAAAAGGTTTTAAAAGGTGTTTCTTTGCAAATTTCCCTTTTTATTTTGTAGTACAACTATATAGCATAATAAGTTGAGAGAATGGTAGAACTAGGAACGAAAAGCTATAAAACTAAATTTAAAGGGAGATATTTTTCACCTAAAAAATATAACAAATTTAATAAAATAGAAGACTATATATTAAGAAATTGAGAGGGAGAAACTATTTTTCACCTGTATTATTGGCCTATTAAAGGGAGATATTTTTGTTGCTAGAAAGGGAAGGAAGTCTTAATTAACTCTTAAATGTATTTAGTATAATTAAATACAACAATCCCATACACAAAAATAGATTAGTACCATCAAATTACCATCAAATCAGAAATTCTACCTGCTTTATTTCTAATAAAATTAAAATCTTCATAACCACAGGTAACCTATTACTTCCTCTGTTTCATTTTAGTCGTTACATTTGCATAGACACGGGTATTAAGAAAAGTGATTGACCTATACCATAGCTGATTGTTTACTTTATATAGTATAGTATTTTATTATTGTTAATTGAAAAAGAAAAAGAAAAAATAGGTTGTTAGGTTACTTTATAGAGTATAGTATAATATTTTATTATAGAGTATAGAGTAGGATAAAAATAGGGGTTGGTAGAACTTTAAATGATTATTTTATTACTAAAAACGAAAATGTAGCAAGTAATATGAAATTGCCAAAAACAGAAAATATAGCGGGTATTATAGAACGAAGGAAGTATATAATATTGTTGTTAAATATTGATTAGTTGTTCATGATCTTTTTGAAAATTAAATTTTTTTTAATTTAGAAATATTTCAAGCTTAGTTACTTCTTTTTCAAAGCCATCTAAAAAAATTTGGGATTTCCGTGCAAAAACTTTATTTACACCTTATTTATAGTAAATATATTTATTTTATTAATAAACTTAACATATTTTTTTGACTAACTTTCTCATATATGGAAAAAAGAGAAGACCCTGTACAGTCAATTACCTCCGGAAAGATCCCTGCTCTTTCGTATAAACAAAATAATCAAGTGATCAATTCGTCATTCTTCATTAAGGTCGATTAAGATCAGGTGCTAAATTGGGCTACAATATGGTTATTAATGATCTAAAACAAACAAATTAAGTTCCATACTTGCATAATCAAATTTATCTAATATTTAATATACCCTTATGAAAAAAATGTTTAATTGTGATTAATCATTAATCATGCTAAGTTTTGTTCTATTAAGGGTATGTTATCAACTAAACGAGACTATGCAGTACATTATCATCATATCCAATGTATTAAGTTCATAGAAAACTATGATCAGGGTATGCGGAGGAAAGAAAGACGACAAATCATACCGATAAAGAAGGATGCGATCAAATAGTCACTCGGTTTCGAGAAAGATTCTCAAGAATAATAATTGTAGAGACAAAGTTTAATCAATACTCCCTCTATCCTTCTTAATTTGCACCTTAAAAACTCAAATATACGAAAATTTTTTGTATCTTAGGGTTCAAACTCGGAGCAACTGAGAGAAAGTATTTGTGTTTAGTTTGTAATCAAGACAACTTTACCATTATTAAATAAATATCAATTCTTGATCCTCACCACTTCACCTAAAAACCATAAAGTAGAACAAATACTATAAGAAACAACAAAAAATACTCCTTTTAAAAGGATAATATAGTAAAACCACAACCAAAACTTCTTCCACTCCTTCCAATATATGTTTACATGTTCTTCAACTATATATACATTCACCCTTTAGTCCTTTTTTGTCAAAAAATACATAACCAACTCAAATCAAGCAAAATAGAAAGTATTCTTACATTTATTTGAAAAAAAATGGGAGCAACAAATTCAAGTAATATTTCTACTAGTATTTCATCAAATTTACCAGTATGGAGATGGAACTCTCCAACACCATATCTATTTAGTGCAATAGTTATACTCATGGGTTGTATTGCTACTGCATTGCTTATGCTTGCTTGTTCCCACCAGAAACACCCGGACGAGCCCTCCAACTCGACCGGGGATCAAATTCGATGGGAAATGCCGGCTATTCCGGCAAAAAATGAAGCCAAAGTTGTTGTCATCATGGCTGGAGATGACAAACCTACTTATTTTGCTGCACCTTCTCATGTACAAGATCCTCATCCTTTTAACCACATTTGTACATGTGGTTCTCAACTATAGGCTCTTGTTCATATTGTAAAGATTTTTAACCTTAACTCAGGTCATGGTAGGTTTATTATTACGGCTGTGATCAAAACTTTTTTTTGTTTTTTTTAATCAGTATGTAGTTCTATTAATTTAGTGTTAAGTGTTCTTTTTCATCAAGGAAATAAGGGTTATCTTTAAGCATATGTACTAATGCATATTGGGTGTACTTGTTTGCAAATAACTTTTAAGACTAGCGTTTGATTTTGGCTTTTTATTTATGCTTAGGTATTTAGTAATTGATTTGAAGTCCCCTAAAAAGATAAAACCAAAAGTTATTAAACAACCAACATTTTAAAAATTAACAGCTTATCTTGTATGAGACCGTCTCACCATGAGACAGATCCATATAATTAGCTCATTTCTTCAATTAATTACTTTAAGATCGTAAGGGATCATTTTAAGGTTATAAGTAATCACTCTAAGACCATAAAAAGTAATTCTTTTACATTGTAAGTGATTACTTTAACGTTATAAGTAATCACTTTAAGATAAAAAGTGTATATTAGATCAACCCAATAGAAATAGTGTCACTGTGACACCATCTCATTTAAGAATTAAAAAATTAATGTGTACCAAACATCTTAATAACATTTGGATTAACAAAAACTAGCAACTCAGTCAATACTACCAATTGATTAAATCAGCCAACAATTTAAACCAATAATTGTTTGCTAAACAAACCCTATAATGTTCTCAACTAAATCAAGGACTTTATTCTATTACAGTAGGCAGAGGAAAGAAAAGTTATATAATATGAGAATTGAATTTAAGACTTTCTTTTAAAAAAAAAAATATATTTTCCCGGCTAAGACAAGAACAGATTCCAACTAAAACCAAAGGATATTGAACGTACTTGTAATCATTTTTGTAGTTTGAATGAATTTTAGTTAATTTGTTACTAGAAATGTGAAAAAGGCATTTCCACCATAAAATAATGCTGGTTTTCTAAAAGATCTTGCTACTTATTGCAATTAGCATGACTCATAACCAAACATTTTGATAATTATTAAGAAATCAGTTTCAAAAAAAATGTCAGCTAAATCAGCTGATTCAAATCTCTTAACAGATTGAAACTGTAGCTTTCATGCATACCTTACAAGTTACACAACTCAATTCACATTAAGTAAACCTGATCTCGGATCTCAAAAACAAATAAATTTTCAGTTTTAACTGCTTTTGTTTTTTTAATTTTGCTAAGAGGGACCAGGGCAAAGAAACGTAAAATTAGCTAAAATATAGCAAAATAAATAAGACGTACAATAGAAAACCGAAAGTTTCGTAAAACAAAAAGAATGAATTGATACAAATGATTATACGAGTTGTAAAAATGTTCATGATGACATAGTAAAGAGGTCTAAATTTACCGAAAATATACTTTCTTCGATTCTTTTCGGTTTGTCCTATTTAGTAAAAATAACCGAATACGTGTATGTCAGTCTTATTATTGTTGTCTTAGTTGTTTTTGTCGGCTTATAAGCTTGCTAGTTTTGTTTTCCTAGATGATGTTGTATCGTTTGTCTTTGTGTTTTGTGTTTTTTGTTCTCTTTTGCAAGGACTTTATATCCCAGGCCTTACTTGAGTTGGTGGCTTTCTTCGATCGCAACTCCCTTATGGGTATCGGTCTGCCACATATCCCACCCTTTTCAGACCCTGCCTTTGACGAAATTCATTAGGATGATGATGACGACTACGACTTTAATAATTAAGAACAAGTAACACAAACTAATAAGGACAGAAAGTGATTGGTTTAAATAATTTAGCATTTTTATTAGGTGATTTGGACCAAAAGATGACCCTTTTCATGATCTATATTAGGATATCAACTAGTATACAAATGCTCAAGAAAGGATGATGTTATAGAACATGCATGAATCATGTGCACTTCAAACAAGTTAAGTGTAAAGAGACGCTAATTAATTAATTAATCTTACTTCCTGCTAAAGTGAGTATAAAGCATGAGCATAGACTCATTTTACTATCCCATATATTGGTTTAATTACCTAATTGTTTGTTAATTAGTATCATAATAATAAATCATGTCATGATCTCTTTTGTAATTTTTAGGAAAACGTGGATGGAGTTGCAAATCGACCTCTCGCCTTTAGTACGCCAATAATTAAAGTTGATAGAGTATATAACGTATTTAATAGTACAATCAAAAGCTAAGCGAAGGGTTATAGATTTATGTTATATGGGAGGGAAATTGGTGAGAATTGATATTCGATAATAAGGATGGAAAGAAAATTTTTCAACCACTCGATCAACTCAGGATTCTCCGACTTCTAGGATATAGAATGTTCGAAACGGCATAAAGAGAGAAGTAGTTAGGTTCCAAATTTGTTTTAAAATGGATCAGAAGCACGTCATAGCTGAATCAACTTTGCCTCCACCCATTACGTCTAGTCGGAAGCAGGTCGGAAAATGGGTAAAGAGAAAAGCACCAACTTACCACTTATCGGTTACTCCTACAACCAAAAGAACACACTTGAAAGAGTTTCCTCGTCTACCCTCCCTAACGAAGTTTTCATCTTAGTATCAATTTTGTTCATTACTTCAATCAATTGAAGATAACAAACCCTAAAACAATATGAAAACAACACCAAACATCGTATAACAGTTGCATATGAACAAGCTTGTAATATTCATATAAGAAAATTTGTCTACGTATCGCTAAATTCAGTCACTCGAAGCGTGTAGGGCAAACAATTACATCTTGTATATAAATACGAGACCTGGGTGATTCACTATTGTCCAACAGGAGCACCTTTGTGACTGATGGAACTATGGAAGACAAAAAGAAATAAAAAATAGACGATATTTGAGACCGATATGTAAATTTCAAAAAGAATGGAGTTAGCATAACCAAATTTCCTTCGAGGATTGCAAACATGATATGACGTGTAGAATTAACTCGGATGAATCCTTGGCTATGTAACACTTTATAGTTACCTGGCTCTCGAAGAAGATGATTGTGAACATCTACAAGCCGAAATTGCACATCCGCATCAACTCCATGTCACTATCGACATACTTTGTCCATCGCTCCTTGTATTGATTCATTGCAATATCGAGCCAAGGCTTCATGCTCCCACTAAAATGAATGACTGCTGCGTTAGTAATCTCATCCATGCTCACACTTGGATTGTAACCAAGTCCAAGTACATGCCAGGACTTGTCCAATGACTTTGTTTTCGAGTAGAATGTGGCTAGGCCAGCCGGCAGTGTTCTGGACTGCCACAAGGTACCGTCTTCGTTCTAGAAAATAACATAAGAGAGTCAAAAACAATTGGCCGGATCGGTTTCAAGTTCACAAGATTTGACCTAACGGATCATAAATTTATAATTTTATTCTCATTGCTATAATATATCTAAAAAGTACCATGTAATATTTTCCGTAAAGTTTTAATAAGTTTATCTTATTAGATTGAGCCAAAAACACCTCTCCATGTCATACTCGTGGAATATTGACTCAAAACATAAAATTTGACGATATAATAATACTCAAAAATATTGGTTGGGTGTAAACTCAAAAATGCACCAAATTTTATTAAAAACTGTTTGTGTCGGTTGTTTGGGTTCAATCGAGTTGGATTCAGCTGGGTTTCATGTCGGGTCAAAATTTGAAAGGTTTACGCTCAACATATTTAAACAAAAACATGGAAAAATCTTAAAAAAAAGACGCTAGGGAGGGAGGCTTTATCATACCAAGTTCTGCCAATAATGGTACTGCTCCGTGCATTTCTCACGTCTCCAAGCATCCATGTCAAATATGTTCATCCCATACGCCCACGCACAGGCTTTGGGGTTGAAGTTCTCCTTAATCAAAGGATGAGAAAAGTTTAAGTACTTTGAGTACCTATGGAAAGACCCGAAGCATGTCTCAACAGCCCCATTCACCTTACCATCGAGATCGATATTCCATAGATCAGTCAAATCTTTCTGAACCACAACATCATCATCCAAGAGCACGATACGGTGCAAGTCAGGATACATCTCGGGCAAGTAAAACCGAAGATGACTCAGCATCGATAAGTCCTGAGAAACTGTGAATTTCAAGCTATTGAGATCTTTAGTTGTGTTCTCGGCCTGATTCTCGGAGTCACGTGTTTGCGATTTCGCTAATTCAAGTTGTCTAAGCACTGGCACATATGACGGCTTCAAAAACGTAAAGTCTTGCACAGCTTTTACTTCAACATGAGCTCCACCTTCGGCAGGTCTCATCTTAAACCAAACCTTCATTGCTGCAACGATTTTCCTATCTGTCACCACATGAAAAACATGTTTCCATGGCTCATTGGCATTCTTCACCAGCGAATTCACGACGACTGATACTGCAATTACATTTTCTGAGAATATTGCATAATGATACAGGGTCGGGTCCTCAAACTCAGGTTTTGGTTCTTCGTCCTTGTATTTCTCTGGATTTGCGATTCTCTCGCCAACAAGCCTCATAGCTAGGCAATGCAAACTTTTAGGTACTGACTTTGCAGAAATGTAGCTTGCGATTGCACCGTTCTTTTTCGCTTTAAGAAGCTGCTCGTGAACTGCAAATATGGTGTCCTTCAATTTCTGAATCTTCAACTGATTATCGTATGACTCTTTAGCTTCGGAAATCATCGCTCTTGCAACCTTCACCTTATCCTTCACTTCCTTCTCAAATTGCCTCAAGGTATCCTCGTCTACACCGCCTTCGGTCTCAAACAAAGCAGCATGGTAAGAGGGTTTAGACAACATGTCGGTGAAATTTTGTGCCAACTCATCATACATATTAAGCTGCCGTGAATTATCGAGTTTCAATTTTCGTGCATAGGCGGCATACGCATTAACAAGCATCATATGATCACGAGCCTGTTTATGAATCATATCAAGCCTTGTTTTCAAAGGATCCGACTTCAAAGCTAGAAACGATGTATGAATATATGCATTGCCCGTCATTGCCATCTCCTGTTTAAGCAATTAAATCGTAAGACAATACCCATTTCTTGATTCCATAAACTATACAACTTACAAATCTCACCACTTTCTCTAAACACTAGTCATCAACAAAATGACAAGACCGAGCTAAATTGCATGAACATATTCCATTTTCCCAAACTTACGCTTAATCAATCCATTCTAACTAATATAACCAAATTTCCCCCATCACTTCTAACACGAAGATTCCACCCGTTTAAAAGCAACATCACAAGTATAGGAACACACAAAAGTCGCATCATACACAACAAAACGAGCTCAACAAGATCAAGTCTTCTATCTACATAACAAAGCATATTATATCCCCAAACATTCTATTACCCAATACCATTAATAAGTGGCTCCCAACTAGGCCTGGTTTGGTCCGTCCGCTATATGGAATATTGGAATCTAACCCTTGTTAGTAATAACTAAAGTCGTTTCCAATTAACCATTGGTAACAAATATCATCTTTAACTTCACATGAATAAGAAGCGAACATAGATTTGATTTTTTTAGTTTTTTGCTTCTAGATTTGATGATCAACTCCGGATTAACCACAATCCTCATTCTTAGAAAAGCACCAAAAATCTGATTCTAAAAATTGAAAGGAGCAAGACCTAACAGATTAAATTAGCTAATTATATAATCAACAATAAACTAGCATAAAAGTTCAGCAACAATTACTATCACTTATAACTATCAATCAACATTGAACAAATCTCACCCAAAAAAACCATAACATAGAAAGGTTACACTGAGATTACAACAGAAATTTCTACAACTTTTAATCAAATTAACAAAAACCCACAAAAATTCACAACTCTAGAAACAATATCATCAACATAAAAGATTACACTAACAATTCCACATCATTGACAACGACTATCAATCAAAAATAAGCAAAAAAAACTCCCCAAAATTCACAGAATTCACAACTTTATCATTAACAAATAAACAGCAATTACCATAACTATAAATCAAATGCAAACAAAACCCAGATCAAATAATTGCAAAAAGATACTAGCTTTATTAGCAACACAATCAACAGAAACTACAATAACTATGGATTAAATTTAAACAAAACCCATATCGAAAAATGCCACAAAGTTAAAAACTTAATCATTAACATCATCAATTTTAAACAAAACCCAATTCAACATTATCACATAACAAAAATAATAAAAAAATAATTTAAAAAAACGGAAAGAAAAAAGAAACATACTGGATCTGAAGAAGAAGAAGAAGAAGAAGAAGAAGAAGAATAAGGAGAGGTAAAGAGAAGTTTAAGAGCAGCAAGAAAGAGAAGAGAAACAATAATGGAAACGAAGATCGGATATGACATTATGCTCCGAAAACCCGACCCAGAACCACCTCCTCTTCCTCCTCTTCCTGCTACTGCCATTGTAAATGATCTATCTTTACCCTTTTCAATGGATGATCCAAATGCAAAAACTGGGTTATGGGTTTTCTTTATTGATCTAAAAATATGTGCTCTTGGTGAAGTGAGAGTGATAGTGTGATGAAGAAATTCGAGATTTTGGGTTTGAGTCGGTGGGTTTACTAAGAATTTTGTTGATTTTTCCCAAGTTTCTGTATAATTATGAGGTTCTGACTTTTTTCTGTAAAAGTTGATCAGAATTCACCATGTCGGTAGCCGTAAGGCCGATGGTAAGAATCAAGGCCCGAGATTTGGCCCGGTTTATGATTGACTATGGATAAATTTAATATATTTAGAATGTTGCTTATTATCACCGCTATTACACCTAATAATTTTGAAAAGATTTAAAATTAACTTAAAATTCGATCATAATCAATAAACAAATTTGAAAATTTTTAATCGTATTTTGAAAATGACATAAAGAAATATTAACAAACAATATTGGGTTAAACTGATCGTAACTCAAATTTGAACTATGTCAACTCGTTTTTTTTATTTTTTTGATGTTTCAGTTTAAACTTCTACTTTATCAATTTATTTGAAGTCTACTATACTTCTTGTCGACTTTTATATTTTGAGTCAATAAAAACTTTGTTGAAGCTTTAAGTATATTGATTTTTTTTAAAAAAAAAATAATTTCCAAAAAAAATCAAAATTAGAAGTATTTATATTTTTTTTTTTGAAAAATGTTAATGGTAAATTTAATAAAAAGACCATGACCCACTAGGTCCACCTTAACTTAACCTGAACCACACATGACTTGAATTGCAAATAACCACAACCAGTGCCCAACAATAACTCGATTTGAATGACTCTTAGTTCTGTTACATAAATAAACAGAAAAAAAATTTATATGAGACAAATTAGTAGCATATGAATTGTCAATTTGAATGACTCTTAATTCGTTATTAAAGCCGTCTCACCAAGAGATATTTGCACGCCTAATCTAGTCCAAACAAACTCATACGAACCCAAAATAGGCCTTATTATGAGCATCATTATTTTGGGCCAGACAAGTTATAACTTGAAAATTTGAAAAAAGTAAGACGATTCAACAACTTTTTTTCCCAAAATAAGCTCCGTAAAAACTTATTTTCCAAAATAAGCGTCCGTACATCCAAACCTAGGTTTGGGAAGAGTCGCTGTTAGTAAAAGCGAAAGAGCCAAAAAAAAAATTAAAAAGCCCAAAGTCGCTGTTACTAACAGCGACTTAGGTCGTTTTATTTTTCCAGTTTCTTCTTCTTCCTCATTTCAGCTTGCGTTTTTTTTTTTTCATTCGACATCTCCCTCGTTTATCCTCCATTAAAATCACATTCAATCCTTCAACTATACTCATCAAATTCCAAATTTGTACCACTAATTAGTTCTGTAATCTTCGAAGATAGACCTAAGGTATTTTTTTGTGTTTTTTTTTAAAGTTTTGAAAATATAGAGTTTATTGAATTTTAATCAACTTTCACATTAATGTAGGTTCAAAAGCTTGCAATTAACTAATTCTTGTTGATCTACAGCTTATTGAGGTACGTTTTTATTTTAAATTTTGTTATTTGGTGCTGATTTCAAAATGTATCTCATGTTTAGTGGTCATTTACACTTAAACTCTACGAAAATGTCGAATATAGTTATTTACCTTGATCTTCATAATTAAAAGTTTGTTTGAGAATTTGTTGTTGAATTTAAAATATATAGTGGTCATATATTTATTAACAGGATGGTGATGTTGATTTTGTATGTGCTATTGTAGAAATGGATTCATTTCGTGTGACCGTTGTATGCTTTTGGAATGGTTCTATTCGATCAACTAGTAACAATGTTAAGTATGTTGGGGGAAGACGTAAACTGTTTGCATGCAACTCATACATGGATTTGAATGAATTTAAACATTTTATATGCTCTAAGATTGGCATTGACACTACAAGAAGTACTGTTAATTTAAGTTTTAAGTACAATATGAGTGGAGATTTGTTAGCTTTTCCGGTTGAGGATGAGGAGGCTATAGATGCAATGTGGGAGTATTCAAGGTCTACCCCTACTCCTTCTTTACAGTTATATGTAGAAGAGGTACCCCTAGGAAATGAAGATATTAATGTTGTGGAAACAAATGCATTCATGAATATAACTTCTTCTGCTCCTTCTCATACGCCCTTCCCTATTGATAGGTCGTTTTACTACCAAAAATAATTCCTAATTCACCTAACTAGTATAGTTGGGAAAGTAGGGTCGAACCACTGTGGAAGGACAAATAAAGTCACAATTTGAACCAAGTTCACTATTGCTAACGATCAAATGTTGGATTTTTGTTTATCTAAGTAGAACGAAAAAAACACGAGATGAATAAAATTCAATAATTAAAAACCTAGGGCTAAAAGGATTCACTATGCATCGATCATGATTCATGAACAATAATTGGGATAGGAATGAATATAGGCGAAGGAAGATGTTGCTCTCGCAAACAAATTCGACAATCAAACAATAAAACAAGCTATCGCGATTAAAGCTTAATTGTTCAAAGAAGGAAATCGTTCACTCAAACTCGCAACTCTCGTTTATAGAATTGAGCGAATAAAACTTGCAAATTGGCCAAACATGCAATCAATCTAAAACCCATCAATTGAATCGCCTAGACAAACCAAATTTAAATCCTAAAATCAAACAAGAATCATGACCTTTTGCATAGTTTCACCAAGCCCTAGAAATAAAACTACTCACTAAGCATATTAAAACTAACAAGAGATTCAACAATGAAATCCATGGAGAAAATCAAATTCAAATTAAATGTAGAAACAAACATTCAAAGATAACAACGATAAACAAGAACAAGAAATTAGAATTGAAACTAATACCTTCAATATAATTAAGATTACAATGTCGAAATGTTAATTAACAATCCCTCAAGGCAAGTAATATGATAAAAATAAGAAAAACTTCCCCCCTGGAAATTCCCCTCAAAAGCTATTTATATCCTCCTCCAAAGAGATCGGAGGATACGGAAGTTACTAAAAAAAAAAAAAAAACTGCTTGACCCGGCCGGGTATGTGGAAACCCGGCCGGGTACGAGGCATAACTAAATCTCAAAGATCAAAAAGTTTCTAAGTTCAGGAGTAAACCCGGCCGGGTATGTGGAAACCCGCCCGGGTATGAGAGGCTCACCCGGCCGGGTATGTGGAAACCCGCCCGGGTATGAGAGGCTCACCCGGCCGGGTATGTAGAAACCCGGCCGGGTCCGTGTGGCAACTTTTTCCTCCAAATAGCGTCTTCAAATTCTTCTAAGTATCAAGTGCAAACCCGGCCGGGTATGTGGAAACCCACCCGGGTATGAGAGGCTCACCCGGCCGGGTATGAGGAAACCCACCCGGGTATGAGACCTGGTCAGCACAAAAATGACCTTTGAGTAGCTTATGACCTTCCAACTTGCAAATCTCGCTCCAAGAGTCGATTCCTAGTATAATTAGAGCTTTGTACCTACAAAATAGATAAGAAACAAACACTCCAATCAAGCATAAAAACCAATAGAAAATTGAGCAAAATACGTGAGAAATGCTATGTAAATACAATGGGGGCATGGTAGAAAATAATATATAAAATACACATATCACCTACCCAAGAAACCCAAAATCCCTTTTGCCATCTTCCTCTTGTCCTTCTAATGAACCCAATCAACTTCAATTTCAAGTCTCAAATGATGATACTTTTAACTTAGAAGATACAAATGAGCCTTGGGATGATGTTAATAGTGAGAGTAATGAATTCGTTGAAGCTCCTTCTGAGGATGATTTGGTTGTTGACGAGGAGGCTCTTGCTAATGACATGACCTTAGGAAACATTTCAATAATCGTTGCTCCTTGAAAACTGTTTGTAATTATTGAACATTTGTACATACTCAATATTTGTAACAGTTGGGCTTTTGTGTGTAAATTGTAACATATATATAGATGTATATATTTTAAAAGTAGTATCACACGTTTATTATGAATGAATTGATGTTAAGTACTGAGACTTTTCGGCGATGAATCATTCCGCCAAGAATGCAGTATGAATTTAATCAAAAACAAACAAACGATCATATTCAAATAAGGATGTTGCTATCGAACATTCAACACATTTTCAATCAAGTTCAACAAATCCATATCAAATTACATACTTCATTCGTTAAGTTAAACTACCGTCACTAACTAAGAAGGCTTCTTCAACTTTCTCATAATCCTTTCAGTCTCTTCTTTCCTATGTGCCATATCATCCATTTGTCTCTTTAGATTAATTACCTCATCTTTAAGCTCTTGTTTTTCCTTTTCAAGCCGTATTATTAAGTCTCTCTGCCATTTTATACCCTCCGGAGCAATCCATCGAAAGTATGTGCATCCTAATCCGCCAACCGAGTAGAAAGGGCAAGCAACAAATTCACGCTGTATTAATCTCAACTTCATAACCACAATCACAGAGCTCTTCAACACAATGCTCCTTTGACATCTACATAACACATATAATATACAAACGTAAGTAAACTTTCAAAAATAATATTAACATTTATAAATTGACATTAAAACTAACATAATACCTTATGTTACCTTTAAAAATTGATTGAAAAGAAGAAGAATGATGTAAAATGGGTATAATGAAGTATGGAAAATGATGAAGCTATTTATAGAACATCATTACAACGGCTATTTTCACGTTCCTAACGGCTATTTTTCTAAATTACCAACGGCTACTTTAGTTCTCCAAAAAAAAAATTACAGGTTAAAGTCGTTGTTACTAACAGCGACTGATTGAGTTGACTGGTCAACTCCTTAAGTCGCTGTTAGTAACAGCGACTAAAGGAGTTGACCAGTCAACTCATTCAGTCGCTGTTAGTAACAGCGACTTTAACCTTTAATTTTTTTTTTGGATCTTTCGCTGTTAATAACAGCGATTTAACACGGCTTGGAAGTACGGACGCTTATTTTGGGAAATAAGTTTTTACGAAGCTCATTTTTAGAATTAAGTTGTTAAATAATCTTTTTTTTTTCAAATTTTCTTATAACTTCATCTTGGACAGGCACAACAATATATCATGAGAAGCCCAAACAACATATTATCGGTTTCAAATTTTTCCCTCCTTCCTAGTCAAACAAGAAAATTTGAAGTTAATAAGATTAATTATAAAAAAAAATGCACCAAATAAGAACAAAATCAACTTATTTCCAAATGTAAGCGCCTAAATCTCAAACCTGAGGTATGGGTTTGTTCGCACTTACTAACTGCGAACAAGTGGTTTATTAAAAAAAAAGTTAAAGAAGCTATTCGCACTTATTAACTATGAACAGGGTTGTTGACTTTTTTTTTACCAAATCACATGTTCGTAGTTAGTAAGTGCGAACATGTATGTCCTTAAATACGTCCCTAAATACAACAACTTCTTTCTAGCTGCGAACAGAGGAATCTGGTCAAACAGAGTCAACCTCCTATTCGCAGTTACTAACTGTGAACAGGGAGTAAACCCTGTTTGACCAGGTTTTCCTTTGTTAGCACTTAGTATGTGAGAACAGCTTGGTTGACTTTTTTTGACCAGTTTGCCTCTGTTCGCAGTTACTAACTGTGAACAGCACCAAACCTGAGCTCTGGGGTTAGAGGCGCTTACATTTGGAAATAAGTTGATTTTGCTCTTATTTTGTGCTTTTTTTTATAACTAATCTTATCTATTTCAAATTTTCGCCAAACAACCCTTCCTTTTATCAGCGCGAAAAACAAAAGCGTTCAACATTTTCTTTGCTACAAACAGGTAAATTATCAATTTCTCTATACAACTCACGCATTTAACATCTTTCACAGTTTAATCTCTTGGTTTTTCTGTAATCGATTTGTCACAATTCCTTATAGTTTCGTGAATTTATGATACTTCATGATTTAACTAACTGACTTGAATTTGGTGGTATATTGCTTCGAATTTTCGACTTTTTTCGGTGATTGAATTAGGTTTACTGCCTTTTATTTAGAATTTCATAATTTTTATTCTATTTAGGGTTTAATGTTGGTAGACTATTCAATTTTAATTCATCAAATTTATTTGATGATTTTTGCTTGAATTTCACGTAAGAACAATGATCATCTGTGAAATTAAGTTCATTTAGATTGCAAAAGTTTGAATTGAGTAAAAATTTATAATGTAAGAATTAGTAAAAGTATGTGAAGTGTAGTAAATATAAGTTTGCCTAGTCTAGTCAAAGTTAGGGTGAAGTGAACAACACCTTGGTCGAATATAAGTACTATAATAAGTTCAAGTCTTGAAAGCAACCTTTCGCAAAACACTATCTACAAGGGAAGGTTTGCCTCCATTACACCCTTGTGATGGGACCCTTGATGTTGCATTATGCATCAAGCTGCCTTTTTATAATCTACTGTTATGAATCAATGAATTCCAATTAAGGGTGATAAGTGTGAATCAATAGGATAAATCTTTGAAGTCTAAAAACTAAGTTTCAATCAAGAATACATGGTTTTAATCAGGATGATAAGCTCCAATTAAGGCAGATAATTATAAAGTATTAGAAGATATTAAGCTCCAATAAAGGGTAAGAAATGTTTCTAATAACGAGTGATAAGTTCCAATCATGTGTAATTTAGTTTTGATTGTAGGAAAGTAGAAAATTATATAGTTATTTTAGTATGTCTATTAGTTCCCTTTTTACTTATATTAGTCTTACTACCTTATTTACATTATATGACTTTGTATATATGCAACCTATGTACCCATTTAAATGATAATACAAACCAAAATTCTAAAACCCTAAACCCTAGTTTTATTCAATCTTTCATCGTATCAGAGCCGTAAGATTTGAACCCCGAAAATTTCGACAACCTTTCTGGTCTCATCATCTACCAGTAATGGCAAAACCCACTGGCGAAATCACAAATAGCTAAATGATCTTCATGGATCAAGTGGAACAAATGTTCCAGCTATTTCAAAAACTAAACAAACCATCCACTTCCACAGAAAATCCTACATCAATGGTCAAAATCACAGAAAAACTAACCTACAACAATTACACAAAGTGGTGTAAACTCATGCAAATTGCCGTTGATGGCAGAGGACGGCTCAGTCACATTACCGCTGCCCTCGTTGCCAATACCGAACCCGAATACTCGCAATGGGCCCAACAACATTCAATAGTAATCTCTTGGATTATAGAGAATATTGATGCTGATCTAGTTAACCAGTTCTTAGATTATACCGCTGCTAGGGACCTTTGGAAAGGGATTGAAACCCTCCTTAGTAGTGGCAGAGATGAGCTTCAGATCTTTGATCTGAGTACAAAAGCCGCCACCCTGATATAAGGAAAAGACTCCATTGAAGTCTTCTTTGGAAAACTGAATATACTCTAGAAAAAGATAGATAGAAGGATGCCTAATCCAATGAAGTGTGCAGAAGATATCACCATTTTTAACACTTTTATTTAAAGGCAGAGATTATATCAATTCTTGGCAGGCATTAATGACTCCCTAGACAAAGAAAAAAAGGGATATCCTTAATCAAGACCCACTGCCTACGATCGATGCAGCCTATGCGACAATCCGAAGGGAAATAACTCGCTGGGGCGATTCATCATCGAAACATAGTCCCTCAGGGATTGGTAGTGGTCTAGCCGTACATCGGTCGGAAAATTCTTCATCCCGGCGTGAGGACCGAAATCATCTTAAGTGTAGTCATTGTGGAGGCTCAAGAAACACTAAAGATGGGCGCTTTAAATTAATCAAGTACCCGAAGTGGTGGGAGGAAGCCAAGCAAAGGAAAGCCGCCACCAAGGCCACGGCTTCCCGGACCGGTGGCAAGGCAAACCTTCTGATCCTCTCAGCCGACGGTCAACCACCCAAAATGCACCAAAAAGATGATGGTAAGAGACCACTACCATGCATGGAGGGGAAGGTCACAGGCAAAATGGTAAAAGGGATGGATATACAGCAATCGAAAAAGGAAAGAAGGAAAGGCATTCAGAAGAGAGTGAGAGAACCCACTCAAAGAGAGAGAAACAAAAAAATCAGAAATGGAAAGGAGGAGTTGGAAATTTTCCAAATGAGCCTAGTTATAACCGTGCATGACACAAAACCCTTAATCTCAACCTACCCTACTACCTACCTAGCAGCCCAACTACATAACCCAACAAACAAAACCTAAAAACCCCCTCTCTCTCCGTGTGGGCCCCTAATGTCACACAACCCACTTGCATGCCCTTACCCAATACTTTTCCCTCATCCTCATCTCCTAAAAACCCATTTTTTTCTCCGTGTGGGCTCCTAATTTCGCACGACCCAATTACTTCACCCCCTCTCCTCTTGGGCTTCTGGTCTCCCACGACCAAAAAAAAACCCACAAACACAAAATGTCCCTTCATCCATACGACCCACGCTTCCCTCTGTGTGGATTTTCGATTGCAGGGCCACAGATAGTATGACTTATGACCCCCTCTGATCTTCTCATAAATGTTGTCTCCTCCCGAACACATATTTAAACCGCTAATGGGGAACGAGTGGATGTTACCCGAGCTGGAACTGTTTCAATATCCCCGAAAATTAATTTGTAAAATTGTCTCTTGATTCCTAGCTTAACTCATAAATTTTTATCTGTTAATCAGTTGACAAAAGAGCTTGACTGTACTGTTCTGATGAAATCTGATGGTTGTATTGTGCAGGATGCTTAGACCGGGACAATCATTGGATATGGTACTGAACGAAGAGGTTTATACTATGTAGATGAGACGGTGCAACAAGGTCAAGCTATACTTACTCGCGGATCCTCTGATCATCACCTCTGGCTTTGGCATCGATGTTTGGATCATCCCTCTTTATCTTATTTAAAACATTTATTCCCTTCCCTCAAAAACACTATTATGTCTTTAGATTAAGCATCTTGTGTGTTGGCGAAAAGCCATAAACATTCGTATTTTCCTAGTAGGTCTCGTGCTGCTAATTCTTTTGCTCTAGTACATTCAGATGTTTGGGACCCTGCTCCTGTTTTTGCCACGTATAACTACTCCTATTATCTTTTATTTGTAGATGATTGTACTCGTATGAGTTGGGTGTATTTTTTGAAACATAAAATGAAGTTTTCTCTGTGTTTGTCACCTTTTATAATATGCTTCGCGCTCAATTTCATGCTACACCACAAATATTGCGCTCTAACATTAGGGGGGAGTATATCAACCTAGCCATGAAACAATTTCTCTCAAACCATGGGATGCTGAAATTACGGTCCAACGAGGACGTTATGTTCCTAAGTGGGGGCGAGTGTGATACCTCGGATTTAGCATGAAAAAGAATTGATAGGCTATTCATATCAACAAGGTGCATCTTCTTTTCATGGGAGCCCATTTGCTAAGAACTCCACAGTTAAGCGTGCTTGGTGGGGAGCAATCTTAAGATGGGTGACCACCTGAAAAGTTTTCTTGGCCGCGCACGAGTGAGGTCAAAATGCGTTGGAAAGACTTTTATTGGTCTATGAGGCTAGTCTACAGTCTTCATGAGTAGTCACCGGCGGTCCGAGGGGTCGGGGTGTTACACCATGGTTCCAGATGATCGAAGGAGAGAAACTAGCTGACAGGGGACAATATCAGAGAATGGTTGGCAGACTCATATACCTCTCTCACACACGCCCAGACATAGCGTATGCAGTTGGAGTAGTGAGTAGGTTTATGCATCAACCATAAATTCATCATATGACAGCACTCATGAGGAATCTGAGGTATCTGAAAGGTACAAGCAGTAAGGGGATTTTGTTCAACAAGAACGATCACCTAAATTTCCTTGCCTACACAGATGCAGATTGGGCTAGAGATAGAGATGACAGGAGGTCCACTTGGGGGTACTTTAGACTGGTTGGGGGAAACTTGGTTACCCCGAGATTTTAATGACGTAATTATTTAATATTTTAATGGGTTTTTAAAGATTTTACAATTATTATTTAATTATTTTCGAATTAGCTTTAATAAATTTCTTTCACATACGGATTTAAATGTCGACTTATATATATATACTAAAAATACAGTTACGATTTCTCAAATAAAGAGGTGCGAATCAAAATGATTATTTTATTAAAATGTGTAAGGCCACGAAGGTGAGTTTTCTTAGTTTGGCCTCGCAAGAATATGAATCTAGATAAATAAATAAATGAGTAAATAAAATAAAAGGCATGGGTTAGGGTTTTAAGTGAGAACCCTTCTTGCCCTCACATTCAAAAACACACGCCTCACTCCCTCTCTTCTCCTCTCTCCTTCCTTTCCCTCTCACTCACGGCTCAACCCACTCACTTCCCCACACCAGCAGCTCCGGCACGCCATCACCACCAGCCACACAGTCCTCCTCCACCGGTGAGCAGCCACCGTAGCAGCATCCCCGTCTTGCTCCCTCACGGTACCCAGCAGCAGCGGGCACTCAGCAGCAGCGGGCTGCTTAGTTCGCTTCCTCCCCTGCAGTAGCGAGCTTCCAAGCAACGCCGGCCACCTTCGTGGTGGTTTTTCCCGGCAGCAGCAGCCCAACACCACCGTACTAACTCCTTCCTTCTTCACCCTTCTCTTGTTTCATCTTAGTAAGCCATCTCTCTTATTTTCTAATTAATTTTCTAGTTTTTAATTGGAGTTTTATTAAGTGTATTGAGTTTGATGTTGGTTTTGTATCAATTTCATTGAATCTTTTTGGTGGGTAAGAATTTGATTGATGAATTAAACATGTTTATAACTTAGGGTTTGAAGTGTGATTGAAATTATGGATTGTGTGTTGATTTGTGTTAGTTTCTTTGAATCGTAGTATGAGTAGTAATTAAATGTTATCATTGAACACGAAACGATTAAGGCTTGGATTTAGAGACGAAATTACCAATGATGTGTGTTTTGTGTTATATTTTGGTGATGATTGATTAAATAACTTTAAAAGTTGTTTTAAGATTTGGTCGATTGGTTATTATTGTGAATAATTAGTAATAGTGATGGTGTTGATTGTCTATGAAAGTGATTTCGATTGTTTATATTAGGAATACTAGTTACTAATTGTTGTGGGTTGATTGTTGTAAATTAAAAATATCCTTATTAGGTCGTTCTTTGAAATTATAGATACATGATATTGGTAAACCAAGAATATAATGTCAACTTATCGTAGATGGTGGCTAAAGTTATTTGTCGTGTTGTTTTGATTATAGTTCTTTCTAACCTTAGAGAATATAAAGAATGATGCTGTGATGTGATAACTTTAAGACTCGTCGTTGTCGTCATATTAGCACTACATCAACATTAAGTGTGAATCGTCACCTTATATTAAGATGATGTGAACCGTTATAACTCAAAGTTAGTTGGCGTAATGAAACAGTCGACATAATCCTTTTATTCTTAAATTGATGGAAAAACTTGTGTTATTGTTGAATTGATGATTATGCTTGGGGATTGAATGAGATGCGTACCTTGTCATGAATGGATGATAGTGATTACTTTGGGTTCTAGCTGGTATGACAAAGTAGTTAAGAGAACTTATAAGTTCTATTCCCAACTTGTATAGGTTCCCAGTTTATAAGAGGAAAGTAGACCCTTAGTTGGGTGATTTTTGTAACTTGTGGTCGCGCAGTGACGCTTGCAGGTACGTACACGCAGTAATTGATTATCATATTCATTGTTTCAAAGTATTATCCATATTACATGATTATATGCATTGCATTAGAATTATAGAGCGCCAGAAAGTAAATTATACTAGTGTATAGTTGTATTAGTGAAATAGACAAGTAGAATGGAAACATTAAGAGACTATGAGAACAAATTTCTGAATAGTAGAGAACGCACCGTAGCTGTGTGTGGTGTCGAAGTGATTTCCTGCTTATTGAGCCTTGATGTACGATTAATTGGCGTGACTTGACTGGATTATGTCCGGTTGATTTAATAGTCCCCTAGGTGAGGTTCGACGGGACCACCGTAAGGGGGGTATGAGCATGCTTGGGTCATTGAGCGCCGGATGGCCGATACCGCTCCTTGACCGAGGTGATACCATGCGGGCTTTGCAAACCCCAATATGGTGGCCTCTTCACTGGTTTAGTACCCCAGTGTGTTAGTTTTTTTCCCGAAGGTAGGACCCGAGAGGGTCAGCTGGAGGGGGCATGAGCTCATACTTTGCCAATGGGCGCCGGATGGCCGATAACGCCCTTGGCCGTGTCACTATGCCATGAATAGAGAAAGGATTCACTACCCTTGAATATATTCCGAGAAATTAGTAGTTTGAAAGAGAAGTTATGAATAGATAGAGGTGTTCAGACAGATGAGTAGACTTGCTATTGCCATACTATATCGTTGTCTATCGTTTTGTTTAATGATTTCAATTATTATAAGTTCATTATTACTGACGTGTACATGTTGTTGTTGTTTGCTCATGACTCTCTATGATGTTCCTGCTATGACGCATATGACTATGGTCATTATGTTGAGCAGCAGGAGGATCATAGCTTGGCATGACAGGTATAGGAGCTTCTTTTGCATTGCATTGGGGAAAGAGCGGAGTACGAACGTAACATTTGTGTATAAATTGTCTTAATGCTTGTAGCTTCTATGATACTTGTAAAGTTTTCTTTTGGAGTTGTAAAATTTCTTTTGTATGGAGCCATGTGACTCCTCATATGATCCATAGATCCGCTGCGTAGTTTTGGATGTACAGTAGGGAGAACACTCCTTTAGTATCCGTCAGATCGATGCGTTGACACTGGAACCACGATCCTCGTTAGAGTCGATGTTTTGTGAAGCCGACGATGATTTATTCCTTCGTGATGTGTTCTTTTGAAAGGCGTTATAGGCCTTAGATTAGTTTAATCATGTTAATAAATTATAACTATACATATTTTAGTCACATCCTCAGTTTTTAGCAGAGATGCTGCCGAAATTTCCGCTCACTCACCTTTTAATTAATCCTTAGCATTTACGTTAAGTATGTTCCTTTCTCTTTTTCTTTTATGTAACACCCGAATTTCCTCCCTTCCTTCACGATTCTGGTTTCGTTTAAGGGGTTGGAAATTTAGAGGTGTTACAGGTGGTTACCAGAGCCAGTGGTTCCTACTTTGACGCTCGTATTCTTAAGTCTTTAAGGAATTGTTTGAAGTTAACGTTACATGTGAGAGCTGGGGTAGATTTGGGATAGATATACGACCTATGTTTTGCGTGGTGATGATTATTACATGTGCATAAGTAGAATAAGTTAAGTAATTCGATATTAGAATCATAAGTGTGAGCTGCTCATACTTACGACTTCCTTGTGAACTTGAGTTGTTTAACAGATGCTAATTACATTCTTTGCAATATTGAGTATTATTAAGTATTAGTGAAGCTTTTGGTACAATCTACTAAATTTGTATAATAATGCTTAAATGTGATGTTAATTGAATCTTATTGGTACGAGAAGGTTAATACGTACGTGATTGGGTACTTGAGAATCTATACATGACAATTTTCATTTCTTATATGCGAATTCCGTCTATTAACTGTTCATTTATGAAATTCTTTAAGACAAGTGTATATAGTACGTGTTTGAAATTCTTTAAGATAAGTGTAGTATTGTCTAAGGTTGATTATCATAGAGGTAGGAGTACACATGTAGATATGTTCGATCGTGAGTTTTATCTTCGACCCCACATTTTCTCGCCTTTTTGGAATAGATAGGAAATAAACTCATATTCGTGTTGGATGATGCTGACAGGAAATGCCTCCGTTGTCTAGTCAACGTTTGAAGAGACGCTCGAACAAGGCCTTACGAGAATTGGTCATGGAGCTAGCCGCGGAAAGGAGATCTAGGTTTGCGCCCGAAGTTGAGACGGCAGCCTCCATGAGCAAGAGCATCTCACAGAACAAACCCCCTGTGTTTACAGGAACTGGAGAACCCGCAATGTTAGAGAACTGGTTACGGGAGTTTGACAAGATTTTCAACGTGGTGCAATGCCCTGAGCACCTGAGAGTGGACCAAGCCGCTTTCTACCTACAAGAAAAAGCTGATTACTGGTGGTCCAATGCTAGAGACAACTTGATGAGTGATCCTCAGGAGCCGTTGCAATGGAAGGAGTTCAAAAGGATGATTCGAGAAAAGTTCTACCCACCACATATAAGAAAGCAGAAGTCCAATGAATTTGCCAGACTTGAGATGAGAGGGATGTCCGTGGATGAATACTATAAGAAGTTCATGGAATATGTCAAATACTGCCCTGACGACGTCCCTACCGAAGAAAAGAAGATGCAAAGATTCGAATTGGGATTAGTGAACCAGGTGCAAGTTCACATTGATAGCGACAGGTACACCACATTGGATGCGATGTATCAGAGAGCCGCTCAAGTTGGGAGCTTGCTCAAGTTGGATAAGGGAAAAGAGCTCGAGGCTAGTAGTGGAACGGCCCCTAGTGGGGAAAAGAGGAAGGAGAATTTTCATCAACAAAATAATTTTCACCATAACAAGAGACATCGAAGCTTCAATGACCAACATCCTGGAAATGGGAGAAATGGCAAGCCTCAGCTGGGAGGTGCCAATGATCGGAAGGTGATCAGGGATCGTCATGGCAAGGAGAGAGTCTTCTTTTGCTCGAAGTGTCCCAACAATCACCCGGGGAGAGACTGCAATGGAAATTTGGTAGAGTGCAAATATTGTGGCAAGTTAGGACACCGAGAATATGAGTGCTTTGCAAAGCATGGACATCCAGCTCAACAACCTAATGGGCAACAAAGCTCCAGACCGGGGAATTTCAGAAATAACAACAATGGGAACGACCACGGTAGTAGGAAGCTGAACCACCAGAGGGATTGGAATGGAAACCGCACACCTCAAAGTAGCTTCAAGCCTGGAGGGCTTAATGGGAACAACAATCGGAATGGCAATGGAGGAGCCAGCACAGCAGTAACTCACCTAACTACCGGGAGATTGACAGCTATTAGCAGTAAGGAGGCAGAGTCGGCAAGGGATGTGGTGACAGGTACGTTCCTTGTAAATTCAGTACCTGTTAAAGTATTGTTTGATACTGGAGCATCTGATTCGTTTGTATGCACATCAAAGATCGAGAAGTTAGGATTAAAGAACCCTGAATCCACCTCTAATGTAGTAGCGATTCCATCGGGGGAGTTATTCCGGTGTACTAGGTTGTATAGAGGAGTTCCTTTAATCATAGGAGGAGTTGCTTTCCCTAGTAACTTTTATGAGCTCGACATGGATGACTTAGACATAATTCTTGGGATGGATTGGTTAGGTCATTTCAAGGCAGAGATTGAGTGCGACAAACAAGAAGTGAGGCTTGTGGGACCTAAAGGAAAAAGGGTAAAGTATAACAAGGGTACTTCGGGGTTACGGGCTAGAATGATATCTTCTTTGAGAATGAAGAGACTGCTGAGGCAGGGATTGCCTTGTTACTTGTGTCACGTTCGAAGAATAGAGGAGAAGGTTGTGGCTCTTGAGACCGTTCCCGTCGTAAACGAGTTTATGGACGTCTTCCCAGACGAAATACCGGGAATGCCACCTACTCGGGACTTTGAATTTACCATAGACTTAATACCGGGGGCGGGACCCATATCCAAAGCGCCCTATAGGATGGCACCAGCAGAGATGGAAGAATTGAGAAAACAAGTAGAAGAGTTGTTGGAGAAAGGGTACATACGACCGAGTGTTTCACCCTGGGGAGCACCTGTGTTGTTTGTTCGCAAGAAAGATGGGAGTATGAGACTATGTATAGATTACCGTGAGTTGAACAAGGTTACTGTGAAGAACAAATACCCTCTACCGAGAATTGATGACCTGTTTGACCAGCTTAAGGGAGCCGGGATGTTTTCGAAGATTGACTTGAGGTCTGGCTATCATCAATTGAGAATAGCAGAGAGAGATGTACCCAAGACGGCCTTTAGGACTCGCTATGGGCATTTTGAGTTTACAGTGATGCCATTTGGGCTGACAAATGCACCAGCAGCATTCATGTGTTTGATGAATCGGGTATTCAGTGCATGTCTTGATAAGTTCGTCGTGGTTTTCATTGATGATATCTTGGTGTATTCAAAGGATGAGGGAGAGCACGAGCAACATCTGAGGCAAGTATTACAGATACTTCGGGAGAATCAATTGTATGCCAAATTTTCTAAGTGTGAGTTTTGGCTTGAGAAAGTATCATTTTTGGGGCATTTTGTATCCAAAGAGGGAGTTACCGTGGACCCAGCTAAGATCGAGGCGGTGAGGGATTGGCCTACACCGAAAAATGTGACCGAGATTCGAAGTTTTCTGGGTTTGGCTGGTTACTATAGAAGATTTGTGAAGGATTTCTCGAAGATTGCCCGACCAATGACTAATTTGATGAAGAAAGACAAGAGATTTAAGTGGACCGAAGAGTGTGAGGGAGCCTTCCAAACATTAAAGGAGAGATTGACTACTGCACCGATTTTAACCCTTCCAGACAGCACGTCCGAATATCTTGTGTATAGTGATGCCTCGAAAAATGGGTTAGGGTGTGTGTTGATGCAGGATCGAAAGGTTATTTCTTATGCATCACGACAACTTAAACCGCATGAAGTCAATTATCCGACTCATGACCTAGAACTAGCAGCCATTGTCTTTGCTTTGAAGATTTGGAGACATTACTTGTATGGAGTGAAGTGCAAAATTTATACTGACCATCAAAGCTTGCGATACTTGTATACACAACAAAATTTGAACATGAGAAAACGAAGGTGGTTAGAGTTGATTAACGACTATGACGTGGAGTTTAATTACCATGAGGGTAAGGCCAATGTGGTGGCCGATGCCTTGAGTAGGAAGACTTGTCATTCCTTAGCTTCCTTGACTGTTCCTAGAGAGTTGCAGAGAGACTTAGAAGGATTGAATCTCGAGATTGTACACCGTGGGGAGCTAGAGTCCCGGTTAGCAGCCTTATCCATTCGACCTTCAATTTTTGAGGAAATTTTAACAAATCAAGCGGGTGACTCCTTATTGGAGAAAACAAGAGAGCAAGTTAAAGAAGGAAAAGCTGAAGGGTTCATGATATTCGAGGATGGTAGCATTCGATATAAGGGTCGATGGTGTGTACCTTCTACTTGCACGGAGCTTAAGGAAAAGATCTTGACGGAAGCGCATAGCTCAAGGTACTCTATCCACCCGGGAGGAGACAAAATGTACCAAGACTTGAAGCAGACATTTTGGTGGTCGGGAATGAAAAGAGATATTGCTGAGTTTGTTTCCAAGTGTCTGACTTGCCAGAAGGTAAAGAGCGAGCATAAAAGGCCTGCAGGTTTGCTGCAACCTCTGGATATTCCTGTGTGGAAATGGGACGACATAGCCATGGATTTTGTTTTGGGTTTACCGAGGACTAAGTCAGGAAATGATACGTTATGGGTGATCGTGGATAGACTCACCAAGAGTGCTAAGTTCATTCCGATGAATAATCAGTGGGATATGGATCAGTTGGCTCGAGCTTACCTTAAGAATGTGGTACGATACCACGGTGTCCCTAGATCTATAGTGTCTGATCGTGATACAAGATATGTGTCGAAATTCTGGGAAGCATTTCAGAAAGCTTTGGGTACAGAACTTCTTAGGAGCACATCTTTTCACCCGGCTACTGATGGACAAACTGAACGCACGAATAGAACACTTGAAGATATGTTGCGAGCAGTAGCCTTGGATAGGCAAGGATCTTGGGATGAGTACCTAGATATGGTGGAGTTTTCATACAACAATAGTTACCAGGCAAGCATCCAGATGGCACCTTTTGAGGCTTTGTATGGTCGTCGTTGTCGTAATCCTGTATGTTGGGACGATTTCAGTGAATCTGTTACTCTAGGACCGGCTATGTTAGAGGAGATGACTGATCAGGTAAAAATGATTCGAGAAAGACTTAAAGCGGCCCAGGATCGACAAAAGTCCTACGCAGATCTTAAGAGGAGACCTGATGAGTTCGCCATAGGGGATTTTGTGTTATTAAGAGTTTCACCGATGAAGGGAGTCATGAGGTTCGGCAAGAAGGGGAAGTTGAGCCCAAAGTTTATAGGACCTTATGAGATCACAGAGAAGGTAGGAAAGGTCGCTTACAGACTAGCATTACCCAATGAGTTGGGTAAGGTCCATGATGTGTTTCACATTTCGCAGTTGAAGAGATATGTCCCCGATAAATCTCATGTGCTAGATCCCGAACCCTTAGATCTGGATGAAAATTTATCTTATGAAGAGAAGCCTATTAAGATCTTAGATTCTAAGGTGCGTAGTACAAGGAGAAAAGATATAAAGATGGTGAAAGTTCTATGGGCTAACCAGCGCGCACAGGAGGCAACGTGGGAAACTGAAGATTCCATGCGTGAGAAATACCCACACCTTTTTCTTGAGGTTAGTAAGTTACGGGGTCGTAACTAAGTTTTTAAGGGGGGGAGAATGTGATAGAACTTTGCGCGTTTGCATGCATTTCCTCCTCTATGATACCGACCTATTAGAAAATTGCATGCTTTTGTTTGGTCGTGTCGAATCAATTGTATGATTTCTACATGCTTTCGATTGATTATGTTAAGTAAATTGTGTGACATTTACATGCCTTGTTTGGGTGTTGAGTTAATTTAGATGATTATAAATGCTCGGAACAAAATATGTATGCATAGTTGGATTGAGTGAATATAATAGTGTCAATAAGGTCACGATTTTTGAGTTAATTCATTAGGCTTAAAATCGTTAAGACGCCTTCTTAAGTTATTAGAAATATAAATTTTCACAATTAGTACCTTCGTTGCGCTAGTTTCGGGGACGAAACTCCTTTTAAGGGGGGTAGTCTGTAACACCCCGAGATTTTAATGACGTAATTATTTAATATTTTAATGGGTTTTTAAAGATTTTACAATTATTATTTAATTATTTTCGAATTAGCTTTAATAAATTTCTTTCACATACGGATTTAAATGTCGACTTATATATATATACTAAAAATACAGTTACGATTTCTCAAATAAAGAGGTGCGAATCAAAATGATTATTTTATTAAAATGTGTAAGGCCACGAAGGTGAGTTTTCTTAGTTTGGCCTCGCAAGAATATGAATCTAGATAAATAAATAAATGAGTAAATAAAATAAAAGGCATGGGTTAGGGTTTTAAGTGAGAACCCTTCTTGCCCTCACATTCAAAAACACACGCCTCACTCCCTCTCTTCTCCTCTCTCCTTCCTTTCCCTCTCACTCACGGCTCAACCCACTCACTTCCCCACACCAGCAGCTCCGGCACGCCATCACCACCAGCCACACAGTCCTCCTCCACCGGTGAGCAGCCACCGTAGCAGCATCCCCGTCTTGCTCCCTCACGGTACCCAGCAGCAGCGGGCACTCAGCAGCAGCGGGCTGCTTAGTTCGCTTCCTCCCCTGCAGTAGCGAGCTTCCAAGCAACGCCGGCCACCTTCGGGGTGGTTTTTCCCGGCAGCAGCAGCCCAACACCACCGTACTAACTCCTTCCTTCTTCACCCTTCTCTTGTTTCATCTTAGTAAGCCATCTCTCTTATTTTCTAATTAATTTTCTAGTTTTTAATTGGAGTTTTATTAAGTGTATTGAGTTTGATGTTGGTTTTGTATCAATTTCATTGAATCTTTTTGGTGGGTAAGAATTTGATTGATGAATTAAACATGTTTATAACTTAGGGTTTGAAGTGTGATTGAAATTATGGATTGTGTGTTGATTTGTGTTAGTTTCTTTGAATCGTAGTATGAGTAGTAATTAAATGTTATCATTGAACACGAAACGATTAAGGCTTGGATTTAGAGACGAAATTACCAATGATGTGTGTTTTGTGTTATATTTTGGTGATGATTGATTAAATAACTTTAAAAGTTGTTTTAAGATTTGGTCGATTGGTTATTATTGTGAATAATTAGTAATAGTGATGGTGTTGATTGTCTATGAAAGTGATTTCGATTGTTTATATTAGGAATACTAGTTACTAATTGTTGTGGGTTGATTGTTGTAAATTAAAAATATCCTTATTAGGTCGTTCTTTGAAATTATAGATACATGATATTGGTAAACCAAGAATATAATGTCAACTTATCGTAGATGGTGGCTAAAGTTATTTGTCGTGTTGTTTTGATTATAGTTCTTTCTAACCTTAGAGAATATAAAGAATGATGCTGTGATGTGATAACTTTAAGACTCGTCGTTGTCGTCATATTAGCACTACATCAACATTAAGTGTGAATCGTCACCTTATATTAAGATGATGTGAACCGTTATAACTCAAAGTTAGTTGGCGTAATGAAACAGTCGACATAATCCTTTTATTCTTAAATTGATGGAAAAACTTGTGTTATTGTTGAATTGATGATTATGCTTGGGGATTGAATGAGATGCGTACCTTGTCATGAATGGATGATAGTGATTACTTTGGGTTCTAGCTGGTATGACAAAGTAGTTAAGAGAACTTATAAGTTCTATTCCCAACTTGTATAGGTTCCCAGTTTATAAGAGGAAAGTAGACCCTTAGTTGGGTGATTTTTGTAACTTGTGGTCGCGCAGTGACGCTTGCAGGTACGTACACGCAGTAATTGATTATCATATTCATTGTTTCAAAGTATTATCCATATTACATGATTATATGCATTGCATTAGAATTATAGAGCGCCAGAAAGTAAATTATACTAGTGTATAGTTGTATTAGTGAAATAGACAAGTAGAATGGAAACATTAAGAGACTATGAGAACAAATTTCTGAATAGTAGAGAACGCACCGTAGCTGTGTGTGGTGTCGAAGTGATTTCCTGCTTATTGAGCCTTGATGTACGATTAATTGGCGTGACTTGACTGGATTATGTCCGGTTGATTTAATAGTCCCCTAGGTGAGGTTCGACGGGACCACCGTAAGGGGGGTATGAGCATGCTTGGGTCATTGAGCGCCGGATGGCCGATACCGCTCCTTGACCGAGGTGATACCATGCGGGCTTTGCAAACCCCAATATGGTGGCCTCTTCACTGGTTTAGTACCCCAGTGTGTTAGTTTTTTTCCCGAAGGTAGGACCCGAGAGGGTCAGCTGGAGGGGGCATGAGCTCATACTTTGCCAATGGGCGCCGGATGGCCGATAACGCCCTTGGCCGTGTCACTATGCCATGAATAGAGAAAGGATTCACTACCCTTGAATATATTCCGAGAAATTAGTAGTTTGAAAGAGAAGTTATGAATAGATAGAGGTGTTCAGACAGATGAGTAGACTTGCTATTGCCATACTATATCGTTGTCTATCGTTTTGTTTAATGATTTCAATTATTATAAGTTCATTATTACTGACGTGTACATGTTGTTGTTGTTTGCTCATGACTCTCTATGATGTTCCTGCTATGACGCATATGACTATGGTCATTATGTTGAGCAGCAGGAGGATCATAGCTTGGCATGACAGGTATAGGAGCTTCTTTTGCATTGCATTGGGGAAAGAGCGGAGTACGAACGTAACATTTGTGTATAAATTGTCTTAATGCTTGTAGCTTCTATGATACTTGTAAAGTTTTCTTTTGGAGTTGTAAAATTTCTTTTGTATGGAGCCATGTGACTCCTCATATGATCCATAGATCCGCTGCGTAGTTTTGGATGTACAGTAGGGAGAACACTCCTTTAGTATCCGTCAGATCGATGCGTTGACACTGGAACCACGATCCTCGTTAGAATCGATGTTTTGTGAAGCCGACGATGATTTATTCCTTCGTGATGTGTTCTTTTGAAAGGCGTTATAGGCCTTAAATTAGTTTAATCATGTTAATAAATTATAACTATACATATTTTAGTCACATCCTCAGTTTTTAGCAGAGATGCTGCCGAAATTTCCGTTCACTCACCTTTTAATTAATCCTTAGCATTTACGTTAAGTATGTTCCTTTCTCTTTTTCTTTTATGTAACACCCGAATTTCCTCCCTTCCTTCACGATTCTGGTTTCGTTTAAGGGGTTGGAAATTTAGAGGTGTTACAGTATGCAGTTGGAGTAGTGAGTAGGTTTATGCATCAACCATAAATTCATCATATGACAGCACTCATGAGGAATCTGAGGTATCTGAAAGGTACAAGCAGTAAGGGGATTTTGTTCAACAAGAACGATCACCTAAATTTCCTTGCCTACACAGATGCAGATTGGGCTAGAGATAGAGATGACAGGAGGTCCACTTGGGGGTACTTTAGACTGGTTGGGGGAAACTTGGTTACATGGAAAAGTAAGAAGCAGAAAGTGGTAGCCTTATCAAGTGCAGAGGCAGAATTTAGGGGTATTGCCAAAGGAATCACAGAGATTATGTGGCTAAGAAAGATCCTAAGTGAATTAAACTTTCCACAGAAGAATACATGCAAGTTGTTATGTGATAACAAAGCCGCAATCAGCATTTTAGAGAACCCGGTTCAACATGATCGAACTAAGCATGTAGAGATTGATAGGCATTTCATAATGGAGAAACTTGAGAAGCAGATAATAAGCCTTTCCTTTGCGAGATCAAAAGACCAGTTAGCAGACATCCTTACGAAAGTAGTTATTTCAAAAGCATTCGAGCAGACTTTATGCAAGTTAGGTATTGGTGACCCGAAGACCTAACTTGAGGGGGAGTGTAGGAAAGTCGAAAATTGTGTAGTTATTTTTAGGTTGTCTATTAGTTACCCTTTTACTTATATTAGTTTTACTACCTTATTTAGGTTATATGACTTTGTATATATGCGACCTATGTATCCATTTGAAGGATAATACAAATCAGTATTCTAAAACCCTAAAACCTAGATTTATTCAATCTTTCATTGATCCCGATAGATAAGTTTAGATAAGATCTGATCATGGCTGTTTAGGAATGATAAATTCAGTTAAGTTCAAGAGGTTATCAGGAAGTTGAGATACCACAAACTTATTGGTTAACTTTGCTATTACAATTTACAATGTGCTAGTTGAATATGCTATCTCGCTCTGATGTGCTAAATGAGGCCCTAGTAACTTATGTTAAAAGATAGAAACACTAAATTTCTGTTCTTAGGGGCTTTTTTATTACCTCCAGTCTAATATTTGGGTAAAAAAAATCTACAGGACAAACACTATATGAGGTAAGCAAATACGGATCAATTTGTGCAGCTTAGGGAGTTTATAGTTGTTTAATCTTATAGAGATGTATTAATCAACTTATTGATTTACTGCAGTAATTTTTACGTTCCATCACTCCAATGTCATTAAGTGGCTCACACCTAGGTGGGTTAATTAGGGGATTCACATGTAAGCGCAATTTTAGGTTAGCAATAACAAGCAGATTAATTACAATAAACTATTGTTTAGATATTTGTTATGTTTTCTAAACTTTACAGTATATCATATTTATTTTGTTCCTTCACTACTAAGGTAATTCATATGCTCTTCAAAATATATTTTCAACTTATGAACGGTTGTTTGACTCTATAAAATGTTTCTCCTATTGTGGTAGTTCTTCCATTATTGAATATCTGAAACCCCACCACCTAAAAGCTTGTCTGATTAGCCATTGCTTACATACACATAGTGCCATTCATGCGATTGATTCCTGAATCAGATTTAGACACCTGTCAGGTTCAACCCTACATATATAATTCAAAATATATAATCTTTCTAACTAATTTTTCAAACTTTTGGATGATATGCTTTTTTCATGTGAGCTGAAATGCTTTGTGCAGATGGGAATTAATTTTATTCAATTTAAAAGAGTATAGTTCCTGATGTGCTGATATCAATGAGTATAAGATTTGTAAATTCTACTATATATATATATAATTAGATAACGTTAATTCTTATATTTAGCGTCAACAATCTATTGGTTTTTTGCATGATTATGTTATTGAGGAATAAATGACCAGAGACTTATCTTATGATGTCTCGTAGCTTAGATACGATAACATTTATTTGAAAGCATGTGAAATACATATTTTATTAAAGAAAGTTATAAATAGAACTAGAGAATATGTAGCATCTCATTATATATTATATGTATGACAATTGCAGGAATGCTCTAGTTGTATTCTTGGCTTCACTAGTTTTCCTCAAGTAGTAGCACGCACAACTAAAACCGAGGAAGAGACAATGACTAATTGACCTACTCAAGTAAAGAAGTAGAAATGGATACAAAAAGTAAATAATAGTTGCCCCTAAGGAAATGGACAGATTGTACTTTTGGACTAGTTTGGTGTTTTATCTCCAAGGTAGACTACATTAGTAACCTCTCCCAAATCTCTGAGAGTGGAGTAAGGGCTACTGAGCTGCATGTCGGTGACCATCTGACGAAGTTCAGAAGCTTCTTCTTTGAGTTGAACATTTTCTTGAAGGACAAGATCGTGGCTTTCAGTTACATGGTTCAGTTTATTAATGAGCTGGTGATTCTCATTCCTTAGCCAAACAACTTGGGACCAGAGCTCATCTAGGTGTCTCTGCTTGCGCATACGTGAACGACGTGCAGACTCCCTGTTGGATATCATCCTTCTTTGCTTCCTCTCGTTGATGATACTTAGCTGCTGTTCATCAGCCTCATCTGATGTTGAGTTGTTGCTAAAACATGATGGATGTGGAGTGAGTTCTGGGAGGTTTGAACCAATTTGGAGATTGTATAATAGGTTGGTATATTTGTTGATTTGAAATGGGGATAAATCAGTTTGCGCCATACCAGGATAGTAGGGGTATGGACTTTCATTTGGAGGAACTAGATATTGAAGCCCTGTTACATCATTAGTCTGCATGGTTTTTTATTACACGAATAAAGTATTTAGAAATGAGATTTTAGCTGATATTGAATTTGATAAAGATATGTGTTTGAGATGGGAAACCAATGCAAAAATGAGATGGGAAGGGAAGGGAAGTGGGTAGCCAGGTCTTATATAGGATGGTAAAGATACTAGTGGACATGAGCAGTAAAGTTATTTGAGTAAAATCATATCGATTATATCCATGAATATGTATTATTCATAGATGTATTCACATCCACTAAACATCATTACTTTAATACTTCAATGGATCATACATGCACGCCTTGTGTGACGTTTGTGGAGCTTCAGACATAAATTGACAGATTAGTTTATTAATGATTTTCATGTGAAAAAAGAAAAGGTGCTTACATAAGAGAGAGAGAGAGTGAAAAAGAAGAGGCGGGGCTAACAAAGGTCATTTATTTGGGGACATTATTATATCCATGAATCAAATGGATAATGAAAGAATAATAGGGTTATTATTTGATGGGTTATTTGCTCACAGTATTACTTGAGCTTAATGTAGGAGTATGACGTAAATGAAGAGACTATAGAGTAAGTTTAATTATTGGAAGCTTCTTTTTTCTCTTAATTATTAGTATTTGAAGGACTTGATGAGTTACTTGATAAAATATACGCCTATTTGGTATATAACTCATTTATCTACGTGTGGTTCTTGAGTGTATCAGTTTGCGCAGATAAGCGCTAATGGATGCTTTGCTCATTTAACTAAAAATAGAACAATGCATACCATAATAGGAAGGGTGATCCATACTTCATTTTGCTGCAACATATATATATTGTCTGCAAGTCAGTAGGGTTATACAGCTAGAATTATGTCTGGTGTTTTTTGATCATCTTGATCTTCATAAAAGGATTCTAATGTTCAATAAAATATGAGTATAATAATGTTCCATATGTATGTGGCTAGACACAATGGATTATAAAAGGAGCATGTTGCACCATAAAATATCATTTTCTGTTAAATGGCCTTGAAAGGATGCTTAGGCTATTCAATATAACTTTCTAGTCCTGTGTTGTGTAATGTGAATTGCCCGATAAGGACAATGTTGACAGTTGTAGGTAGCGTCATTTCCTTATCGTGGCTTTATATTTCATTTTCATAGATGGAGGATTAGGTGAACATTAGAGAAAAGAATAGTAGATGAGTGCTATAATATCACTATAGAAAGACCTGAATTGGTTCCATTTACTTGTTAATTTCAACTCTATTTTATTTTCATTGCGTTGCACATTATGCTTTAAAAATCGGTGCAAATTTAGTCGTTCATGAAAAGACTAGAGAGGAATTACCATCTTATACCTGTCCGGCATACTTAAGCGTATAAAATTTAGGTAATAACGATTCCGAGGGTTTATTAAATATTGAGGTTAGGAGATGGAATATGTAATGATAGATGTGATTGCTATGATTTGTTTCAACGAACATCCTTGTAAATTGATTGCACTTAAGTGCCCTTAATTTCAAATCTCATTGCAATTGCATGTCAAGCTATTGTTGTATGAGAAAGTGAATATTATGTAACAAATTTTTGTTATGACCAAGTTGAATCAGTATTTATTGATCTTTTTACTCAATCAAGGCCCAAGGGGCACTTGATGAATTATGACCAAGTTGATTGTCACTTTAATCTTAGAGGCAGTTTTGCAGTTTTTAGACAAGATCACATGCACAAGTTTAGTATTTGTCCCAACCACATAGCAGACTTGAGATTGATAAAAATCTATGTTCATAAGGTGGTAAATTGTGGATGTGATTTAGAAATATAAAAACTCTCCACTATGGAAATTGTGACCTGAAGTAGAATCTTATGAAGGTGAGTCTTTCACTATTTTAGGTTGGCCCAGATTAAGTGGATTGGTTTTTCAACTACATAATTAAGACTTATGTGGACTAAACCTTTTTTTTGTTGTCTCTTGTGTCCTTTCTGATTAATCCAGCCTTTTCTTTTCCCAAATCACATTTTTTCATCGATTTTATTTATTAATTTCTTCCAATAATATATTCCACTTGTGACTTCTGTTATAGAATACTCTATAAAATACTTTTCTGTATTCATATTCTTCTGTCCAGTGTACTTCTAACCTTACTTTTACATGGCAGTTGCTTAACTACTTGAACATTGTTTTTGCAACCCTAATAAAGTTCACATTTTCACTCCATGTGTGGCATTTCTTCTGGCTTTACTTATGTGCTGTTTTATTGTCTGCAAATTTAGATGTAAAGCTCTGTGTTCTTTGTTCTTTCCAACTTAATTAACATTCAGTTCAAAAAAATCCATTAAGTTCAGATAAGGATTACTTGAGCTCATATTACTGATGAAATAAGTTAACATTATTCTGATAACTAATTTTAAGGTGATAAGAACAAAGCTTTAGTAATTTAGCTTGTATGTAAAATAAATGGCTGTTTATCAATCTAACATTGTGTATTGTATAATTCGTCTTTTCCATCAAATGCATACAGAACAGGACAGAAGGTTGTGTGCTATTTATTATGTAGATTTGCATCAGTGTGGTTGTAAGACGACATGCTGTAGAAATTAAGTGTTTTATTTTGAGCTATATACCTGTAACCTATATTGCTTGGATTTCAAAAGGTACTTATCATGTCTTGTTAACATGAACTTAACTTATAACATGATAGTCTTTTAAGGATGAATCAATTCAAACAAAAGCTTAAACCCAATTGTTGTAGCTGCATAACTCTTATACTGTTTCTTGGAATGATGAGAGGTGGATGAGGCGATCTTCCGTCATGTCTAGGAACCAACTCAACGAAAATGATCATACCTACATGATATCTTATATACTTTATCATAGGCGTCTTAGTATCATGCTTTTGTGTTAAAATGCATTATCAAGCAGCACTATCCACAGTAAGATTTACATGTATCAGGTGCCTGTATACACTGTAGTTCTCACCTTTTTTGTCGTTTTCTTTAACAGCACTGGCACTCATGAGATCACACCATGGATGGTAAGGGCAAAATTTTCAGTAAGTCATCATGATCTGAGAATATTTTCTTCCTTCTTTTTAATCTTTGTTTATCTATTGAGACAACATTTATCGCGCTCTTCTGGTTCCCTGGTCATTAAAAGTAAACATGCAATTTGCTGAACTGTATATGGTATAGGCCTTACACTTTATCTTTGAGAATACTATGCTTTTTGATAAGGCTCACCATTCTAATGAAGCAAAAAGAGAAGACAGGAAATCTATATGTCCTGATTACAAGGTAATCTCTGGAGATTTTCCTGTTATTCTTTTGACAGCCTATGGATCATTATGAATGATCATCTATATCTGTTACTGTGTCTGTGTGGGTTGCAAAAACGTCAAGCTTTCATTGAAAATTTATTTTCGAATCCAGATCTTGGTAATCAAATTTATTTGATCAAAAAAGTGTATGCAATATACTTATATTTTATATTTTCTTGTTTATATTGTTGAGAAAATACATTTGATAATCTTCTCCTGTTTGAGGTGTGATTATGGAATTGACCGCAAAAGAAAGAATAATGAGGAGCTTTGGATTGTGGAGGACAATTGACCCTGTCCTGTTTTGGCCAATAACAACAAAGAGTGCTTGCCATAGTGCAAAATATCACCCACTTCACTATATGGTGATTTGCAATTGTATTTGTAAGGTTTTTGAGCATATCGCAACCAAAATATAAGTTGCGGCATCACAAATTTATCCTTATTTACTGTAAAAGTCATTTTAATTTTACGATCGTTACGCATACGTTATCTGAATTACATTTTTACGCTATGGTGCTTGGTCATGCCGCTAGCTATGTCATTTGACTTGTTTCATTGTTAGTTATAGCTTAATTATTGCCTTTTAAAATAGGTTATACATATGAATTTGTTTGTTTAAGTGTTGTTTTATTGAAAATTAATCGTTAGTAATCGGCTAATTAGATAAAAGGGTTAACAAGTCAAAAGTTGGTAATCATGATAAGTTATGAATATTTTTATTTGGCTTTTTAGTTTAATTATTTTAAAAAGTGTATGTACTCATTATCTAGAATTAAATGAGTAGATCTTTTCTCTCATGTACTTCTGTAGGAGATTATACTTACTCGAAAATAAAAAATAAAAAAAAAAAGGTTTAAAACTATTTAAAAGCTATTATAGAATCCTCCTAATTGTATTTCTTTTGATTGTATGTATTAAAGAATTGTTGTAAATCTTGCATCTTAATGTGGTGGTGATTTGTTTTTCTTTCATGTTGAAGAGTTGTTGGATGCATACGTAAGGGAAAGTTTCTTCAATCGGATAAACAAGACCTACTAAGGTTAGAGTTTAGAATGCTTTGGAAAGAATTAGGCTAATTGTATATTATAGTTTAATATGGGTGGTCTATCATTTGTTTATCTCTACTATTTTTTTCAAAAGCTAACTTTTATGCTCAAAAAGCCAACTTTTATGTACATAGAAACACTCCAAAAGTAAAAAATTATAAAATTTTAACTTGTTGAAGCTTCTTTCCTTCATATTAAAATAATAATTTATACTAGAATTAAGCTTAATATGATTATATTAAAAAAAAAAAAAGCTTAATATGATAGAAAAAATTCAGTTTCATAAAAAGTAATGAGTAAAAATCAAAATATTAAGTTGGGAAAAAAAGTTATTTCAATTAAATAAAAGAATGTAATATGACAGAAATAAGGTAATAAAAACAAAGTCTCGTAATAATTTAGTATTAATTTTATTTCCAACTTCTAAATTGGTAGGTATACCATGTAATATCTATTATGATTATTTGTTAGAGTAAGGATGTGAAAGCTTGTGAGAAAGCTATGCATATAATAGTTCCTTATGAGTGAATTACTTGAAAAAAATATAAGACAAGAAAAATAATATATTTTGGATGATTCTTATTCAAATAGGGGATTGTTTTATAGAGGGAGAAGTTGTGTGTACTATACTACTTCCTCCGTTCCATAATACTTGCTACATTTTTTATTTTTGGCAATTTCATATTACTTGCTACATTTCCTTTTTTAGTAATAAAACAATCATTTAAAGTTCTACCTACTCTTATTTTTATCCTACTCTATACTCTATACTCTATAATAAAAACTATATTATACTCTATAAAGTAACCTAACAACCTATTTTTCCTTTTTCTTTTTCAATTAACAATAATAAAATACTATACTCTATAAAGTAAATAATCAGCTACAGTGTAAGTCAATCACTTTTCTTAATACCCGTACCCATGCAAATGTAGCAACTAAAATGGAACGGAGGAAGTATATTACTATGCATATGGTAAAACTACTTTTGAGACCGAGTGTGCTACATGTTGAGTATTGTTAGTTACTTCAGCGTAATATATGCAAATAAAAATTCTAAAAATATTTGATATAACTACTATGGTCTACGAGGATATTTTGGGTATATCTTGGTTCATTGTTGAGATTTTTAGTTGTGAGTATAATACTATCGTAAATATTGTCTGTTAAGTCAGTAACTTTGTTCCATTTGATTTTTTGACACTGTTTACAGTTTACTCTTAATTTGTATATTATTCTTAATATATAAATTAAAACATAATCAAGAGAGATCTTATTTGATTCATCTCAACACAATGATTATTATTAATTTTTACTTGTGCAACATTAGAGATATTAAAAACTTTAATTTATGTCTTGGTAAATATGCCCAAACGAAATGGAATCAAGTCGGTGAAAGAGAAGAAGTATGTTATAAAGGTAAATTCAAATAAGTTATAAAAAAAGAAAAAGGAAAAGAAAAGACGAATGTATTATGGTATTGACAAGTGCAAAACATATGGTTGGAGAATGATGAAGTAGTTTAGTTAAATACATAGTTATGGACATATTAAAATTGATTGTGTTTAAAATGGCTCTTGTCATCATTTCCAAATTGCGTCAAGCAATCTCTCAAATACTAAAACCAATGATTGTAATAAGAACCATTTAACTTAGCCCCTTAATTTAGTGGCCTCATCTTATCTGCTTAAAAAAAAAAAAACCGAACCATTTTCATTAATTTTGTACTCTCTCGTCTCTCCCCACCCAAAAAAACTCATTTTACAAATTATGAAAAAAATTTATATTAATTAAAAAACAATTTTATTTAAGTTGAAGCAAGTTTTTTCTCCAAGATCTCAAGTTTAATTCTGGTAGTTCCCTTCCATTTCATTGCCCTACCCTCTACTTAAGAAAATGTATCTACTTTTGACTTGATTGATTGAATATTCAATTGAATTTGCTCTTATAGATATTCTGACAATTCAACTTTTTTTTCTTATATTTGTTAATTTAATATATATTTTCTCTGTTGTTTTTAGAATTATAACTAAGACTTGAAAAGCTCGTTGAACCCATTGTTATAAGAAAAAATATTCTTTTTGTTTTTTTATGTTTTTCTTACTTACTTTTTACATGTATTGCGAATTTAAAACTATTTCAGTTGAGGGTAACTGAAATGACTAAAAACTAAAAATTGAAAATATACTTTGAAACAATCTTGTCAATACTCTAAATTAATTTATTGTTGGGACAATGAGAAGAAATCATAATCAAAATTTGATTTTAAATTAAAAATGTTTCAGGCAATATATATAAAAAAAAGAAAAGAGTTTATTATTGTAATAAGAATAAATTAAATATTTGGCTTAGACCTAAACAACTTAATGTTCATTGTCAAATTTTGAGATCAACGGACCAAGATCTAATCCTAGTCGATCCGGTTTCCTAAAATTTAGTGAATTATTTAGTTTTATATTAAAAACGTTGAGTTGTGACCTTTTATTATTTTATCAATTTTTATTATTTGAGTTTATTGCACTTTACACAATTTTGATTTTAAAAGTTATTTTCAGCCAAATATAATAAGAAAATTAATTTTCAAAATTTTGATGTAAAAATTACACGATAGCTTTCAGGTATTTAAAGCAATAAAAAAAATAGCTTATCTCGATCTAAAATCGAACCGACCAATAGATCTGACCAATCTAAGCATACTTAAAAATAGGTGGGACAAATTTTTGGAAGTGACTGGAGTAAGGACTGACATTTTACCAATAAGATGGCACTGCCCTAAACTAACGGATGGAGTTTTTATTTTTATTTTTATTTTTATTTTTATTTTACATGGAGATTGGAGGGGTACCCTAAATTTGATGAGCTTGTCTGTTATAGGCTAATAGGTTCTATTGGTCTTTTTCTGAGTACCCTCTACTCCACCTATTTAACACTAACACTCACACTCCAAAGTTAAAACCACTATCAAAATAAAGGAAAGACAACATGAGTTGGGGTTACTTGTGGATTGTGCCTTCTTTCAATTCTTCTTCATTGTAATTAAAGGATCAATGCTACACTCAATGTTTGTCATTTTTGATCATTCTTCAAAGCTTGTGGACCTTATAAACTCTCATCACCTTATACAATAAGTCATAATTAAAAGTTGATGTGATTTTTGAAATTATGAGTAGTTCAATTTGAATTATATATCCAAGATTTCAAAATGCCTCGAAGGAATATCGCATGAATACAGATTGATCTAAAACTATTTAGTACGATTAAGTCACTGTCTTAGATATTTATATGTTATGGAGTTGATTTTCCCGAAAGACCTTATATAGAATCAACACAAACAAGTATAAGTTACAACCGAATTGAATGAACCAAACGCCATGTCTTACTTTCTTTCTCATATATGAATCATTTTCATTTATAAACACACCCATACATCTAATTATCGTAATTAAACATGTCTAAATATATCTGGATCATCAATAATTGATTAGCCAACAACTCACCATAATAAATGAACATCATAAAGCTCTTTATTATAGAGTAAATCGACGTAGCTAATGTAAAAAACTAAATTAAATCTAAGCAATTTTTTTAGTTGTTATTGTCTAATTAAAATTATTTAATTTCAACAAAACGAATATAAGTTAAATATCTTAAAAATGTCGAGAGCTGAAAATGTGGATGCACAATAGACGTGTGGCCGGTGGGGCTAATGCTAACATAGTAACAAACGTTTGGCACCACCTTGCTCACTTGAATTTCATGGCATGTCATTTCAGAAAGAAATTCAACTAAAAAAGAAAATACTTGATAAAACAGAAAAAAAAAAAAAGGAAAATAAAAAATCAATAAATCTTAGTGGAATTGGTACCTTTCGTTGTACTATTTGTGCACCCCATTTAGGTTACCTTAATTTAATTATTTCTTTATATCATGGTTTGGTCACTCCTTTGAGTCCCCACCAAGATCATCAACTTGTAGTTCAATTATATGCAAAAATAAAGCGACTATTTTTTTGATATAAATGAGAAATATGATACATAGTAATACATTTTCACAAATAAAATAATATGTATTACTCCATTTAAATATGTTTTCTTTTATATAAGTTTGCTTATTATCAATAATTTATTGATATCTAATGTAAATGTATAATTTTTTATGAAAAAAAATCTTCATTATATATAAAATCTTCATCAAATAATATTGTCATATTGGTTACAAAAATAGAAATTTACGCTTCACATGGTAGCATGTTATGATAAATTGATAATTAATAGAGTACTAGTATTAATAATAAGGATTTGTTTGTCTTTCAACATATTTAACAAGAAAATTAAAGTAAATTTTTTTTTACTTTTTATATAAAGTTGTTTTATCAAACGGTCTATAGCTGATTGGAGTGGCTAATTTAAACAAATAATTTTATCAACTGGTTTGATCAATTGATTTTGAACACGCGGCTAGACGCAGCTCATAGAATAATAGTTGATTTATAAGAACAAGTTATTTCAATCAATTAATTTACCAAACATTATCATTAGATAGTCTGTCTATTCAATTATCTATTTTTACCAAAATAAGCTAAAATAGTTATATTAACAAATACCCAAAAAAAATGTAATTTGAAGGCCATGAATCTTCTTAGCTTTTTCACTCCTTTAACCTAATTTAATAATCATTCATCAAACAAAATATATGAAAATTATTTTTCATTTTCATTAGGAGTATTGTTTTGAACTCAAACTTCATGAAATACCAATTCTTTAATGTGTTTTGTTACCTTTTTATCATTCTATTTTTTTCTCATAGTAAACTTATGAAATCATTTAATCTTTCAAATTAATTTATTATTACTATATTTATTTTGAGAGAATTATTATTAATATTATCATTATTTATGACTTTTATAATGTGTGGATTGAATCATTTCAATGATGAAGTTTGATGATGCTTTACTTTTCTTTGTTTTACTCATTTAAAAATGGGTGATGTATATGTTCAATTCCGTGCCACTTCGTACTTTCAAGACATGAACTCTAATCCACTAAATGATGTGGACATCAAAGGTTTTTCATTTTAATAGAACCAATCTATTAGTTATAATTATTAGGGTTATGGATAGAAAATATGAAACAATTTCTTTAATTACTACTTTTAAAGTTTTGTATGATATGAGTATTAATTATACAAAGTTGAAAATGCATTAATATGAATAAAAATATAAATTATTAATCTTATTAATTAATGTTCTTATAATTAGAATACACTAGCTAGGTATGATGATGATGACCGGCTTATACTCAAATTAATTAATTTATATGAAATACAGATAGGCTGAAGGGAGGAGGATTAGGGGAGTGTCATTGAAACCAAATTCATAATCTTAACTGGCAAAAAATAATACATGTTCCAACTGAAATAAGTTTCGATCCTCAACCTATAATAATGAATTTATCAATATCAATGTTAATCTTTTGTATATTATCTTATTGTTCTTCTCATCTTAAAATTATAATATTCAATTAAAATAAAATAATTTACCTTTAATTTATTATATCAAAAGTAAGTAGGCCTAAAAAAAACCACAAAGAAGAAAAATGTCGAAAAAAATCAATAAAATAAGTTCCAATGTAGTAATAATGAAATGTTTTCCTGGTTTGAGAAATATTTTTTTGTCTCATTAAACTTATAAAAATATGAATTTTATGTGAAAACTTTTGAGAATAAATATTGTGATCTCCAAGAAGCAGAGAGTATAGAGGTATAGTTGTAATGGATTATCCTTAGCCTTAGAATAAAAAAACAAAAAAAAAAACTATAATCATCAAGTATATATATTTTTCGTTTTAAAATACTTGTTATATTACAATTATTCACACTATTTATTATTCAAGCTTATTATATATGTTGTGGTTAATGTGTAAGAAAAAATATATTCAAGTAAGATTTTAATTAAATCATGATCTATTCAAATATTTTCATAATATTAACTTTTTAAAATTACTAATCATACATAATATAATATATAAATAATTAAAATAACATATTAAATTGAGTAAAAAGTTAAATATATCATAATCACCAATGCTTTGTCTTCCCAACAAAATAAAAGTAATTTATAGGATTTGTTACTACCATGACCCATCACATACATATTGTTTTCCCTTTTATGATTGTTAATAGTTTGAAAGAGTGAGGTGTTTCAATGAGAACCATAAATTTGCTTAAAATCCTATGATATGGTGTCTTTGTCAAAATAGGTTGAATTGGATTATTGGAATTTAGGTACGATATCATTTATTTGGTGGACATTAATTACTAATTAGTCTTGTCTTAAGTTTGTTTATTATGTCTAATCAAACATTAATATAATAAGTTAATTCTTTTTCATTGGTGGAAAGTGTCCTTAATTTGGTCTCTTCTTCCAATAATACTTGATTAAGTACTAATCACGGTTTTAATCAAGACCATAGCTTACTAGTTATTTAAAGTCATTTTGTTCAATCAATAAGTCATGATCTATTTGAAAGTCTCTAGAATCTCCGTTTTAAAAAAATCTACTTTCTCTTTGACGTCGAACAATTTATTTTTATAGGATGATCAATTTAAACTAAAACTAAATGATTAAAAACGAATCAAGAATTTTAAGCATCAATAAAAAGCTTAGGGGCTAGTTTAGTCCATGTCGACCTACCAAATACGCCGATGGAACAAAAAATAATACTTTGAAATTGATCAAGGCTTTGTTTTATATTATATGAATCAATTGCCTACATATTTGCAAATATATAACTAAGATTCATTTTATAAACCTTTAAATAAATTAGTAAAAAAAATCACTTTTCTGAACTTATTATGCTTTTACTAACCTTAAATGTATCAAGAAGAAAAGACTCATGGTACTTAATCTATCTGATTAAAACTCGACTTGAATGAGATGATAACTTTGAATTCAAAGTCTTCTTGGAATGTACATTAAATTAAGCCGAGTTACTTTATATTTAAACCAGGAATGTACATCAAGCTAAACCGAGTTACTTTATATTTAAATCAGTGTTTATCACTTAATAAAAGACTTAAAAATTTTATTTCGAACTTAAGTTCAAGTATAACTAATTGAGAACTTAACCAAATAGAATTTTTTACCATAATCGAACTAAACCGAAGTTATTAAATAAAAATAGATTTATCATTAAAAAAAAGTTTAATTGGAAAGAGAAAGTATGGCACAAAATAAAATTCTACTTAAAATGAGAAACCAATAAGAAGTAGACACCATTTATAATAGAAGAAGAGAATTGAAGAATTAAAATTGCAATTAAGTGGGTAGAGCATGATCCGTACTAGAAAAGACTCATACTTAATGCCACCTTCATTTGCCTAAACACTTAACTTTTAATGAAGTGGGGTGTGTTTGTTTGGCTTAATCTCCTTATAATGATAATTAATGGAGCTAAGCTTAGGTGTTAAACTTAGGCTAGAGGTAAGGGAGTTTATTAAGTAAATTAACAACAATATGAAATATATTAATTATTACAAATATTTGGAACATGAAAAATGATATATACAATCATTGGGGTCGTAAATAATATTAAATTTATTTTTCAATATAGTATTGTCTTATTATTTCAATGCAAATAACAAAAATAACAACGTACTCTTTAATATACTTAATTTTATCAAATATTATGATTTTAATGCAATTAAACAAATAATGATATAGCTAATACCTATTTTTCATCAAATATATCTAACTTTCGCTTTTGAATTGTCCGTACATGTCATCAACCCTTAAAATTACATCATGGCATAAAACAAAGTAAAAGTGTTTATCATTCAATGTTATTTCGTCTTATATTTCAAAAGTCGTATATAAGTGTCTTAAATTTAAAAGTCACTAAATTGTTGTCAAGGAAATGTTAATGCATCATAATTTGGTTGAGTATGTAATATAAGTTTCGTTATTTTTTTAGGCAAAACATAACGAATAAAGAATCTTTTATGTTCAAATTTATACGCATGTACACTATATATTTTCATAATAACACGTGTTAAGTCGCATATTACATTAATTATATTAAATAAAGTTATTTATGCAGTTAAATAAAATTTTCTCGTTTTGGAATCCCTAATTTTCATAAACCATTAATCACCACATTTCTAATTATCTTTAGAATCAATATTACGTAATACTCAATTTACTTTGTAAAAAAAAAAATTTGATCACAAATTTAAACACACTTTATTACTTTTATACAAAGGAAAATAGTGGATTGACCAATTTTTTTGAATGAAGAAAGGTAAAGAAAAGTAGAAAACACAAAGGTAAATGAAATGAAAGAAAGATGAAAAGCAAAAAAAAAAACCCTAGGACTATACATCAATGCCCATGTGTGCATCTATAAATACCCAAAGCAAAGAATTACCAAATACTTTTGGCATATCCTTAAAGATTTAAAGATTGGTTCTAATTTCTTGTGTGCATTGATATGTTTGATACCAAGAAACCAATATAGGAATGATTTTGACAATTGTTATCTAAAGAGGTTTATCCATGTTTCTATGAATCTTGGCAATGGATTCTTGTCAACCAATGGAATCATAAACTTTTGCTCAAGTTTCTTTGATAAGAAGGGAATATCAAGCTAGGTTAGCCTACTTTAGTTACATCTAAGAAAACCTTAACCAATTAAATCTTTTAAATATGAGGAAAACAATTGATGACCAATAACTATTAAGGTATTACTAAATATCGCCACCTTTTTCATTTTATCGCCACCCAATATATAATGAATTCTCAAGGTTGCCCCTGCATAATTTTCGAACTCAAAAACTGTAACATCTCTCTAAAACTCTCTAAAAACACTATGTTAAATTAAACAAGCTAAAAGTGTACATCGAATAACAATGGCGAACCAAAATGAGCATGATAACGATTCGGTAAATAATTAAACGATTCGAAATTTTTCAAAAAAAAAAAAATTCCAGGATCCCCAGTCGCACAAAATGTGCGACTAGACCTAGGGAGAGTCACACAAAAAGTGCAATTGGACCTAGGATGAGTCGCACTTTTGTGCGGCTCAGCCTAGGTCTAGTCGCACTTTTTGTGCGACCCCTCCTAGGTCAAGTTACACTTTTTGTGCGACTGGAGGGATTCTGGAATTTTTTAAAAAAAATTTTTGATAAATTAATTCTTTTTATTTATTATAATTATTTTTTAAGTTATTATTATTTATTAAATATTATAATAAATTATTTTATTTACTCATATATTTATATATATTTTTGTGTTTACTTAAATTTTTTATTTATGTTATTTTAATTTATTTTATTTTATATATGTATTTTATTTAGTAAAATTTTTTATTTCATATTTTTGTATTAATATTGTTAATATATTGAAATTTGAATTACTAAACTAATTGATATTGTTAATATATTAAATAGTTTAATCTTTTAATTATTATGAATAAATTTATATTTGCAGGACTTTGAAAACTTAGGGGATAATGTAGATTATTCTGATAGATTTGTTACCGATAGGGAATTTGATTCTGTAGATGATTTACATGCTTGGGCTGATGAGATAGCACTAAGAATTGGTTTTCAATTTACACGTGCTTCATATAAACAAAAGGAATGACGTTCTAGAGTGAGTTTGTACTTAAGATGTCACCGCTATGGTAATATAAGAGGTGATTTGCATAACTTAGACAATGTTGTCCGACCTGGTTCAAAAGTAGGACTTGTGGGTGTAAATTTATGATTTTAGGAAGTAGTCGTAAACTAGGGGAAAGACCTTGGACGTTAAGAGTGTTTTCTGGTGAAAAAGGAAGACATAACCACTCGTTCTTGGTGTACAGAGATGGTCAAATAAGAGTAAATAGGATGATTGTCGATATTAGGCAGCATATACAAGATCTCAGTGCAACTGGCATGCAACCAACGTTTATAATGAGTTCAATTAGAAGGAATTTTCCTGGTTTTTTTTGCTAGTATGAATCAAATTTATAATGTAAGACAGTCAATAAGGAGAGAAGAGATGGATGGTAGGACTCCTCTTCAACACTGTTTTTATATGGCCATAGAGCATAATTATGTAGTTTGGACAGACTTGGATAGTGAGGGGCAGTTGAGTAGATTATTGATTGCAAATTCTACATCTATGCAGATGATACGTTCATGGCCCCATGTTGTGTTGATAGATACAACGTACAAAACTAATAAGCAAAAGTGGCCCCTTTGCGAAATAATTGGAATGACACTAACCAATCACAACTTCTTGGTTGCGTTCTGTTTGATGCGAGATGAGGCGGCTGTATCTTATTCTTGGGTGTTGGAGAGGTTGAGGGATATTTATGGCAGAGTTCAGACGCCTAACGTAATTGTAACGGATCGAGAAGAGGGTTTGTCTGCAGCTATTCATGTTGTCTTTCTAGGTAAACAGGTTTTAATGATTAATTATTATTGATCTATATACTATATATATATCTCAATTAATTTTAAATTTCTATTTAATGAAAATGTACGACATTTATTATGCGTATGGCATATTGGCAATGACGTGGAGAACATGGTCGACAAATTGTGCGGCGGCAAGAGAAATTAACAGGGGCAGATATTTGGGTAAACAAAATGGAACCCCTTGGTTAACAGTCTGACGATCCATAAATTTGAAAACAGGTGGGAAGGGATTGTGTCTACTTGGTCGACTAGGAACAGGAGGGTCGTGCGATATTTGGCTGGAATATGGATTCCTCACAAAGAGAAATTTATGCGTGCGTGGACGAATGACTGTTTGCACTTGGGTAACCAGATTACCAGTAGAGTTGAAAGCCAACACTCTTCCTTCAAGTACTACCTAAGTAGCGGTAATAGCTTATTTGATACCCTCTTTAAAAGGGCACACGCACAGATAACGAATCAGCAATCGAGGATAAGACAAGCTCTGCAGGAATCTATGAATTCGATTTCAAGGACGTCGCGACTTAATTTTTTGAGACCGTTGTATCGTCATGTCCATATTTGCCTTGGAACAATTGATGATGGAGCACAACCGGATGTTAAACTTGGGGATTTATGTTTTTGACAAATGCGGTTGTGTATTTCAAAGAACCCACGGATTACCCTGCGCGTGTTATTGTTACTTGTCAATCAGGTCTCATGGTTCGTTGTACTTGGATGATATACATCCATTTTGGAAAACGTTAAAGTACTTAGAGGCAGAAGAAGACGCCAACGAATAAGTACGGCACGCAAACGCCGATGATAAAGAGTACATTCAATCGTTGGTGGATGAAGTTTTAAAAGCTGACCCCGCAGTTGTACAATGCATGTCTCAGGTACTTGAACATGAACTACACCCTGATGATACCGATATACCTGAGCCACAAGCAAATCCACGAGGAAGGGAAGACCAACAACAAGCAGAACCCTCAGGAGAAACAAAAGTGCGTTCGAGTACAATAGATCATCCTCAAGGGGTCGCGGATCAAGATCTTCATCACGCGGGAGATCTAGCAACCGATCAAACCAATCGTCAGTTGGAATTAACTTCAATTTCAATTTATCTGGTACCCGTATTTCCTTTCCTATAATCATATATGTTTTAGATCAACTGAATGATATTAATATACTGTTATTTTTTTCAGATGGTTCAGCAGGTCGCGATTTTTCACTTTTTCCGTGGCCAAATCACATTCCATATATTCTTCCGCCGTACCTGTTTGATTGGATTGACGGAAACTGTGGATTTAGAGCTACTGTCGTCGCAAAGTTAGGGGGTGCGGAGGCATGGCCTCTTTTACGACGTGCAATGAGTTTGGAAATGGATACGCATAGAGATCAATATGCACGCGTGTATCTATCAGCAAAGTTGGTGGAGAATGCTATATACAAAATTGGTGCCCATAGCAAAGGACCTGCCCCGTACAGTCACTGGATGGAAATGACAGCATTGTATTCTGCAGCAACGTTTCTCAACATTGCAATTGCGTATTATGGTTCTACCGATGGTAATCCAATGTATAATTGTTTAGTGCTTCCGGTAAGGAGAACAGGGGGAATTCATGGCGTTAATAAACTTGTACATATTCTTTGGGTGAACGGGAATCATTATGTTCAGCTTTTAATGAATGATGATTCATCTCCACTGCCAACAGTCCAATAAAATTGGAGCGCAACAGCTAACAATTCATGTAGAGATTTAGAGAGACAATATCGCAACAGGATATCACTTTGGAATAGACTGTGCGGCGTACAACGACCACAAAATAATAACACCACCAAAGATGCAGTTAAGTTAGATACTCCATAATACAATGTTGTGTAGCCTGCGTATTGATTGTATTTATTGTACTGATTGTACTTAGTGTTTTTATTTTATTAATTGTATTCATTGTAGTAATTGTATTTATAGTATTCATTCCATAATTAAGTTCGTGAATAAATATGTTAGTGAATCAAACGCAACGCGTAATAAGACAAATTCTTCATCAATACAAACATAAATGTCTATAAAGGGTTGTGCTCTCTAAACCCTTGCCATTCGGCAAACAAATCTCTAAGTTCATCCAATACAAATCAGCAGCCTCTCTTTCCCGAGGCGTCATATTAACAACAGCTGGCATCCTGAGCAATGGCGCGAGTCGAGTTGGAAATTCAGCTGCAAACTGTACAAACAAAACAATCGTATTACAAAAAAATTAGACAACAATTTCGGTAATGACATATAAAAATGAAACAGATTAATAGAAACACTAACGTATTCAACTCTGTTATCCGCTGCACCAAACGCAGCAGTAGGTCCTTCACCGGGGATGAGAAATGTGTGGGAAGACACTCTAAACCAGTCGATATACTCAGGGACAGCCTCTGATGGAACAGATGCTCGACGTAGTGCCTGATCACCAACACGGGCACAATAGGGGAACCAACTCCACATCTTCGTGTGCATAGACGGAGAAGCGAATGTCACTAAATAGGAACCTTGTGCTGGTTGCAGAGCTTGGGTAGGTCTCAACGGGGGGAGGGGGGGAATCGCCTGTACAAAACCAAGCTGTCTGACTGTCCTCTCAGGCAAATACACCTCCACGATATCAATACAGGTGATACCCCCGATATAGGTGGTGCGTGGGTGCTCGTTCAATAAAGCACTAGGAGAAGTCATGTAATGAGTCCATTCCACCTGCTTACAAAGAAAATTAACATAAACAACATAATATAAAATTAAAATAATTAGTATAACGATGTGTGAGGTCATGTACAAAACCTGTGTCTCTGTCATAGAGTCCAGTATACTCCTACAGTCTCTCAGTCTGCTCAGCTCACGAATTGGCTTCTGCGGGGACCACATCTCCGCCCTAGTCTTGTTAGGCATATCAGCTTGACGAGGATGGGGGTGGAAGGATGGGAAGTACTTGTAAATCCATGTCTACAACAGTGTCAGACAACCAACAATAGTCCTGCACCCAGTCCTTGTCCCCATACCCAGTTGGCGATACATATTAGCCAACGTCACTGCACCCCAAGCAATCTCATCCTGATCAGCAGTCACAGCAAGTATAGGGTGAGGCTCCCGACTCTAGTCTTATCCACCAGCAGCGTGGAACCCATTAAGCCATGTAATACGCAGTAGTCTGAGTCTCCAGAGACTGAGAACGGTGAAGTACCCCTTCTTACGCAGCTCCGAGATCATTCCCAAACAGACCGGCCAGGCTAAGCTTCCAGTCACCATCAACAGGTTCAGCAGGAAGTGAAACGTCAATGCCAACTCCTAAAATGCGTTGCGCGTCGTGCAACATTATGGTCATCTCCTCCCATGGCATGTGGAAGGTGTTGGTATCAGGCTACCACCTCTCCACAAAGGTCGTAATAAGAGCACTATCAATGTGATGTTGCATTATGTACGGAAGACGACGTAGAGGAGTGGCAGGTAACACCCCGTACAGCTCATCAGACATGTCCTGCAGTCTGATGATCACCTCCAACGTCCTCTTCCTAGGGCGACAATCCAAAATCGGAGGCGTGCGCTTCAATCCCTCAAATATAACCTTCGCTACGTGCCCACCGTAGCTGGGTATTAAACTGGTGTCAACAGGGCCCCCGGGCTGGGGTGATGTGATCAACCAGTCCATATCCGCAGACTGTGAGCACCTCCTCCCCGTGGAGCCGCATCCTCAACCTGGCTGACTCCTGTGTGATCAGAAGTGTCAGCCGTGCCATGCCCTCTAATCTTAAATTGACCGGCATGCCCTCTGACGAGCGTCCAATAACAGGATGCCCGACAGACTCTTCCCGACTGATAGACTCGTCGTAATCAGTATCATCATCACCTGAGCCGACCGTATTACTACGCGTGCTAGTCTGGTGCTCAAAGCGACTACGCACATGGTCTAGGGTACTCGAAGGTTGGGCTTGACTATGTCTGACCGCCTGTTCCTGCCTGACTCGCCTTACAGAACACGTAACCCCTCTCTCATGGGGATCCCCTCTTATTAAATTAATTTAAAATAGGGATGACGATTAAATAGAAAGGGTGGCAAAAAAAAGAATTGGGTAACTATTATTGAGAATATCTCTTAATATGATAAGATATGGTGAAATTTAATAATATTTTTTGTCTTTTTGCAATTTAATTATTAGAGTTAATTAAGCTCCAATAATTACCTTTAGATATTTTTTTTGGAAAAATTACTTAGAATTATCCAACATTTTTATGATTTTTCTACAATAATCCCACCTATTGATTAATCATGAATAATCCCAATTTTAAGGGTATTTGCCTAGAGTAAACTTGGGCAACCCGATGACCTGCTATAGTAGGTAATTCACTAAAAAAATTAATTTAAAATTAATTTAAAATTAGAGAAAAATTTTAAAAATTTACATAAAAAATTCTACATAATAAAAAAATAAAAAAAAGATTTTGAATAATTTTTTAATATTTTTTTCGACATTTTATTTTAATTTATCTTTTTAAAAAAAACATGCTATAACAAGTCATTCTGTCACCGGGTTTACTCTAGAAAACTACCCCTTAAAGTTAGGATTATTCATGGTTAATTAATAAGTGATATTATTGTAGAAAAATCGTAATAGGTTCAATTATTCTAGGTAATTTTTCTATTTTTTATTTATTTTACTCTTTTATATATGATCAATGACAATTCTAATATATGGCTTATTAATAAAAATAATGTGTGTAAAACTTTGTTAATATATAATTAGTATAAGTGTATTAATTTTTATATATTTTATATTTTTATTTGAAAGTACTTAGTTATGTCTAAAATCTAGGTTAGTGTTAAATTCTAGTCATACATATATTATTCAAAGATACATCTTCAAAACGTCAATTTTCATCATGAGGGCGAGAATCAAAAAAATTATACAAGTATTTAATCTGTGTAATTTTAGATTGTTTAGAAAATTGACTTGATTTTTTTTTTTTTTTTGAATACCAAAGAATAATATAAATTTGGTAGATAATTTTATAATATTTAGTAGGGGTATACTTTAAAGGTGTAATAATTTTTTCCATTAGAATAGTTTTTAATTGAGTTTTAAGTTATAAACAATCAACTAGTACCTACTTTATTACCATGGATCATTGTTAACATTCTTAATTTCTAAGATTATCCGATTCAAAATAGAAAATTATTTGACATAATCAGGAGTGTTGTGCGACAGCGGAAGCAAAAGTCGATGAACAACAATGAAACAACGAGAAATTCAATGCAAACAACAAGAAAATGACACAAGAAATTAACGTGGTTCACTATCAACGTGATAGCTACGTCCACCGGCACCGAGAAAAAACAATTTCACTATGATCGCAAAGAATACAAGATGAATTACAATCACGCTCACAAATTGCGTTGGCTCTCTTGTGATCTCTCTTACAATTTGTGAATCATCAAAATCCCTAATGCTAACAAGAGGTTGTATTTATAATAAACCGACTTGAAAGACGGTTTTCGGGACTAAGTAACCACAAATAACCGACCACAAATAAAGGTAACCGCAAATAACCGACCGCAAATAAAGGTAACCGCAAATAACCGACCGCAAATAAAGGTAACCGCAAATAACCGACCACAAATAAGGGTAACCGCAAATAACCGACCACAAATCCATCTTCTTCCTGTTTTGCTAGTTTGAGTCACTACTTAGCAACAAGGAGTGAAATGGAATTTGATGTTAAGGTCATAAATATTACCTTTTAATGTAACTTTAAATAAAGTTATAATGCTTATTTTTATCAACTCAAACCACATTCAAAAGCCAACGCCACAAACCAATGTTGAGCATAGAATAAAGCAACCGCTCCAATACCTAATTTTAATGGGGCCTGTAATTTCTCTGTTTATTTATTTTAATTATTATTATATTTTAATTTGTTGATGCCAATAATACAAAATAATTTTATTGTCTATGATTCTTTATTATCATTTGACAATTATATTTGTATGCATGTCTAGGTAATACATATTTTTAAATCCTATATTTTTCCTTTATTATTTAAGTTTATTAGGAAAATAAACCTTATCTTATTCAGAAAATTAATTGTCGAACTACTATTTAAAAATTATATGAATTGACATTCATTTCAAACAATTAAATTTATAAATATACACAGATCGTGAGGCGCACTTTGATATATAAAATAAATTGTCCATCTAATACATATACATATTATGAAAATATAAACTTCTAGTTTAATATCGTCTCAATGAAAAATGGTATCTTACAAGAGTATCTCTGCCCTGAAATCTGCTAAAATATCCAAAACAGGCAATCAATAAAGACATGGGCAGTGGGGACACAAAGGTCCTACAATCCAATTGTTTAACAAAGACATTTTTGTTGTAAATGGTGATCATGTCTTTGTTTGTATGCGCTTTAGCGTCAATTGTCAAATTACTCAATAAGATTGAATACTAAATATTTGCTTTGGCAATTAGCAACAATATATAGACTACTAACCCTAAGTGCTCACTATAGAGCATAGGCCGGTTTTTTGTTGCTTTTATGGCATTCAAATTCAAAATGAACTCTACTAACATGAGATTTGATTGAATCAAACATAATTCAGAAAATATTTGGAAAATATATCGCATAATAACATTTCATTAATCCAACGTTATTAAGTAGCTTCCACCTAAGGTGGTGTTTGAAAAGGTCGAACTTATACAGTCTTACCCTTGTTAATGATAAAATTAAATTGTTGTTTCGGGTTAACCCTAAGTGGCAAACATCATATACAACTTCACATAAATAAAAGTGCACATGATTTAATAATTCATTTTAATTTAGATCATTATAATTTGGTGAGATCCAAATGGAGTTTAAGGGTGTGAGTTGATAACTCTTCTTTGATGATGGGAGCAATTGTCAATTAAGGGTGTGAAAAATATCCGATCTAAATTATCCAACCTACAAATTTGACTAAATATCGAATTGAATTTGGTATTCACTTTTGCACACCTCTTTTTCCTAGAGGATTCAACATCACTCGGTCATTTTCTTTGTTGGAACCTCTTTTTCAAAGAATTTTTTTCGAGTCGAGAATCTCTTCGACCGCATCATCTTTTATGGGTATGAGTTGCCGCTTTCATTATCTTCCCGGACCCTGATCACCCCTAATAACAATGGTGGTTGAAGTAGGTTTAAGTTCATGTCGAAGATCCTCGTTGGACGCTTCAAAGATCGACAGGTGTTTCTATAAGTAATTTCCAGTAGGTATAAAATCCAAAGTTTTCCATCATTTGGTTATATTTTGTGCTTGTTTCGGTAAGAGGGTTAAAGTAATGTTTTGTATAGGTTGTAGCCATCAAATAATAGGGGACACTATATACCCAATTGCTCCCTAGAAGTTTCAATTTTTAGGGATTTTAACCACCCCCTTCTAGGATTTGATGGCATTATTTCACAAGAATCTGAAGGAGATCCTTGTATATTAAGGATCCTTCTCAGAATCTCATTGGGTCCCAAGAATTCCCCACAAAATTTTCAGTGATTTTTCTGTATGAGGAATAAAATTATATACAAAGACATTCTTTTTTAGGAAAAAAGTCAGGTAAGGCAGGAAAAGGTGAGAGGGGATCCTAACATGGTGGTTCGAGAATTGCGAATAGAGAGTATGATTCCAACATGCCAAAGGCAAATATTATTCCTGATTGTACTTCTCGAACTAGGACCGATGTTCTACCCTGCTGATCATCATCAACCCAATACCCCGTCTGTAAACTGGGTTTAGGTGAGAGAAGGTGATTGACAATCCATACATGTACTCCCTTCAAAGAGAGGACTAGAGGAATGCAGTCAATTTTATTCAATAAACAAAATAGCCCTGCATATAAAGGAGTTGGAGAAACGTGATTGGCCCAAGAAGTTATTACTAAATAATCTAACTTTCATGAGGGTATTTGTCTAATCGACTCATAAAGAGGTTGAGATTTAAGTTTAGACTCAAGCGAACAGTCAAAGTCGAAATACATGTAAACTTGGTATCTAGTTTAGGAAACTAAATGTTTAGCCTTCACCGTTTGCTACACGTTGTAGAACCATCGAATTTTAAGAACTGAACCAGACTTCCAAGAGCTATGACTATACGACCCAGACATACATATCAGAACACATTCTATAATTAGTGAAGTAGTTGCTCCCTCTCACTTGTAACCTGAAGTACACAACCTAAAAAATCGCCATGGATTAAAAAGAAAACTGAGCACAAGACATGCTTGATGCCATAGTCGATTCTTCAAAACATTCTTTGTTTCCCGAGTCATTGGGAGCTAGCATCAAAGGCACCACAAAGAAACTCAAACCTAAGTATTTGATATAGCTAGCATCAACGACATTAAACTTTACAGACTACAAGGTTAATTATAACAAGAAACCCAAGGGGTGATCAAAATAGACCTGACGACCCGATATTTACCCGACCTTATAACCGAACTTGACTTCAAAATATATAAAATTATGTAAAAACCAATGCCGCCACAAACCCGAAACACCTAACCAATATCAATCCTATGACCTGAATGAACACCTCTAAAAACCACATTGTCCTCTGAAATTTCTCCTCATTCCGTTTCCTGCGTGCCTCACAATTCTATTACGTCTTTGTTAAATCCTCAATATTGACTTTAACACAGAATACACTGCAGTCTACACGCTTCCTATGGGCATTTCTCCTAACAAGCTAAAATTACGATCAACTGAACTCAAATGCTTTCTTCAACTAGCTATTCCATTAGTTGTTCAGACGAAGGGAAAAGCATAGAACTAAAATACCTTTCAAAGTATCAGATCTAAAATACTTCTCTTTAACAAAGATTGAAAGGCACGAGGCACAATGGATGAACATTCAGAAGTCTTCATCCGAAATTGCACTAGGACAGTTCAGAAAGAGAACAGACTCCGACAAATTTGTTCCAAAATCAGAACCAGTGTCCTCAATGAAATCAACTATTTCATTACTCGGGCATTCATTCTATCACCACCCATTGTTAATACTTTACCTACAGGATTCACAAGCCAACTTCTCCTTCACTCCTTCCAAAAATTTAGTCACCATAAATTTTACGCCAATCAACGGATCAAATCCACATTTTAACAACTTTCCACGTTTTTGGGAAGGTTTCTGTGTTCACCCCAAGTGAATGGTGTGGTCAATGCAGTGTTACATGATTCGGTGGTTTTACCAACAAATCACGATTCGATTCGCTCAGCCCGAATCGGGGTTCGTTTGCCGGTTGAAGTACCAAATCTAAATCTCATACAAAACTTAGGAGACTATAAGTGTTTAAAAAATTTTGGTCACTCCAACCAACAATAGTAATTACTATATACTCAACTAGCAAAGGGTTAAAGTACCATATCAATCTCCAAATCATTTGATATATATTTTAAACAAATCCATGTACTCACGCACAGAGCATTTGTCGAGGGCATCCCGGCCCTCGCACAACCACATCCCACGGCACAAATTTCAAACGATAATACTCAACGCTCAAACACAACAATAACATATCAATAGCATTAGCAAGTTTTCAATTCATTGACAAGTTGGTACTTTGGCAATTGGTATTAGGATACACTAACATGACCATTTTTCAACAAAGTTGAGCATTTGCAACTTTTCAACTTTAAAGTACATTGACCAAGTCACTAGGCTCACCAACTTAGGCTCTATTTATGTTAAGTGGGGAACACCTTATCCTCTCAAATCAAAGGACTGAACAACACTAAGCTTTGCTCCCAAAAACGCGCAAACGACCACATCAATTAAGCAATCACAACGGACCACAAGAACATCAATAATGCCACAATTTTAATACTTTCTCTATAGATTGAAAGCTTATGTTTAACCACATCATAAAAGCAATCAGAAGGCACACGCCAATACTGATCACCACATAATTCATATCACTTTAGCAATTACTTCTATATACAACATATGTTACTATAAAATTTCAATTTCCGATTTAAAAACAGTTACTGGATTTGCATCGGAATGGCCCATCTAAAAATATCCGGTGCCACATTGACTATATGACATTAAACAGCTCCAAAAGAGCAATGGAACCATTTGACATGATTCAAGAAGCTGAAATTGCTAAGGATCATATATAGTTTTCAAAGAAACACATGGAAATCGGGCCTAACCTGCGAATCCTGAGACGAATCCTCATTAGTAACGACATTTAGACTTTCTTCCATCTCCCTCTCGATCTTCTGGCTTTCATATTCAGGATCGTCAGTAGGCAGTTCATGCCTACAAACAGGACAAGTGTTCCTCATCTTCAACCAAGGAACAATACAGTCCCCATGGAAATAGTGCAAGCAAGGAAGCTGCTTTATCACTTCCTTCCCCGAAAAATCATCCCTACAAATAGCACACACAACCTCGTTCTCCTCCACACTCTCGACAGACACCCAAACACTTGGAAGATTCTCAATGACAGACTCAGCAGCAGGAGGACTTCCCCTACATTCATTCATACGATCTTCCATCTCACCTAGAATCGCCTCGTACATATCCACATTGGAATCAAAATCATAAACCTCGCGATTGAAATTATTAACAGCCAACAAAATCTCCCATTCCAAATCCCGAATTGTTTCATCCGCACTAAACTCACCTCCCTCATCAGTATCGGTATCAATCCCGATCTCTTGCTGTTCCGCCCTCATTTGATATGTATCGAAAACATTCGAAACGTCTGTATCCAACTGAATTGGCGTCCCAACATCCTCATCCTCAGCATCATAATCTTCTTCGACCAAAAACCCATCAAATTCATCATTCACAACACTCCCTACACAAGATTCTCTATCTTCAACTTCAATATTTTCAATTCGATTCCCATTATTAAACCCTAAATAATCCCAGCAATACGGAGGACGATCAAAATCACTAACCCCACCAAGCCCTTGACCATTTTCATTATTCCAAAAATCAACGCCATCTTCTTTATCAGTATCTGAATCATAATAATTAACAGCACGCAAACCCTCAGGCTGACACGTTTCTTCATTCATTCGAACCAAATTATCATGACAGTCCCAATCCCAATTACGATCACCTACTCCTAACCCTAACCCTAATTCTAAATCAATTTCATTATCCCTTTCACCATCATCAGAAAGTCTATAACTTTGATCACCTAAACCTAACCCCAATCCTAACCCTGAACCGAACCCTAACCCTAATTCCAACCCAGTTGAAGAACCAGAAATCATCCCAAATTGAGACGAACTATGCTGAAACACATTGTTGACAAAGCTCACCTGATCTTCATCAGGTCGGAAAATTGGGTTTGGATCCAAATCGCAATCCGGGTCAGTATCTGAAAGAGATATAACAGATGGGTGAGTTGGGCTTTCAGAACCCATAAAGACGTGAGCTTGATGGGGTTGTTGAAGTTGCTGCTCAGGTGGGTCCACTTCCTCCATTGTTGAATGTTTCTAAGCTTTTAGAGAGAGAAAAAAAATGGGTTTTTTAAGAAAAAATTTGATTTTCTGGGAAATAATAGGTGAAATAAGAATTTAAAAAGGAATCGAGATTTTTTTGTACAAAAAAAAAAAGATGGTTTTTTTAGGAAGAAGAAAATTGGATTTTTGGTAAATTTGAGGGAAATATGATATGAAAATGGAATTGTGATTTTTATATAAGAAAAAAGATTGGGTTTTTTTTTTTGATGACAAAAGTGAATTTTTGGGAAATTTGGGGGGAAATGAGAAAATGAGAAGAAGGTAGTAAATGAGATTGATTAGCAGGTTTTCCGGCGGGGCTGCCGTCTGTTTTTCCTGTTTTGTTTTTCACAAATTTGACTTTATTTTTGTGTCAATATTATGATGAGACCATGATCAAGTCAAAATCAGGTGTTGTTTTAGTTGGCTCAATAATCATATTTTTCAAGTAAGATGTTAAACGAGATTTAGTTATCCTTTTTCAATTTATTTATTAATTCAAAAAATATATATTTTTTTCGTTTTGATATATTTGCTGCATTACGGTTATTGATATTAATTATTGTTTAAGCTTATTTTATGTATTTAGATTGATGTGTAAGAAAAAATATAGTCAAATAAGATCTTGTTTGATATGTGTACTCACATATTTTAATTTTATTAACTTTTTATAATTTTTATTTAAACATAGTTTAATTTATAAATAATCAAATAACTCATTGGATAATATAAAAAGTCAAATATAATATGTATAATAGAATAAAGAAATTACTATCATAAAATAAAAGTTAACATTAAAATAAATATAAGTATTTGACAATTCAACGTGAATTGATACTATTATAGTCTTACCATACAAATAAATATAAGTTACCTAATGTTAGCCATTTTGACCCTTATTTTAGCTTTAAAAATAAAAATTTAAAGATTCTTTATATTCTAATAATCAAGGAATTTCAAACAATACAAATATTAGGTAATAGATTTTTTGTAATAGAGATGATCCTAATTTGTGTGAATTTTGCAATTTAATTTATTGTTTGCTAGTATGAATTTGCTCATGAAAATAACACATTATGAGGAAAAATTATGGTAATTGAAAGTAAACTTATAATTAATAAGAAATAATGTAAACAAGATTGAAGCTATTGACTAAATAACTCAATTTCATGTTATAACACAATTATTATATATTGAAATTTATTACATCTTGAGTTATTTGATAAAATGATTGCCTGTAAAATACGATGAATATGTAGTAAAAGTAATAAATTTCAAGTTTAAATGGTACAATCCGACAAATAAAGTAGGTATAACTATATTAGAGAAAAAGCATCATATTTAAATTTAGTGTTCTCGTAAAATTTTTCTGATTCAGTGCCAAATTTTCTCTGATTTAAGGAATTTATCGTCGTTTTCCGGGAAACAAGCCAAGTAACATAGTAACTGATTCACGAGTTTCATGATGTATTATATCAGTTATATTCTTATATTTTTGTTTATGCAAGTTCTCGTGTTAAATTTGTCTTTTTTAAGAGTTGATATAGTTTTTTAATTCTATCAAATTTCATATTTTTATAAATTCATCTTATCTATGTATTTTTGATTTATATGATTTAACTATTCTTGTGAGAGATCGTCTCTTATTGAAATGGTCTTAAAACATTCTTGTGAGAGACCATCTATAATTGGACTGGTCCATTATATATTTTTTAAAATATTGTAAGTAGACAATAAAAATGATGTAAATAGGCATTTATGATATTAAAAATAGGCATTAAGGATACATAAAAAAGCATTAAGGATAATGTAAGTAGGCATTAATCTTTAATGGATTGGATTTGCACTACAAAAAAAGTTGCACCTACCTACGCTTAAAAATGCAGTTAGTCATGCTTATATGTGAGGCTGATAGATTTAGCCACGCTTAATTAAGCATGGTTTCTGCTTGTATTGGTAAATTTTTAGGCACGGTTAATAAGTGTAACTAAATGTACTAATAAGCGTAGCTGATAGTACCTTCAGCCACGCTTATAGTACCTTTAGCCACGGTTATGGGTGTTGAAAATTTTCCTCACTTGATAAATGTGGCAGTAGCTGATGAACATCACTAACATTTTAACTAATTATGGCGATAAATTAATTTTAATAATAATAATAATAATAATAATAATAATTATTATTATTATTATTATTATTATTATTGTTGTTATTGAAAGAATATATTATCATTATAATAATAAATTGCTCGAACGAATGAATGGAGACCTTGTAAAAAAAAATTTCAACTTAAGCAAAATAGAATTTACAACTCAATTTCAACACATCTAAAGAGTTGTACAACTTTACCACTTAATAATTAAAGGCCATACATAGCCGCTCAAATTCAACACAAACTAAGTAATGAAACCAAATCAAGAAACAAAACTTCTTCATTGTACAAGACAGCAACTAGCTGGCAGCACTTGCAAGACCGTAGCCAACTCCTTTCACTGTGTGCAGCAGCGTAGCAACAAAGACACACCCAGGCAGCAGTAGCAGTTGCAATAAGTGAAGTACAACATCTCTAGCAAAGACACACCTAGGGAGCAGCAAAATTTGCAATATGGAAAATTGACCATCTGAAACAAGAAAGCGCACTGCACCCATGAAAAACATAAGGGGTGAGGAAACAAGCAATTGCAATATGTTAAGGTTGCATTTGGAGAAGGAAGAAAAAAGACTCTTAATCATTAGCAGAGAAGTGCACATACGTTAAAAGAAAACAAAGTAAAACAAGAAAAAACACCAGCTCAAGTCAACGACAAATCAGTTTAGCGGCTTCACTTACTGTAAAATTCTAGCTCGAAAACTGCCATGAGTCCTTGTTCAAGTGTGCCAATGACTATACAACAAATGACAAAATTAGAAAGAAAAAAACAGAAAGTCTTACCCTTGCCAAGAAGGATTTTCATGTAGCAATTCAGGAAATGATAAGCAATTCCTAATGTAATTTTTCTAGTCCACAAATTAATATTAGTACTAACCTCTTGATCAAGAGATTCAAATTTCCATACGATTTCACCCAAATTATTAATCCCATTCCACCACCTCAACACAACCAAAATGCGATCCATGATCACTTTCTTAACAACCCAGGTATCAAACCTGCAAGAAGTACAGTGATCACTAAAATAATCACAAAGTTGTAAACAAAAAGTGCTGTGAGAATGTAAAATGCCAAAGTTGCAGCCTATACAGCACAAACAAAGTATTATCATATGCGTAGGTCGTAGGGTGACAACTAATGAATAGCAAATCTAAAAATAACTTTACATTATCAATCGAAAAAAAAAGTCAACTTAGTAACACTTGAAATTCATACAGCGGAAACAAAACTCCAAGGAACACAACTTATTTTCCATATATGACAATGATGACTTGCACTAGTTTAATTAAAGGAAGATGAAGAACATTATCAATTATCAGAACAAGACAATTAGTTGCTTCTAAAGCTGAGGCATGATTCTTATATTAACCACTCATAACATAGACAAATTCAGCTAATTAAACTCCATGAATTAGAATTATTTGCAAGGTTAGCCACTCATTCCTACAAAAATCAAACCTTTCCAACAATTAAACAATCCTCAAAAGTGGGATGAAAAACTTTTCCATAAATAACCTTTTTCATTGTTTTTATTTTTTTAACAGAATAGATAGTACAATGGGGACAAAGTTTACCGTAGGGCATATTATTCTTGACAAAGAATAATTAACAATAGAAGCATACAAAATTTATAAAAATTTGGGGAAAAATTAAAATTGTGAGATTAAGAAATTAACCTTTGAATTGGGCAACACAACCACCGACCCGTACCACAACCATGATGACAAAATTTATGTTATAAGTGTAAGCTATAAATATCAAATACGAATAAAATTTCAATGAGCAACTGAAATCATATATAAACTGAAGCTGGAAAAGTATGAAAAATTAACCCACTAACATTGCTTTTTTTCTACATAGCTTGCATGACTTTGTCAGAGTACACAAATGTTGAAATAATCCAGGAAAAATCTACTCCATTGATCAATTGGGTCCTTGATCAACATAATAATCAAAATTTTCAGTGCAATAAACTAAAAGAATTACCCTTTCATAATAGGGAACAGAACAGATATAAATCTTAATCCTTGATAGATAAAAAATTCCTCAAAACGAAAAATAACATTGAACAAAACAGATATTAATCTTAATTACCCTTTGCAACACTCAACCTTGGTCTAATCTCCACATCCAATAAAACAACTATAGAACATATAATGTACATTCATAATAGGGAACAAAATTCCAAAGGCTATAATAATAAAGTACAGATAAAAATCCAGTTCAAATTCAAGATACTCTAAGCCTTCTTAGAGGACAAAATGAGTAATCCATAGATGGCAGCAAAATAATAAAAAGATTGAAAACTATAGAGCAAAAGGAGAAGATAGTATAGCGAAAATACCTTATTCGATTCAGTCACAGACTCGCATAACAAAGGTACAACATTCAAAGTATTACAAAAGAAGAGCGATTAACTCAAAATTGTTCTTTTTGTTCATCGAATTTGGGTTAGGGTTTGGGAGAGAGATTTTTGTTCTCTGGGTTAGGGTCTGCGAGAGAGTAGTAGTTTATTTTGGTCTTCGAAAAGAAAGGAGCAATTGTATAGTTTTGTTCAATTTTAAATTTTTTTTTCCTATTTTTTAACATGGGTTTAGCCGCGCTTATTATTGTGGCTGAAATGATCACATTTTCTTTATATTTTTACTTAAGATTTAGTCACACTTAAAAGTGAGGCTATTATTCTCATGCTTAACAAATGTGCCTAAATGCAATATGTGTGCCTAAAGGTAAAATAGCCGATGACACTTATTTACTGACTGATTGAGTGTAGGTATATGCCACATTTTTTTAGTATTGAGATACGTCTCTCAAGAGACTAGCATATTGTGAGAGACCGTCTCTTAATGAAATGGTGTTAAAAAAGGAGCTTATAGTATATTGGGCATGTCTCACAATGAGAGTCTTATACAACAACTCGTGTACATAATTTAGGACAAGTAAAAAAAACTAAAAGAGAATTGGGTCTTATCACATTGAGCTATTTCTTTGAGAGACTGTCTCACTGTAAAACGACCTTAAAACAAGCATAAATTCTTGTATGAGACGGTCTTACCGTGAGACATACCTCATACTTGGGTTAAATAGCCCAATAATAAAAACTTTTAGTTTATGGCTTCTTGATTTGAGGTTGTCTCACTGTGAGACAGTCTTATACAAGACGGGTTGAAGAACAAGGAGCTCATATGCTAATAATTGAAATAGTTAGGCTATTCAACCCATGCATGTATGGGGAATATCTCACAGTAATATCGTCTCACGTGAGAATTTGTATATCACATTTGGATCAAGGTTCACTTTTAGATGCAACTCATTAAAAAAAGTTTTTTGGTAAAAATATGTTGTTGTATACCAATTAATTTACCAAACAATAACAATATGGTTTGACCACCCTACCATATATTTGTATCTAAATAAGCTAAAATTTTTCAAGAAACTATTTTACCAAACACTACCTCTATTTTCTTAGTTGTTTTATTTTGTTGATTACATTTAAAATATTTAATACAAAGAGAGAGAAATTTAATTATTTTTCATGGTTATACAAGTTGAAATATATTCTTTTGAGAGCTTGTTAGATTTATCTCGATATATAAATTTTTATATATACCTTATGTATTTATAAATATTGAAAATCAAATTGTGCATTAAAAATGTGTAAAAAGTAAATATAACTAACAAAATAAATCAAAGGAAATGATATATTATTTTATAGTTGAAGAAGAAGACAAAATACAACAAGTAGATGAAAAAAAAATGAATAAGATGAATAAAGAAATAAAATTTGTGAATAAAATTAAAAAAAATTAAAAACTACAGCTAAAATATAATAGAATATGGTGCAAATATAGTAGAAAAAAATTAAATATAAATATGTGCAATTTTCATAGGAATAGATGGAGTATCTTTGATGAGAATGTGATTTTTAATTTGCTTATAATAATAATAAACTTTGTTGAACTAGTTAATATACAGAGGTTATTAGGTAAATGAAAGTGGGCTAACTTGCTTGACCAGATAAAAGCATTAACTATTTTTTATTAGTTTTAGAACTATTTGGATAAGTCAATTGTTGACAGATATATTTAGTAAAAATTAAGTATTTTAACATACTTTCTTCGTTCCACTATACTTGCTATATTTGACTTTTTACGCAATTTAATTTGTTATTTTAATCATTTATATATTGAACTATACACATCTAAAAATTATAAAAAGTTAATATTATGAAAGTATGTGATTAGACGATTCAAACAAGATCCCACATGACTATATTTTTTTTCTTGCAAATTAACCGCTATATATAAAATAAACTTAAATGATAAATAGTATCAAAAAACATTACGTAATAAGTATTTCAGAACAGAGAAAGTACTATATTAATATGTCGCACCCCATCCCCATCACTGTTAGGGTGTTACCATTGACACACATTCTTCAACTTGGAATTAATACCCCTTGAGTACATGCTTCTAAATTGATGAGCCTTAATGTTAAAATGCTTTAGATAACTACTTTATAATCATCAACTAAACTTTATATATCTTGTTCTGTTATATTTGTTATGTTTTACTTTATTATGCAATCTAATGCGTTATTTTAATTATTTATATCTTAAATATGCATAATTAAAAATCTTGAAAAAATTAATATTATATAAATAAGTGATAAGACGATTCAAATAAGATTCCATTTAATTATATTTTATATAAAATAAACTTTAATAACGAATAGTACCAAAAATATATGCTTGTTTATCGATTAACCACCTTTATGAGGGAAAATTTCTAAAAATAATCTCAATTGTGACTCATAGAATATAATTTTTAATATTAATTAATTTTTAAAATAATCTAACTATTAAATGAACCTTCTCATAATAATCGGGAAATATTTTTTTACATGATGCATGCAAGAAAATCAAATGAAATAATCTACATCATCCATCCATACATATACTCCAATTTAGAATCAAAAAACACATAATTAGGAGTATATTTAATAAATTAAATAAATCACTTAAAATACTTGTAATCTAATTATTAAGATCAGGCAAATCTAATTTCAATGAAAGTTGATAATCTTCACTTACAACCCTTAACTTCTCATCTTCATGAACATGATTAACTGAAGGGACACAGTAATTCAGTGTATCTTCCTGTAGGTGATAACTTTCAGACCAGCAATAAGGTTGACTTGAAGAACTTTCCCAGTTAAATACAGGTTGACCATCTATAATATGGTGTTGCGCAAGACCATGGTACTGATCTAAGGAACTTTGAGTCAATGGCATCCCAACCGTTGATCTCATCTTCGATTGTTGATAATCAAACTTGGAATCTCTTCTTTCCTTTCTATGAGCATTTTGATGTCCACCATAAGCTTGTGCTGTTAGAAATTTCCTCTCACAATATCTGCAAAAGAATATTCTAGTACATGAAGATTTTGACCCGAAAGAAGAATTATTTTTTTTATTGTTACTTCTTTCATTGTGATTGGAACCTTGCATTTCCATTACTATTTTCTTTTTTATTTGTTTGGACTATATAATTAAATATGTACTCTATACTAAAGGAGTATATATATATGTGAATGTGAGTCTTAATATAGTATGAAAAGTACTACTACCCTATTAGCTAGGTCATGAAACTCAATCAGTGATAGGGTCCAAGCAAATCACAACATAATGTAAATTATACTCCATTTATTTGAGTTGTCCAATTTTCTTATTTGGGCAGTTTATCTCAATTGTCCCATTTTCATTTTAGAACATAAATTTAGATCAAATTGTCCTTATACTATTCTTATAACTACCAAAACACCCTTATTTTAAAAACTTAACTACACTAATTAAATCCACAATCCTAATTAATACTCTAACTAATTACTCCCTCTTTTATTAACCCCCCTTCTGATTCACCCTTCCCCATTCTGAAACCCTTTCATTAACCCTTCCCCATTCTGAAACCCTAGATCTTCATCTTCCTCATGTGTTCTTCTTCGACGACACTACTGTAAAACCCTTCTAAAACCCTAAATCCGGTAATAAAATCACCCTTATGAAACCCTAAATCTTCATCTTCCTCTCTTCTGAAATCCTAAATTCGGTAATGGAGTCACTAATTCTTCTCTCTTTCATCCTGCACTGAAATTGTTGTTTGGTGATTACGAAGATGAAGATTCATATATTTCCTCACCACATTCTTCTGTTGAAACCTCTTCAAATCGGGGAAGAACAATGGACAGTGAGGATGAAGAAATTTTGGCTATGTTTGATTTGGGACTTAATCTACCTGATGATGACTATTTTTCTTCATCTGACTCAGACGATTATGACGGGGAAGATGATGATACTGTTTATGATGTTAAGGGGCTCTTCTCTCGTATGTGAAACGGTTACTCTTTCCCTTTGACTAATGATGTTACATTTCGTTTTTATTATTTTTGATTATGCATCTTCGTGTATGTTGGTTTGTGATGATTTTTTTTTATTGAGGCCAAAGAAAAACTCAATGATATTTGACAAGAGGGCTCGTTAGTTGCTACAAAAATCTATATACATACTCATAGTGCCACCAATCTTCATGATTTTAGGAGGCAAAGAGTATGTTTATGGATCTCAATGATGAAAACATTATGTTTTCTGAGGGATGCGCTTAAAATGATTTTTTTTTGCCATTAAAAATCCCAAAAACTTTCCATTAAATGTTTAGTCATAAACAGCTTGAATGAATCTGCATGATGTTTAACCTTAACATTTTGCCATTAAAAATTCCAGAAGTGTTGCTGGATTTGTTGCTACTAGTTGGTTGCTGTTGATGGTCGTTTTGTTGCTGAGTGTTGCTGTACTTTTGTTATTATGTTGTTGGTTCTGTTGTTTTTGGTGCTGTTGTTGTTGGTTTTGTTGATTGTTAATGCTGTTGGTATTCCTGCTGCCTCACATTAAATGTTGTTGGTTTTGTTGCTGAGTGGAAAACCTCTTGGTCTTCAATTCCCAAGTACAGTAAAGCAACCTCTAAATGATTTGCATCCAAATGACGAAGTGACTCACAAATGATTTCTTTCCTAACTGTTAAATAATCTGGTAGTCTTCCCTCTCTAGCTAGTTTGCTTTTGTTCATGTGTGGAATATGGTAGTCAATACCACCAAGTTTTTTAAGTACTTCAACCTTACATGCTTGTAAGGTTATCCAAACATACTTTAATGTGTGGTGTACTAAAGCTTCAAAAGCACCTGTTACAGCCCTACCCAATTCAGTGTAGTTGTATGCTGCTTTTTGGTGTTGTAACGATTGAATAGACCTAAAAAAACCTAAGTTTAACACGTTCATATCAGGGGAATTTGGAGGCTGTTGAATTAAATGGATATTGAATGCACCTTGATTTGCAGCTTCCCTGAATATTGGATCATTGTCTAGAATGTGTAGTTTTGCATTATCCTGTTGAATGTAAATTTTTTTGCTTGCACCTTGTGGCCATTTTTCTCTAATAGCCGGTAAGATATTGTTAATTAGCATTGCCCTTATGTGTGTCTTTGTTATGGATTGAATGGTTTTAGTTTCTGGTTTCCCTCTATTCCTATTTTTGGATCTTCTTTTTGCTAGCACTTGAGCTGTAAAAGGAAAAATACCTATCTTTCCATCAAAAATTATTTCACCTTCACTAGAGTACATCGGTTTAGCAACCGCACACATGAACATAATCTTGGAAATGAATTTTTTTGACTGTATTTCCCTATGTGGCTCAAATTCTTCTGGGGTAAGATAGTAAGTTTGTTGTGTTCTAGTGAGATAGAACAAATTTTCATATATGAGAATTACGTTAGAAATGTCACTGAATTTGAAAGCATCTATCTGCTCATCATAAATGCAACGACTACTACAAAAGAATAACCTGTCATTCTTGTTAGTGTCGATTAATAGAGGCTTGATTGCATTTGTATGCTTGCGTATGTGTTTCTTTTTCTTCATCTCCACACAGTTGATTGGCTAACACCCATAGCATTTGCAACTGCCTTTTGACTTGTCTTTTTGGACTTTTCTAAGGCTTGAAATCTTCTTTCATCAAATGGTATTATTGTGTTGGTGATTATGCCAAACTTTTTACTAGTTGCATCTAATGTGGCCCCTCCTTTTGTTGATTTTTAACTGTAGTCCAAATTCTACTTACGGTCTTCCAGTGAATACCATACTTTTCGGCGATATCTCCCATTAATCCATGAGCTGACTTCCCCTTTTTGTTAACACCAAGCAATAACTCATACATTATTTCGTTCCTACTGTAAATATCTAGTTCTTTTTGCTTCACCATTTGTTTTCTTGGAATAAATGATTTGGAGTATTACTTTAATTTTGTTTTGTACTTCTGTTTATACTTCTGTTTTGTACTTTGATCTTTGCAATTAATACACCCTATTTATACTTGTGTTTTGTTTTGTGGTGTTCTGTTTTACTATGGCGCCTAAATTTGGGTTGACATTTTTACTTTGGCGCCTACTGTATTTGCCTCGGACTATTTTTGGGATTTTCTGTGTGGGTTTAGGCTGCTTGTCATGGCTATTTTTTTTGGAAAAGTTCTAAATTTTTTAATGGCATTAATGTTTTTTGTTTTTTGGCGCATTTTTAAAAAAGTGACTAACGTATACAATAAATGCATATTCGGTTTGTTCGACCTCTTTTCTGAAGTCAATAAACGAAATGATATCCGTATTCACATGGCCCGAGAAAAGTATTCGTTATTTGTAGCCGTGAATAAAGTGTTGAAGAGATCGAGGAGGAAGTAGAAGTATAGATACAAACCCTCTTTATGAAATGTAAATTTATTTATTCATGATGTAATTTTTAATTATGTAATTTAATTAATGGCTATGAATGCTTTGTAATTTTTAATTATGTAATTTAATTAATGGCTATGAAGGCTTTGTAATTTTAATTATGTAATTGAACAATTTTTGTATCACCCTTGAATTTCCGATCCCTTGTACGGAACCAAAACCGTAAATGGCGGGAGGAAATTCGGGTGTTACATTAAAATAAAAGAAATAAAATAATCATTAACTTTTAAAATGTCAGTGGAAAATTCGGCAGCATCTCTTCTAGAAATCGAACATGTGGTAGAGCAATGAGTACAATAAAAACATTAAACATAATCTAAGGCATCATTGTCTTTAAAATCTCACACCACGGCAGAATGATTCGTCACCGGCTTCTCAAATCAACATGCAAAGTATGGATCGTGGTTCCAGTGTCGACGCTTGCGTTTTAAAATGACTTAACTCCTTAAAACCATACAAAGTTATAAACTACTCAGCGGAAATACAAATGTACAAGGGAGGACACAAGGCCTTATAACAAAACATATACAACCAAAGTTTACAAAAGATAACAAGAGCTACAAAATCGAAAGATAATGGTATGACGCAAGTTATGCTTCGCCCTCATCACTCTCCCCCAATGCAATACAATGCAAAAGAAGCTCTAATACCTGCTACGCCTGTCTATGATCCTGCTGCTGCTCAACATTAGACCAAAGACCAATGTGTCATAGCAGGACAATCATAGAAGGTCATCAACAATCAAACATAAACACAAACACGTACACGTCAATAACTAGTATCAAATATAATAAGGCCAACTACTAGATAACATTATCTTATACAAAAACATAAGATGATTTCATAAGACACAAGCACAGATAGTAACCATTTATCGTCCACGTATAATACAGGTCTTCACGCTCCTCTTTTCAAAACATAAACTCTTGCAAAACACGCATAGTATCAACTCAAACAAGACATTAACAGAATACCTAACATATGACCTTATAGAGCTTTTTTATCTTAAGGTAAAAGTGATCATAGTCTGTAATATCCTTGAGGTAACTCAACTTAGGCACACTTCTCACTAGCATAAACTATTCTATCAAGGAGTAGATATTCTATCAATGAGTAAACGTTCTATCAATGTGTAAGCTTTCTATCAAAGAATGAACCTTCTATCATTAAATAACTTTCTATCAATGAATAAACTTTCTATCACTGAATAACTTTCTATCAGTGGATCTTTTCTCTACTTCCTGGCATAGTGACACGGCCAAGGGCGGTATCGACCATCCGGCGCCCATGGAAAAGTATGAACTCATGCCCCCCTCCCCCCAGCTGACCCTCTCGGGTCCTACCTTTGGGAAAAAGTAACACACTGGGGTACTAAACCAATGAAGAGGCCACCATATTGGGGTTTGCAAGGCCCGCATGGTAACACCTCAATCAAGGGGCGGTATCAACCATCTGGCGCCAAATGACACAAGCATGCTCATACCCCCCTTACGTTGATCCCGTCGGATCTCACCTAGGGGACTACTAAATCAACCGGATATCATCCAATTTAGTCACTCCAGCTAATCATAATCTAATACTTTATTAGATGGGAATAACTCCCACTTTCGACTATTTATGAGCGTCCTGGGATAGCAGCACGCCAAAACCCACTGAGCCACTCAAAAAAAAATATGAAATTCACCTATAAAGGAGTCATTCTAACTCCAAGTAAGGCATAATCCAATTCTTAAATAAATAAGGGGGTGATTCCCGCCTCCTACTAACATTCTTATTCTCTATAACTATTCTAAGCGCAAGGATTTCATAGTCGATAGCTTTTCGTATAAAATGTATTCACTAGTACCTTATAGTTTACAATGCATATATTATCACAATAAGCAATAAACAATGATCTCTTGAAGGAAAATTGTATATGAGGGTTAATTACTGCGTGTACGTACCTGTAAGTGTCACTACACGAGCAAAGTTACAAAATTCACCTAACTAAGGTTCTATTTTCCTCTTATGAACTGGAAACCTATACAAGTTAGAAATAAAACTAATAAATCCCCTTAACTACTTTGTCATACGAACTAAATACCAAAGTAACCATTATCACCTATTCAACATGAGTTTTTCGATTACTCTAGCATGTACACAACTCATTCAATACGAGTCAAAATCATTAACTCAACACAACATAAGTCTTTTCACCAATTTAAAAGTAAAAGCATATGTGAATCGTTCCTTTTTATCAACTAATTTTGAGTATATCGGTTCGCATTGCCCTTAAATAACTAATCACAACTAAGCCTTACAATTTTAATATAACACTTATACAACAATAAGGCAAATTTTAGATTTATCGAATCGCGATATCATTTGTTACATTCTCCAAAGCTAGAAAGAATTATAACCAAAACACGACAAGTAACTTTAGCAACCATCGACGATAAGTTGACATTATGCTCTTGGTTTACTAACATTATGCATTATGACTTCAATAACAACCTAATAAGAGTACTTGCAATTCGCAACAATGAAACCACAATAATTAGTAACTATTATTCCCAATTCAACAACCAAAAATCACTTTCATAGTCAACTAAAATCATCACCATTACTAATTATCAAAACAATAACCAATCGACTAAGTTTTAAAACAACTTTTAAGGTTATTTAATCAATTTTCACCAAAATATAGCATAAAACACACATCATTAGTAATTTCATTTCTAAATCCAAACCCTAGTCATTTCATGTTCAAAGATAATACTTTTAACCATTATCCATAGCAAGATTCAATAAACTAATACACTACCATAATGTACATGAAAGCCAACACTATTACTAATTTCAAAGATAACACCTTTAATTGTTGCTCATAGTAAAATTCAAAGAAACTAACACACAATCAACACCACCCATAATTTCTAATCACACTTCAAACCCTAAGTCATAAATATGTTCAATTCATCCATCAAGCCCTTACCCACAAAAGATTCAATGAAAATAATACAAAAATTAATACTAAACTCATAAATTTGATAACAATTTCAATTAAAGACAAGAGAAAATCAATAAGGAAGAGGATATAACTTACTTAGGTGAACAAGAGAAAGGGGTGAAGAGAGGAGTGGTTAGTGTAGTGGTAGAGGTACAAGACCCACGACCGGCTGGAAGGGCCCGAAACCAGCTGAGACCGGCCACTTCTTGCTGCTGCTACAGGTGATAGCGCGTGGGGGGAGAGGCTTAGTCTGCTGCGGGCTACTCATGGTGGAGGAGAAAGAAAGCAGGTGGCCTGCCGAGGGAAAAGAGAGGAATAGTGAGCCGTGTATTTTTGAGGGCATGGGTATCTCACTAAAACCCTAAACCCCCCCCCCTTTTTTTTATTTATTAACTTATTTATTCATTCATTCATTTACTTAGATTCATCTTCTTGCGAGGTTCAACTAAGAAACTCACCTTCATGTGCTCCCACATTTTAATAAAATAATAATTTGATTCAAACCTCTTTATTTTGAAATCGTAATTATATTTTTAATATAATTATATGTTAATATTTAAATTCATATATGAAAGGAATTTATTAAAATTACTTCTAAATTAATTTAATATAATTATAAAATCCCCAAAAATTATTAAAATATTAACTAATGACGTCAGAAAATTTCGGGGTGTTACATTTTTAAATTTTCCCTCCAAATTTAAACTTATCCAAATTGGAGGGAATAATTAGAGTTAATCAACTTCATTACCAATACCCCTACATCACATGCCTAAACTATTCAAGGTGGTCCTCCCCCACTTTCTTAATATATGTGCCCAATTCAAATGGGACAACTTAAATAAATTGGAGGAAGTGTTTAATTTTTTAATTTTTTTACAAAAATATTGAATATTTGAAGTAAAGATGTGATTGCCCTCTAATTTTTTTTGTTAGTTATTGTACTCTTTAAGTCTCTATGCCCCATGACATTTATCTATAAGTTGAAATTATGAAGACCTATGAATATGCATCAAGATATTCAAAAAAATCACCACTTGTATTCTTATTTACACCTAAAATAAGAGTTAATTTGGTACATATTAAAATAAGAGTGCATATGAATTTCAATTCTTATCTAAACTTTTTACATCTAATAAAATACTCCCTCCTATTCATAGAAAGTAGAACATTTTTTATTGGGCCAATTCACTGAAAATGTCTCATTTCTATTTTTGTTATTCTTTTTTACCCTTTTACCCTTACTACAACAATACGATAACACATAAATATCAATACCCTTTATGGAAAAAGAGAGTTTTCCACCCACTTTTAAGTGGTTTCCCACCCCTTCTTGGTTTTGGTGCAAAACCCAAATGTCCCATTCTGCATATGGTGTTCGTTGATTTGGAGAAAGCGTATAATAGCATAACACGACGTGTAATCTGGGATAGCCTCAAGGCTAGAGGTATTTCTTCAGTGTACATTGAGGCCATACGAGATATGTATGACAGAGTTTCGACTAGCATTCAAACACCGGTGGGGATAACAGAGCCTTTTTCCGGTTAAAGTGGGACTACATCAGGGATCAGCTCTAAGCCCTTTCATTTTTACTGTCATAATGGAAGAGATCTCTAAATCTATTTGGGAGACGATACCGTAGTGCATGATATTCGCAGACGACATTGTGTTGGTTGCAGAAACTAGAGAGGAGGTTAGTAACAAATTGGATGAGTGGAGGGAAGCTTTAGAAGGTAAAGGATTGCGCATTAGCCGTATGAAGACCGAGTATTTGCGCTGTGAATTTAGTGGGACATCACCGGTAGATGAACCAGAGGTGTCCATAGATGAAATAGTTGTTAAGAGTACAACCAAATATAAGTATTTGGGATCAATCATTCAAAGGGATGGGGAGATTGACAGGGATGTAAATCATTGTATACAAGCGGGTTGGCTCAAGTGGCGAGCAGCCACCGCAGTACTATGTGATAGGAAATTCCCAAGCAAGTTAAAAGGAAAATTCTACCGGGCAGCAATCAGACCTGCTCTGCTATATGACACCGAATGTTAGCCTGTAAAGAAGATTTTCGAACATAAGATGAAAGTTATAGAAATGCGTATGCTGAGGCCTGAGGTGGATATGTGGGCACACATTGATGGATCAAATTAGGAACCAAGAGTTTAGGGACAAACTAGGGGTATCTCCTATATCTGAAAAAATGCGCGAAAATAGATTGAAGTGGTTTGGTCATGTGCAGAGAAAGACTGTCGACGCCCCTGTGAGGAGGGTAGAAAGCATTATAGTATAGGGTAAGAGGAGTCGAGGAAGACCCAGGAAAACTTGGGGTGAGCAAATAAGACTTGAATTGCATGAGTTAAACCTCTCTACGGACCTGACTAGGGATAGGAGCAGTTGGAGACGCCATATCCATGTCATAGATTACTAATGTCCTCTTAGTTTACCTTTTAGTGTCCTTAACCTCTTGCTTTTATCGTTTTCTTTCTATTAGTTCTTTGTTTTCTTTTGTAGTGGTTCTACTTTTATTTTTATAGGCCTTTAAGTTATCTATCACGTGTAATCACGTCTCTTTATCTTCCTCGAGCCGGGGGACTCCTTTGGCCGTGCTCTCCTCTATGGGTATGAGTTGCCGCCTTCTTTCCCTCCCCAAACCCTGGTCTTAGTTTACTATGAGCGGGATATACTAAATAGGATGATGACGATGATAATAAATGAAAACATAAAGAAACTTTCACGTTATCTCTTATTTGAAATTGCAACATGCATTATTGCATATATAGTGAAAGTCGTCGTCACATAGTTATGTCATTATTGCTCTAGGTTAATTGTTAGCTGGCCAATTTATAAAAAATTGATAAGCCAAATAATTACTGACTTGTCCTGTTAATTTGAGAGAGAATTACATATATACAGTACAACGACATTTTTACTCTGCTAGACCAAATCAAAGTTAGTCAATATTTACCATAATTAACGTAGCTAATTATCCTCCTAAGAATATGCACAAGATCACTAATTATATATACTCCTGGAAATATGCACGAGATATATGGCCTAATATTCCTAATAAAAACCATTCGTACCAATTTGGCTCCATGCTTCATTTTACCAAATTTAATAGATTTTTAATTTAGATTATGACTACATATCTTCTTTTTTTTTTTAAAAAAATAATTTTGATCGCATATATAATTTAATACTTATTACTTAATGTGTTCAAAATACTTTGTCTAGTCTAGTTAAAACTAAACAAGAAAATCAAAATACTCTCTTCCTCGTCATAAAATTTCATTTGTTTTGTATTTTAATTTGTTTCTCTTACTTTATATGGAGATCTCTTGAAATTAAAGATCCTTTGATGCTCAAATTAGTTGAAAAATTCGAAAAACATATAGAACAATAGTGGTAATAACAAATGCATTGTTTAATATAAAATTGATGTAGAATGTCACATAACCTAATTTGATAGGAAGCGATATTTATAGTAGATGATTTTGGATGATGGAAAGGTACTTAAAATTGTGTTTTGGAAGGAGGTATGCATGGTGATAGTGTGTGCTTATGTTTTGACCACTTTTAGGATTTTGATCCTTCTTGCTAGGTTAAGGGTTTTGACCCCTTTTATTTTGACTTTAATGGTTGTTGACTTATATATTGACTTGGATTTATTTGATTCAAAATACCGTTATTATTCATATTAATTTACAAAGTCATTGTTCTCTTCTTATCTCATCCACTTAGTTTCTTCAATCACTTGTGTTTTGTCTTATTTTTCAACTACAAAGTAATTATATATTCCTATTGAAATTTCCGTGTAATTGAATAGCAGTGTAGTACTACCTCCACTCCAATAAGATACAACTCTGCAATTTCTATATTTTGATATATCCATCCTTTCATTTGACTTTTATTGCACAGCTAATTTTATGCTTATTTATATATTTTCTTTATTTTATTTCTTTTTTAATTTTATCTGCACGAGATAAAAAGAGTATTATTTTTAACACTCTTTTTTAGTAAGCATTTTGAAAATACAAAGAAGGATCAAATGTGATTTGATAACTTGGGTCGACGACTAGACGTATGAGTTGTAACAGGCACTTTCTTGTTTTGGCTATAAATATAATCTACCAATACATTTATGGACAAAAATCACTCTTGACAAAATTATGTTTGGCTTGACCTTATTATATTATTTTATTATTTGTAAGAGTGTGGAATAGTTTGTGGCAAAACGCCGAAAACCCTTTCAATCCGTGTTGATCATATTTTTGTGTGTTTGGAACATTGGATATATTCCAATAACATAAAGTATGGTAGGCCAAGCTCCAAATTAGAGCAACATATACAAATTAAAAATCAGTTTCAATCAATTTGCCTTATTTACTTTTAATATAAAGATTAAAAATATTATGTATAATAAGTTAAAAATAGTGAAATAAAATAATCAACAAAATATACTGAGTAAATATAATAAAGTTATGTTTAAAAATAAAAATAAAGCAAAATTATTAGGATAGATAATATTGCTAAATAAGGCAAATTAATTGAAACAAACAAGTGAAGGACACAAATGGTATTTAGAGTTCAAGTCAAATGAGATTTAACTAGTTCAATTTTATCTAAGAGTTCATATTGTTTATAACAATTTAATTTGATATATATATGTGTACTAATCATTTTTGTTAAATGTTTCAATTAATATTAATTTGTGTGAGTAATTATTCTGAGCATTTTAAAATGAAAAATCACTCATTATAAATCATTTTAAAATGTTTCAATCATTTTAAAATGTTTCAATTAATATTAATTCTTATCTTTGGGTACACTTTTTCTACCGTGAAATTTCAAATTTTTTCTCTTAAAAAGTAATACAATCAAATAGCTTGGACATGTATTGATGCATTTAAAGTTTGTTGTTGTTTAATGTGAAAGGGGGTTTGCACAAGCGACGGAGGTACGAGAGTGAGGCCACAAACAATGATAAATGTGAATAGAGATTATAAAGGCACTAATGCACTGTTCATGATAAATTCTTTTGATGGGTATGATTCATAATGCTAACCCATATCATGATACTAATTTGGACAAACTTGATTTTACTAATTATTGTGCTATTTTTTTTATTTTAAATATGACTTTTGTTGTTTTGTAAAGAAGAGTCATATCTATACTGAATAATAGTGGGGTTAACGAATAAATTTGTTGTACCTACATGTTTAAATGTGTCTTTATCTTTATTCTAGTTTTGTCTAGATGTAAAGATTTTTTTTTAAAACAAAAACTTTGTAATAGAGTAAGATATAAAAGTCTTTTTAAAGAACGTATACATATATAAAGTCTAAATTATATCATTTATGGCTCACAACCTTCCACTCAAAAAATCATTAATTTGGGCAATTCCCACAAATATATGTCATATACTTTATTGTACAAATATATTAGCTAACTAGTGGTCCCTTGTTTTATTATGTAAAATATATAATTCTTTAATATAACTGAAAAGTCACGCCTATATCGAATAACACTCTAATATGTAGCAGTTAAATTTATAGTGTTTGCATTCAATCTTGCATCTACATACTATCTTTTTTAGACTCCAATTCAATACATTCACTTTTGAAAAAAGTATTTATAATAACGTAATAATAACAGTTGAATATACTAATTTCATATTTTTCATATTTTCATTTACACCCTATTGCTTATGCTTCACAATAGCCAAATCATCCTCTACAAAAATTCATTATTATCAAAAATATAATTATTCAAGTTTAAAAATCTTTAGTCTAATTGGAGTATTTGCTATAATTTTTACTTTTAGTAAAAGCTAGATAATTCGCACGATTTTTTTCATTTTATTTTTTTTATTCTTTTAAAAAAACAGAAAAAGAATTGTAAATTATTGGTTATTGAATTTCACTGAATGAATAATTGCATATGATAGCTAATATTTAATATATTTTTAATTTTAAAAATACCAATTTATAAGTTATATATGATATTATTAATATTATTTTAATATTTACTAAGTAAGCATAACAAACTATGTTAAAAATAAATTCTAATATTAATAAATTTTTTTGAACATATATACAATAACATTCATATACAAAAAATAATTTAAATAATAATACAAATATAAAATTAAAAATAGCTTGTCTTGTATGAGACTATTTAAATGTTGAGATGAATCCATATAATTAACTTAATTATCTTATTGATCACTATAAGATTGTAATTGACACTTAAAGAATTTATGAATAAAAAAAATGTTTATAGTAATTGTGTCTATTTAAATAAATAAATAATAAAAGAAAATTTAGAGTATAAAATTAAAGCAAATATTGGATGATTGCAAAAATGAAGTTGTTTGCTTTACAAATGCAAATATTTATTTTCATCTTTGTCTGATCTTTAATTTTTATTCACCAATTTATCTCTCCTTTTACCTTTGGATTTGAAAAGGAATTGTAAACTATTAGTTATTGAATTTCACTTCATAAATTTGAGGGTATGATGATGTCAACGTTTTTTATTTTAGTAATAATTATACATATTGATTTGTTAAATTCTCTCTTTATTTACAAAAATGAAAATAGTAATATTAATGTGCTACCTATAAGTATTAGCCACGTGTTAATGTATTAGACAAAGAAATATTGTCCACATCTATTTTGTCCTATATAAATTTATGAGGTAGTTGCTGATTTCGGTAGATTTCGAATTGACATAAAAAAATCATGTCAGCATCTAAATTTGGATTGCTTTTATGAGAATGTTGATTGTGGTAAATTTACTTTGATTCGACATTTTTTGTCTGAAATGGATTTAAAATGACATGGAGATTAAGGTCAACTAATCATCGTAGAGTAAATTTATTGGACTATAACAATTTATATGAGAAAGTTCAGTTGAAGATAGAGGTGTTAGCGGGTCATTGGGTTGGGTCATAAATGGTTTTTGTGTATTGGGTCGGGTCATAAATGGTTTTTGTGTATTGGGTCGGGTTGGGCCGAGTTCAATAATTATAGAAATTGTTTCTAAAAATTATTTTACCATTTTTTTATATATTTTTATATGATATTATTATATACATAGTTAAACTGATTTAACTGGCCATAAAGTATAATAAAAAAAAATTATTTTATAAACTTTTAAAAAACTGGTCAAAGTGAGTCGTATATAAACGGATTTTGACCCGGCCGGTCCATTTAACATTGCCTCAACCCGACCCATTTAAATTTTGATTCGACCCGCGCCCATCCCAACCCAAACACCTATAGTTGAAGACTATGTATTACTTTTAAAGAAAACTTATTTTGACTTTTATATAGATCTTACTTCCCTTGGGCCTTAACCTAGTTTGCAAAAAGAAAACAACCATATATGCACCAATCCATTTCAAGTAGAACTGATACACAATTAATTAAATAAAGAGAACAAATATAGTAATTGGTAAATATTCATCCAATTTAATTTTGGATGTATTGATAGTGGTGAAAATATTAATCTGTAAATAACAAATAAGACAAATATACTCTCTTCTTTTCTAATCAAATGTTTTTAATTTTTCTATATTATTCATCAACTATTTTTAGTTTATATTTTTCTATTTGATTTATGAGATATTTAATTAAAATAGGAGGGAGTAACATGTGTGTTGATTAAACAAGTGAATGTGAATTTAAGAGACAATTATAAATTAGATTAAAAGCAAATTGTAACCCAAAAAAAGGAGGCAAATTTTATGGGCCGGTAATTTCTACATAGAAAATGAGTGAAGTTAGATGAGACGGATAGTGTATTTATCTAATTAAACATATTAATCATAGATTAAAGAAAAAAATATTAACTTCATTACTCCCACCTATTCACCTTAAGAGTCTCATTTGACTTTTCACGGGTTTTAAGAAGAGTCAAAAGTGAGACCCTAAGGATAAGAAACAAAGTGGTATTATGGGTTTTTAATGTAAGGGAGGAAAATTCGTATGGGTAATAGAGGGTATAATTGAAAATAGGATAAAGTTACTAAGGGTATAAAAGTCAAAAACTCATATTAAAAAGAGAAATGAGACAATTAAAGTGACTTGACTATAATAGGAAATAGAACATATAAGCTGAATATGAAGTAGTACAATTTAACTAATTTAGTTATTTTGTCCTTTACTATTTGCAAATTACTTTTTTGTCCAATCATATTTTACTCCCCATACTACAAGACTTAATTCTCTTTTTCTTTTTCCATGTAGAAAATTGTCCAACCTTACACATACACTTACCATAATCATAAGCATTAACATCGTTATCATCATCCTACCCAATGTATTCTGCTCATAAAAAAACTACGGACAGGGTCTGAAGAGGGAAGGACAACGACAACTCATACCTATAAAAAAGAGCATGACCAAAGGAGTTCCTTGTCTCGAGAAAGATAAATCATAAGCTATTAACATTATCATTATTTAAACGGTATATATTGGATTCAATGTGATGACTAATAAAACCATCACCAATCATTGCTCGTACTAGTTGGGCAAAGATTACAACGCGCGTTCGAAACCAATAGGTGACAATGTTATATGTAGGGGATTTTAACTTGGTAAGGAGTGACAATACCAACGGTTACTAAATTCACTAACAACATAATAAAATTTCAAATATTCTAAATACCATAAGTATTCCAAAACTTTAAAGAATATTCATACCCATATTCCTAATTTTGCTTGAGACTTTAATTATACTCCTTTCAATTCAGCACTAACGTTCTATTTGCTTTATGGATATTATTCATCTCTTACTCTTAATTTGTATTATATTATTAATCTATAAATTAAAACATAGTTAAGTGGGATCATGTTTGATTCGTCTCAATGTAAGGATTATTCATATCAACTTTTCATAATTTTTAATTATGCACAATTAAAAATATTAATGATTGAATAAATTCATTAGCTAGAGTGCATAAAATAAATGATACATTAATAATGAATTAAAAAAAGTATTAAAACTAGAATATTTATTTGCCAATACAAAACAACAAAAAACTTTTTCCTCGTAATAAACAAAAGTACAAAAAAAGCTCGCTTTGGGTGCAAAATCATACAATCACACCTAATTCAACTATTACGATCAAATCCAAAAACAGAAAAAAAGAAGGTTTAATCGGACGAATTAAACCTATTTATGGGAGGGGGGCGGGGGGAGTAGTAATTGTTTCCCCATTGGGATTTTCAGTACCGACGGGATCATCAGTAGCATTGGAATTTTCACTAACGGGAATCGGAGTACCGACGGGAACATCAGCATTCTGAGTTTCACCGACGGGGTTCTGAGTACCGACGGGCAGATCAGCAACGGGATCAACACTACCGACGGGATCATCAACGTCGACATTAGAAGCAGGAGAGCCCGATGGGCCGATAGCAATAGGGAAATCCGCCATGAAAATTGCAAGTATACAGATAATTAAGCCCTTTTTCTGCAACATAATTCAAATGGAATGAGCAACGTAAACAAATGAGCAATTATATAGCTAATGAAGGCATCAAATATCCTTAAAAATAAAACTAATTAGTAATTAGTAAATATAAGTATTATTTATTAGTTCCCTAAGGCTACTATTTGATCGTGACAAAACGTTATCAAAAGATGTGAGCATACCAAAAATTTTCGTATTATAATAACATCTCTTTTCTTAAATTTTAACCAATCACAATATAACGAATTTATGATAATATAGTCAAACATTAACTAACTAATTAATTATACTTTTTAGCTTTTAATACTTGTTACATTTGTACTTCCTCGTTCATAAATACTTGATTGCGCCTATTGTGTAAGAAAAAATATAGTTAAAATATATTTTGTTTGAATCATCTATTCACATAATTTAAATAATATTAACTTTTTATGATTTTTGGTTATCCATAATTCAATATATAAATAATCAAGTTGATACATTAAATTGCGTAAAAGTTAAATGTAGCAATATAATAAAACGGATGAAGTATATATATATATAGTGTCTACTCCCTATGTCCCTCGCATCTTGCACCTAGTGCAAAATAAGTAAAATTTAGTAGAAAAGAAAATTAAACTGAAGAATTTGACAAAAAAACAAGTGAATGATATAAATGAATAGTTAAGATAGAAAGATAATACAAGTTTGTAGCTGAGATTAAAAGAATAAAAGGATAACTGTGGTAAAAAAAAAGGTTGTAAAAAGTGGTACAAAACAAAGAGAAACACAAAAATTATTATTTGACAAGCAATGTTGTCTTAAGCCTTATTAAATACATAATAGAAAAGTACATATTTGCATAATCCTCCATTGAAGTTGAATATATGTTCTTAGCCCAAATTGCAATTCAACTTGATTGGTCATACATAAACTATGCATTGAACATAAAGTTGACAATATTAGTTCTATTCGACTCGGTCTAGTCCAGTTATCCAATCATTGGTGAAACATCTTGGAGTTGACTAACACTTCATTCCACAACATGTACAAGTTGGCAAGCCTCATGTTTTTAGTGGAGGTTTATTAGGTAAATAATCGTGATTTATAAATTTAGTAAATCACACATAGGTGTAGATATACTTAGGTTTAGACTTCTAATAATTTTGTTTTTTTTTGTTTATTTTGATTATTTTATTATTTTTTTTATTTTATAGTGATTTATCGTAATTAATTTAGATTTTCTGTTGTAATGTTCATGGGTAAATTAAAACATTATAATGTTGATTATCATTTATCACTTCATTGGAGAACATGTACAAATTGGCAAGCTTTGTGTTGCTAGCGTTCATCAATATGATCAACTTGATAATATTATACCAAACCCTTACCATTCCATTGATTTGGTGCGATGCGACTTCTTATCATTCTTGCTCATCTAAGGCAACGATTACATGTCATATTTTCGTACATTGTAATTATTCTTGAATCTATATTTTGTGCCTACAATTATTCTATTGAGATCTTATACATTCTATTTATTTTATAGCCTTATTACACGATTTAATTTAAAATGCACATCTTTCTCAAATTCTCGATACATAATATATTAATTTTTCATAATTTTCAATAATGAGTAATTAAAGATCAAATTATTATAGTAAATAGGGCGAAAATAAAAAGTGACTAAGAGTTATATTTTTAAAACTACTAAGGGATTGAGGTCATATTAAAACAAACATGGTGATATGTTCTGCACCCTTTTCTTGTATATTCAATTAACTATTATTGATGCCAATTTTATTTGCAATATTATCATATACAGTATATAAAATTATTTTCAACTGATTGTCATTAATATTTAATTTTTTTAAAAAAACTTTACATCTATATAAATAAGAAGAATATATAATTTATTTCTTAATCTGGTGATTGATCAATTTGATTTATTTGGGCAGATTGATTTTTTTTTTTTATAAATGGGTTGGATTGTTGAGATATATTAAATGATTAAATAACTGTGTGGGTGAAAATTAGAGAGTGATTAGGGCATTTTTATAAAAGTATATGTTGCAAAATTATTATTGTTAATATTCCAAATTAAGAGATGTATTAAATTGAATTTGTCATAATCAAAATCATTTATGCTTCTCATCTTTGTGTTGAATTTGTCATTAAAAAAGATTTTTAAATTACCACTAATCATATTTAATTACCATTAATATGATCATAATCATGAAGATAATTAAAGACACGTTGTATTTCTTTAATTACCGCTAATCATATTTAAATAGATGCCTAATCTTCTTTTATGGAGTATTTGCTAACTTTTCTCTTTGATGTTCTGATTTAAGTAAACAACAACAAATGAGCTGAAGGAAAATTTGGGAGCATGATCATTTTAGAGCAATATTTATGAAGTTTTTATGTTTTAATATCATTTAATTAAATAATTTGTTCTGTTATTTAATATCTAAAATACTCCAACTTTTTTGTTAAACTGAAATTATAATAAAAAAATAATTTAAAAAATTTATTCACATTACTACAATATAGACATAATAGGAGTATTAGTATACACAAATTACAATCAAATACAGCTACAATGCAAGAAAAAATTCAGACAAAACAACAATCACAAACACAATTGAGGGGTATGTAAATAAGTAACTGAACACATTGGGGGAGTAATTTTTGAATTTCAATATTTCTAAATATGCATAATAAAGAATTATAAAAAATATATAATAAGAAAATATACATTAAGACGATGAACCTAACAATATCTCACATGTATATATTTAATTTCTAATATATCTCTCAAAAACTTTTATTAAATTTCTCTCTACTTAAAGTGAAATATAAGAACATTAACTAAGGGAGTATTTAATAATATTTGAAATACAATTTATTTTACATTTCTATGAAATTTGGGGCTTAAAAATAAAACTAGCACAAAAAAATTGTAAACTAATATTTAAATCTCCTTAAAGTATACACCTTATATACAATTTTGTCAAAGTGAACAAGTTGTATTATTATATGCAGCTTAAATCTTTAATTTATAGTTTGTCATGCATTCATTCTAAATCATAACAAGTCTTAGACACTATGTTGTGATTTGTGGTATGTTTGAATAATAATTTTGTAAGAGAAAAAAAAAAAGACTTTTGTTGAAATTATATGAAGATTTCATTTCAAATAATAGTCATTATTATTATTATATTGACAACATTTTTATTATCTTCATAGCCATCATAGTCACTGAAGAGTGAGTTTGAAAATTTTGGAAGACTAGAGGATACGGTGGGCTTGGGGCGCTAGGAGGATTGGGTGGGTTCGGAGGACTACAACCGAGTGGGGTCAGAGGACCAGGAGGCCTAAATGAAATCAGAGCATCAAGAGAAGAACATGTTGTTTTGAAAAGACTGTGAGGATTAGGTGGGTCTAGGAGACTATCATCGAGTGTGACTAAAGGACCAGGTGGCCTAAGTGAGTCTAGAAGATTAGGAGAATTAGGTGAGCCAAGGGAAGCAGAATGATGAAATGAAACTAGAGAAACTGGAGGCCTAAGTGAGTCTAGAGGATCAAGAAAACCGAGTGGAACTAGGGATTGGCCTTCGAGGCAAATAATATTAATTGATAAGAGTATACACAAGTAGTATTGACTAGTTAAGTGGTTCCCATTTTCTGGGCCTATTATTATTTTAGGGTCACAAATTGTGATGTCATGTGCACTATGTGTTTTGTCATCCAAGTACGTTTACACTTTCTTTATGCAAGATTATAATTTTATTATTAGTCATCCCGTTCTTTTTTATTTTTTACATCTCAATTTAATCTTAAAAATTAAATAAATTTAACCGTAAATTTTAAAAAATTCTAAAAAATTTATATATAGAATATATATCGAGACAAATATATATTCAAGATCAACTATAAATATGTTTTTCATATATATTAAAGCAAATTTGTAATTAAAATTTGACTCAAAAATTTAAATATTTCATCTGAAACAAACAAAAAAAAAAACGAAAAAAGTAATATAAAATAACTTTTTTAACCAATTTGTTATTGTAACTTATACAATTAAGTCATTTTAAAAAAAAAGTCAATTATGTAATAATATATATCTAAAATAATTTAATGGGTGAAGTAGCCCACTATATTATGTATTGATCATTCAATATGAGATTAAAAGTGGAGATTTTTTTTTAATAATTTCTTGATCAACCAATTATATTACTTTTTCCATTTTAAAATATTCATACCCGATTATAACATGTATGGAAAAATGTTACTATCAGTAACAAGTATAATTGAAAAAAGGTAGTATATGATCACCAACATACTATTATAACAATTCATATCCCTAGTTAACGTCACTAAATAACTCATCAAATATACAAACATTATCCTTATAATAACATATAATGTTTTCCATTGATAGAAAAAATAAATATTTGTCCGAGTTGAATATTTGTAGAGACGTGTTGCTCATCCAAAAAGATAAGTAAGAGTTTCATATACAAAAAATAAATCACATTAATTTTCTTAATAAAGTATGTAATTATTTTTGGGAAAATATTTTGACACTTCAAATGAAAAAAAAAATATTTTGAGAGTTTTTCCTTTCACTCTTGCGCATAACTTCAATTTTGACCAACTTTTCACTTAATAAGATTTATTTTCAATGAATTGTATTATTTGCTGACTACAAAGAAACATAGATGGAAACAACGTTATCCAAAAAAACTTTAATTTGCGTAATATAGCAAATTTAAAAAAACATAGTGTAAAATTAACACTTAATACATATTGATTGCTACAAATGTTTATGAACTAAAAAAAAGTTGGATTTTCAACTTCCTCCCAACAAAAAATTGGATCATATATAACTTATGAGGCTATGACCTATGTATACTTTGATATTTGACACTAATTTTTACTATAAAGAGCTAGAAATGACAACTAACCTGTGTAAGATTCTACCATTGCAACACTTACTACAAAATCCATCAAACATTACAATTTCTGGGATGCAAAACTCAACCAAGGTTATCACTAAAATGGGCGGTTTACGGGTTGAACAAAGCACACTACCAGAACAGCAATCAGCACTATAAGACATGCAGAGAACACATACTTGACATTAAGCTGCCTCGCATCGATTGTCCTAACCGTTTCAAGCTTGGAGTCCAAATCTTGCGGTTCCAAATTGCATTCGCCGTCCAAAATATCGTCTCTAGACTTCTCGACCTACAGATAAAACAAAGATGTCCATTAAGATATATAAATTGAAAGCTGAGATGCCCATATGGTTCTAAAGACATGGTCTTTCTTTTTGTTACAATGCTATACACCTTCAATCTCCATAACATAGAACGGATAACAATGTCAAAGCCTTAATCTCAAAAGATTGTGATCGGCTTCATGAACTAACTAATCAGTTCCGGTGGTCGTCTACATAAACTCGTTTTCTCCGTTCATTTTGGATTTCTACCATCACAACATTGAACGGATCACCATTTATTTTAATTTTTATTTTTTTCACTAACATATATTACCGTAAACCTTACCTTTGTGGCTTCCAACTCTTCTTTATTTCCCTTCTCATCATCATCGGGACGGTCAGAAGATAGGACTCCTTTCTCAGTTTCTCTGCCTTTGTGGTTCGTAGAGTTGGATGAGACTATGTTTGTCGTGTGTAATTTATCTACTAGCACTCTATTTTCCATCATCAACATCGATATCTGGATTGAACATAAAGAAGAAACAATTATATCATGATGAATCCAGAACATGTTTATGCATACAACATTCTGGAACCCCCAATCCAAAATGCCATTAACCGGGTCCTAGATGGAATTCAGAGTGGGCGGATGTACGATGCAACATTACCTTTATAAAACAAAGATGTTGTTTCCGATTTAAACCTTGAGAGCAAACATCATCAACAACTTGAGATAAATAAGCGAGACCATGTTTATGCATAATTACATACAATTTCTAAAGTTATATCATGCATTCATGTATGAGTATCTGTGCACAGTTACACCCAGTCCCGTTCATCATGCAATGGGTCATCAATGGAACTATATCCCTTTGCCCATGTTACTCAGACTCAGGTACTTGTGTTGGACTTCGCTATTTTGTAAAACAAAATCAATGAGTTCGGGAATTTGCCCCTTGATATGAAATTAGTTGTCTCAACTTCAACTCTCAAGCCCAACAACATGTGAAAAAATATCATAATTAAGTTAACAAATTTCAGATCTCAAACCGCATATGTCTAACTTAAGGCCTCTAAGTGATGTCAAGTATAATCACAGTCCACAAATAAATCACTAATTCTCTATTGTGGTTGTCTCACCGTGAGACGACTTTAATTGGGCCAGACGACTTTAATCATATATCTACAAGAACTAAACCTTAGAATTGAATCATCATTGTAAACTACCTGTTTGTGAAGGCGTTCTCTTTCAACGGCCAGCTGCACGACCATATCCGTAATCACTTTCGTGCGCATAGTTATATCCACCGTAGCTGCCTGTTTCGTTTCTTCCGCTAGTTGCAAAGAAGCCTCCAAGCATTCCAATTTACCCCTAAGAAACGTCAGCTCTTCACTAAGCGCTGCATGACTTTCCGATAATATAATACATTTATCTTCTGCACTATCTGCACGATCATTCGCTTCTAAAACTTTTGATTTCAATTTCTCGATCAAAATCTCCATGTCACTTATAGAAGAATACAACATCTTTTGCTTCTCTTCACTTGCTTCGACTGATGCAATCGCCTCTTGTAACTGAATATCCGTCTCCTTTAGTTGCTTCTCTAACGAACTAACCTTCTCAATTGACATATTTTTCATAAAATTCATTTCCTCGATAAGCTTCTTATTAGCTTCGGTTAGTGACTTGACGTAATCTTCGGCTTTCTGAGCCCGGCTTTCCACTATGAAAATTCTCTTTTCCAATTCCTCAATATCATTTCGTTCACTCTTGTCATCCAAAGAAGCATTTCCATTTATCAGCATAGATTCCGAGGCTTTAAGCTGCTCTTCTAGGGAACTCACCTTTGCCTTTAAAGTCGACGCCTCCAAACTATTTTGCACCGCGGTTTTTTGCATAGCAGCCTCTTTTTTCTCCAAATCTTGAACAGCGTGTGCGCATTTTTCGAGCTCATTGAACATTTCATTTTCTCGGTGCAATGAACTGTTTATTTGGAATTGATATAATTGGAGCTTACCGATCAATTCTTTTGAAATCCCCAAAAGCACAGCTGATGCACTGTCAGCCTCCAAGAAATAGGCAAATGCGGCCGCTGTTGCTTCTTCAGCGGACGAAATTTTCATCTGAGATGCGTTTTTTATCTCGTTCAAGGATTGCTTACATTCTTTTAACTCGTTTTCCAGTTCAAGTTCTCTTTCCAATGACTTTTCCAGCATTTTCAGCAGATGTCGCTGCTGTTCAGATGTTTGCACATTTAGTTTCGTAGTTGTGTTGAAAAAGTCGATACAGAAAATTGATTCTTCGTCGTCTTCAGCTGCACAACAAGGTTCATACAAAATCAATCAACATGTATGACGTATTACTAACGGGGTGTTTGATAGCAGTTTGTTAGGATTGGAAATGAAATCAAGCAAGCAAACTTATTACGATTTTATAAGTTTCCATCACTTTACCATAATGATTCCTTTACTTTGTTTACAACAATGACATGTATACAAGTATACAAATGACAGAATACGGTATGACTACGCTAAAAATGATAGTAGGGCAAGAAGGCAAGAACCAGATATAAAATATAGTGACTGAAGTCTGAAAGAATTCTGTGGCAACAGCTTGGAAGAGTCGACATATATTAGCTAGGTAATGGGTTCAAAATCAATACAAGAAGCAAAACTACCAAAAGAAAACAAGATTTGCATGCTATGTTACTCGGATTCTTTGTTTCACCTGAAAGTACCCAGTCAAATCTCGACATTCTGACATTAGTAGGCGCCTTCACACTTCAATTTGAGCCAAAACTGGAAATTTTTCACAAAATAGCCAAGTCCCACAATAGTGCAAAAACAAGGACGCATAACTGTATCGTAATCATTTCATAAAGGTTTTTCAGTTTACCACAACCGAAATATAGGCCGCGTTGACCGCGAAATCATCCACATACCACATTGGTCGCTAAATCGGTTTCACAACATTACCGTGAACGTGAGTGAAAACGTATTTTTACACTATGAGTCCCACACTTAAACACAAACCCGAATCCAACACAAATTCCATAATCCGAGTAACAGTGTGCAAGAAATGGAAACACCTTAAAAGACATTTACAACAGTGTCACATGATTCGCAAATCTCCTCGTGAATTGCGAATCAAAAAAGGCAAATTATGGTCGGTTTTGGGCTATTCTTGGGCAAATTTGAGTACACTAATATACAACCAGTACCCATATGTGAAATATTTCATAGTTAATTATGTCAAACCAAATGCTGGGCGGCACAAACTAGATCAGAAAAACCTAATAAGTCTTCCACTAAAATAATTAAAAACCCAGATCAATATAAATTTTAACAGTTTAAATAGATTGAAAGTTTCTTACAGGTCTCCTCTTGATTAACACTTGATAAGATCTTCTGGAACTTGGTAGATTGCATCAGCAATTCCGTGATTTGTTCGTGTGATTGCGTTACTGACTCTTTAGCATCCTGTAACTTCTCTTCCAATGCCAAAACGATTGCTCCTAGATGTCGGTGCGAAGAAATTAATTTACTAATATTATTAATCTCTATCTCTAATCTATGGATTAAGCCACCCATTTCCCTGACTTCTGAATCAAATATTCCTGACAAGATGTCAAATTCCATTGCCTTCTCATCAGAATCCATCAATGAATCTGATTGTTCTGAAGCAAATACTTCAAAGTCACTCTCTCTTGCCGCTACATGCATCATAAGTAAATTCATATTAACCAATTTCTCCGAACAACAAGCTATATCAAGCTCGAGTCTAATAAGAGCACTCCCACCCTCTCGTACCACCTCGGATAACCCTTTCTCGGGTGATATTTCTTCAATGTCAACCTCTCGCACGTTCACTTTCTCTGAAGTACTATCCTCTGATGTCCCGTTATCAGCTGACATAGTCTCAATGCCAAACTCTCGTGTTTGCTCTTTCTCTGATGAAACATCCATCGGTGTTCCTTTGTCGCTTAGCATAACCTCAATGCCAACCTCTTGTATCACGTCTTTCTCAGAAGCGACATACTCCGATGTCCCAATATCAGTTAATGCTGCCTCATCACTGCAACCAGGATCGTTGTCGATAACCGAAACATGAAGTTCGTCAACAGACTCTGTGTCCATCATAGCTGCAAGGACCTTATCTCAAACCCTAATAAGAAGGCAACAAAAAGTGATTCTAGTAAATTCTAGAAAGCAGGCATTCACCAACAACAGGACTCTTAACAAGGAAGCAGTCTTAGTCTTCTCTAGATTAACTTGCAATCACTTTATTTATTCATTATTCAACTCCGAACTCCAGATAATCAAGTTAATAGATTAACTTGCAATCACTTTATGTGTTAATTGTTATTAATAATTATTTGTTAATTAGTATTATTTGTTCATTGTTATCATCTATGTTACTCGAACTCTTCATTTTGCTTCATGTACCCTTGTACAATCCTTAATGCTCGGACATTAGTATGGCACTTAAACACTTCATTTTAGGCGTAAAATTGAATATTTAGACGTATCTGACACTTGGACATGTACCAGTATCCAGCATCAGTACCAGAGTTCAAGTAACATAGGTTATCATGTAAAGAACTATATGAACTTAGCAAGAGTTTTATACCCAAACTAAATCAATAAGCTCTTCACATAAATCCAAAACATTACATTAAGAAAGAAACAACAAAAAACATAAACAAATTTGGAAGCCTAGGATGAACAAATTGGCCCACAAAGTAGGGTGAATTGAACATCATATTAATATCAAATTAATGATGAAGAATAATTACATTAAAAATGAAGGTATAGCAATACATCATCATCATCATAATGATTAAGTATAAATCAATGAGAAATGAATGTATAATATACAAATCATCATGTCCATAAGTAATACAAATCACATGAAAAATCTAGGCTTTAATTCCCATCCCATTACAGATTGTCATCAAATAACCTTCCATAAACCACATTCCCCAACATACCCATCATTATAAGTACTAAAAGTCTCACTACATTCACAAAAATCAGTTTAACAATTCCATACCCAGTAAATAAAGACACCAACTTTAAATACAAATGAAAAAATTGGAAACTTTCCATCAAGCATATATCCACCAAATACTGATATTAATTGTATTTCTCCAAAGTCCAAACCATCATATCTAAAGATGCAAACTTTACATAAAATGAAAAAATGGAAACTACCCATCAATCTTATTGCAAATAGATGCTAAAATTACAAGCATTTCTCCAAAACCCCATAAATAAAGATGATAAATTTACATGAAAATGAAAAAATTGGAAACTGCCCATGATTCATATTGCAAATAAATACTGAAAAAAAGACATTAACTTTAAATAAACATGATATGATAATGAAAATTGAAAACTGCCCATCAATCGTATAGCAAGTAAATACATATATGAAGCATCTAGATCAATGTAATTTTCAGACCTATAAAAAGATTTTCAAGCACTAATTCTAATTGAAATTACAAGAAAATAAATAAAGAATGAATCTAAATAAAATTAAGTACATACCAAATTATGAAAGGTTCCTCTGAGGCTCTGAAGTGAATGCTAAGGAGTGAAAAGAGAGCAATAAAGGGGGAATCAGATGTGCTGCCCGAAAACAGTTGTACACCGTATGGAATTCGCAGGAAATGTTTTGGGAAAAGGGGAAAAGAAAGGAATAATAATAATAAAATTTAAAAGGTAAAATGCAATTGGAATTTAAAAAAAAAAAGAAAAAACAAAAATAAAATAGGGAAATTCTAAGGGTGACTATGAGTTTTTGGATTTGTTTGACGTGTAATAAAATGTTAAGTTTTAATTAAATATTTATTTTTTCGTTTAGGTAAAATAGCGTAAATTTAAAAAAAAAAATTTGTAAATCACATGAAAAAATTCAATGGTCAAAATCACCATGTGGATTAAAAAAGATGTGTCCACCATGTGATAAAACCAAAAATTTAAAGTTGCCACATGAAATTTCTTAATAAAATATAAAAAATTAAACAATACTACAATAATTAATTATTACATTTTATCTCGGTTAAAATAAATATCATTTTCAAGATAATATATAAGTTCAATTTTCATATAATTTTTCGATTTTCTAACTTTATTCGGTTAAAAATTTATTTATGCTTCACACTTGTCAAGCATTGTGTTGCTTGTTTAGACACTGACTCAATTGATTGGAAAATCGGAGAAGTAGAATCGTTCAATCAAAACTACTTGCTACTATTGAATTCTTCCATGAAAATAAGGATCATTTTCAACATGGAATTTTTAGATTTTGAATTAAGTAATTCAAGTTTGAATTTTGAACTTTGAAATGGAAATTTATTCAATTTAATAAACCAAAAATATACTTTTTTTAGATTATCATTTTTATTAAATAATATAAAATTAATAATCAAACATTTATATAATTTTTTTCGGTTAATACTTATCGTTGCCTCCTCGATCTATAAGCCAATTTGGTTTCTTCTATCACAAACAACTTGAACAAGTCAAGTAAAGATTGGTCTAGGGCTCTTGCCATAATCAAAGTGCTCAAAAGAAATGGATATTTAAATTTTATAAAATAATAACAAAAAAAAAAATTCAAAAGAAATTCTCAAAATGTTTTATTTATTATATTGGAATCGGACCTTTTGATTTTGATTGATGGTAAGCTTCTAAATTTATACGTTTTAAACTTTTTGAATATCATTAGAATAAATTTTTGTTCTCTTCCTACAGGAGAGTTGTTCCACCCATTCATTATGTTGATTTTACCCATATATTGGATTTTGATCTCTCTCTTCGTGAGAGTTTGGAGTTATGAAGTTTGGTTTGTAATTAATTTGTTGGTAGAGATAAATGCGATAATGCAGCAGACACTAAAATTGCAATTACCATCAACTACATCAAATTCAATTCTATCTCAAGACTACAACAGATCAAAAGAACCCCTCTTAGAAGGTTGTGTCAAACAGCGATGTGAAAGAGAATATTCAGAATTGTCAGATCTCATATACAAGGATTGTAGCTTTGTTAATTTTGAATTATCTTTGGTTAAAGTTATTATTTACTTGTTAATTTTTATCTCTGATATAAATATCTGACTCTTTATTAATGAATCAGGTATTATTAAAAAAAATAAATATTGAAATCAGACTATTTTGTTTATTCTGAAAAATCTAACCATATTTTTTCTTGGCCCAATGACTACTAGCAAACTTGCCTGTAGCCACTATGGAAAAACTTGCAAACATAGCAAGACCGACTCCAATAAAACTCAACTTGTGTTTATTTCATTGAAAAGCAAATACTACTTTTCAAGAATGGTCTTAAATTAGATATACACCAAGATGGCTACTCGCCTACACCTAACCTGTTATAGATATATTTGGTAGTAAGATTATAATTAGTTATAAGTGGATATTAGTGATAGTCTTAGTAGTTAGTACTATAAAAGGGATATAAGAGTGTATTAGATTTTAAGAAATATAATTCAATAAAATAATATTTTTCTCTTCTTCTAAATTTCGTCTCTTCTTCCACTTTTCCATTTTCACATGATTGTTTGAGATTCAACAACCATAACATAACTGTTATGAATGGTTTCATGAATAGTGTGACTTGAGTGCACAATTGATGTGTGCATTCAAATGTGATCTTGGGATGGAATTCAATGAGTATGTTAATGTGGGTGTTTAAGTTGGTAACTTAATGATTGTAGTGTTTAAAGTATGAATTATTATGGTGAAGTATTCTTGGGAATTATTGGTGTTAATGGTGATTAATGAAGAAGTCCAAAGGGTCTTGGAAGATGCTTTGCTTGAGTATTTTTATCTCTTACTCAATTGTAATACTTCATTTGTTAGAGTATTTTTTTACTCCTTGGTATAATATAGACAAGAAATTACACACGACGGAGGACATAGCCATCATTGGGTGCACTAGTGGAAAAAAACATCATTTGCTGCGTTTTTTTGCCATTATTTGCTGCGGTTTTGGCCCCCAGCAATTGTGATAGCAGCAAATGTCGTACTTTAAATGCTGCGGTTCAAAACCGCAGCAAATATGGGACTTATTTGCTGCGGTCATGGGCAAAAACCGCAGCAAATAAAGAGTGTTATTTGCTGCGGTCATGGTTGAAAACCGCAGCAAATAACACTCTTTATTTGCTGCGGTCATGTTCAAAACCGCAGCAATTACCTCTCTTTTTTTTTTTCTTTTTCTGTTTTATCTTTATAATAATGCAATAATAATACAATGTAATAACAATGATTAATCCAATGATAATCATATTAATCAACATTATAATAATGCAATAGTAATAATAAACTCTCGCTCGTATATATAATATAATATTACGTACATATATATATATATATATATATATATATATATATATATATATTATATATATTATATATATATATATATATATATATATATATATATATATATATATACACATTAAAGTATAAAAAATAATATACTATAATTACAATTTATCAAGGACAAATATTAGCAAGATGCACGACAATCTTGTCTTTTAATTTGCGCATCTCTTCACTTCTCAAAGGGCGTGTTTCCCTAAGAATGTCGTTTAAAACCTATATATAATATTAAAATAAAAGATATTAACATTAGATTATATACCAATAATATATTTAATTAAGAACGTAACAAATACTTACGGCATCTATATTTTCGACTCCAAAGTCCTTCACGGAATTTATAATATCGTCCATAAACTTCAGCGCGTAGTAGCCGCAGTCAACGGAAGAAGAAGGTTGTTGAAAGCACTAAGAGAAAATAGATGTTAGTGTCAAAAACGGTTAAAAACGCAAAAAATCGCAACTTAACACGTAAATTCTAGAATATGAATATGATTTTAAATTCTAACAACTTCTACACAATAATATATACCAAATAGTGTTGTGTGCCAAGTTTCGTGCAAAACAAACAAAGTTTGAGCTACTTTACGCGCAAAATTGACAAAAACGCTTAAAAACCTTAAAATCGCAACTTAATACCTAATTTCTAGCATATGACTATTATTTTCAATTCTAACCATTTAACACAATAATATATGCCAAATAGTGTTGTGTGCCAAGTTTCGTGCATAACAAACCATGTTTGACCTACTTTACGCGCGAAATTGACAAAAACGCTTAAAAATCCTTAAAATCGCAACTTAACTTCTAATTTCTAGCATATGACTATTATTTTAAATTCTAACCATTTCAACACAATAATATATGCCAAATAGTGTTGTGTGCCAAGTTTCGTGCATAACAAACCATGTTTGACCTAATTTACGGGCGAAATTCACACAGCAGCAAACTAGTGACCAGACCACCTTGCACGACACGTGGAGACCAAACCTATGCATTCAAGACCTAGGCTAAAGTGGAAATGGAATCTTGGTACTTGGATCTAGCTATCAAGGTCGTAAAACCATTCTAACAATCCCCGTGGACTCCTAGAAGCTGAGCTGAAGGAGGGCTGCTCGACAGTTTGCTAGATCAGAATTTTGTTTAAGTGTTTGTGGTTGTTTCGTGTTCTTTTCATGATCATTTGTAGTTTTTGACTGTGTCATTAATCAAAGCTTACGCACAACATTAATCCTTGCATAACCAAGGCCTTAATCAGCCCTGGTTTCGCATCAAAACCAAGTTTGAGTACTTTACGCACGAAATTGACAAAAACGTTTAAAAACCCTTAAAATCGCAACTTAATTCTAATTTCTAGCATATGACTATTATTTTCAATTCTAACCATTTCAACACAATAATATATGCCAAATAGTGCTGTGCGCCAAGTTTCGTGCATAACAAACCATGTTTGACCTACTTTACGCGCGAAATTGACAAAAACGCTTAAAATCCTTAAAATCGCAACTTAACTTCTAATTTCTAGCATATGACTATTATTTTAAATTCTAACCATTTCAACACAATAATATATGCCAAATAGTGTTGTGTGCCAAGTTTCGTGCATAACAAACCATGTTTGAGCTACTTTACGCGCGAAATTCACACAGCAACAAACTAGTGACCAGACCACCTTGCACGACACGTGGAGACCAAACCTATGCATCCAGGACCTAGGCTAAAGTGGAAATGGAATCTTGGTACTTGGATCTAACTATCAAGGTCCTAAAACCATTCTAACAATCCCCGTGGACTCCTAGAAGCTGAGCTGAAGGAGGGCTACTCGACAGTTTGCTAGATCAGAATTTTGTTTAAGTGTTTGTGGTTGTTTCGTGTTCTTTTCATGATCATTTGTAGTTTTTGACTGTGTCATTAATCAAAGCTTACGCACAACATTAATCCTTGCATAACCAAGGCCTTAATCAGCCCCGGTTTCGCATCAAAACCAAGTTTGAGTACTTTACGCGCGAAATTGACAAAAACGTTTAAAAACCCTTAAAATCGCAACTTAACTTCTAATTTCTAGCATATGACTATTATTTTCAATTCTAACCATTTCAACACAATAATATATGCCAAATAGTGTTGTGTGCCAAGTTTCGTGCATAACAAACCATGTTTGACCTACTTTACGCGCAAAATTGACAAAAACGCTTAAAAATCCTTCCATACATCCTAATTAGTGTGATTAATTGATTCAAAACAAAACAATAATTAATAATATTCATATAAAAACAATAAAAATTAATAATTAATAATGTTTTTTAAGATTGTTAATGATGACTTGTAGGTGATTACTTTATAACTATAATTGGTCACTTTAGAATTGCTACAAATTATTTGAAGGTACTTAAACTCTTTGTTTATAATAATCTTTCTAAAAATTTTAAAAAAAATAAAATTTAAAGTTATAATTGACTTTAATATACATCAAATTATATAACCTAATAGTGATCTTATTTGAAAATTTATGATACTAGCTACAAACTAGACGTAGAGTACAAACAAGCATAAATCCGGTCTAGTGGCTTATCAATGAACTCCAACAACAACATAAACGAATCATACAATATTAAACGAACAAGAAACTTAAAAATTAAAAATACTTTCTGAACAAAAAATTATTTACTCCACAAATAATAATATACTAGTATTATTTATCAACTAGCTAGGAGTATTATTATTTTGTATTAACTATATATTAGAAATAACATGAAAAATAAGAAATGCAATATTAATATTTTCATATTAAAATTTCACCTATTTCCCTAACCCTCAAGCAAATAAATACAATCATTAAAATACTAGATACTCACTTCAATTCAAAACAATTATTTCATTTATCTATAAGTTGAAACATAGTAAAGTAAAATTTTATGTAATTCGTTAAAATTTAAATTTTATTAATATTAATTTTTAATAATTTTTAAAACATACACAACTAAAAATATTTAAAATCGAAATAATTAAATCAGATAAATTGTGAAAAACAAATATGACAACAACAAGAACAGAAGCAAATTTAAGCATTTAGACAACAACAAGAACAAGAACAGAAGCAAGGATTTACAACAATAAGAACAACAAGATTATATTCGATTTTTTACAACAAGAATAAGCAACAAGAACAACAATGTAACAAGATTTTTTACAAGAACAGCAACAACAAGAAGATGAACAGAAACATAATTATATTCCATGAACAGCAACAAGAACAGCAACAAAATTCGAAGTTGGTTCAAAATAAAAATAAGGTAATTAATTTAGGTTTTTTTTAGATATTTATCACACGTACAGTAGATGAACAGAAGCAACAAGAACAACAACAAAACAGAAGCAACAAGTAGGTTTATGAAAATTCGAAGTTTGATGATGAACAAGAACAAAAGCAAGGATTTACCTTCAAAACACAAGTTTGATGATGTACAGTAGATGAACAGAAGCAACAAGAACAACAACAAGTTTATGAAGATGAATAGCAACAAGTTTGTGAAGATGAACAGCGACAAGTTTGTGAAGATGAACAGCAACGAACACAAATGAAGATGAATAACAGCAAATGAATAAAACAGCGTTTGTGAATGAAGATGAACACAAGATGAAGCAAATTAATCTTATACGTTTGTGAAGATGTAGAATAGAGGAACGAAAAGCAAATGAAGATGAAGCGTTTTTTCAATGAACAACTGTACTGTATAACGTATTTGAGAAGATATGCGAAATAAAAAGAAACTGGCGGATTTTTGTCCAACGGTCATTTGCTGCGGTTCACAACAAAACCGGAGCAAATAATCTAATTTTGAAGGGTTATTTGCTGCGGTTGTGGAAGAACCAGAGCAATTAAGCTAATTTTGAAGGGTTATTTGCTGCGGTTGTGGCAAAACCGCAGCAATTAATGCATGATGCTAGGGTATTTGCTGCGGTCATAGGGTTAACCGCAGCAATTAGAGTAATTTTTTTTTTAATACGTTTTCCTATTTTTTGCTGCTAATATACAAAAAACGCAGCAAATAATGAGCAGCAAATACATTTTTTTCCACTAGTGGTGAACCTCCTTAAATCTTTGTGTCTCTTTGCAAGTTTTACATTATCAAACGTTGTTTAGTTCATTGTTATTAGTATCGTTCATCAAAGTTCTTAGCGTCGTATCGATCTTAGCAAATTATTTCAATAACCCTTCCCCTTATTAGAACTATTGTTTGAACTTTTATAAACATATATTTCCTAAAGTAAGATAAAAAAAAAAAAGCCTAATTAATCATAAAACGGTTTGTGGTCTTTGACCGTTAAGTATAACCGTTGACCCGCATGTGACAGTCACGTGATGCTTTAACTGTATTACTTCGTCTTCATTTCAGTTCAGTGCATTCGAAAATCCTTTCTTCCTGCCATTTCCAGCGACAACTCCATTTCCAGCGACAATCAAGTCCGAACAATTCGACAGCTCGGCTGGAATACTGCCCAATAGAGTATTCCCCCATAGAAGTAAGCTACTGAGCTTCTTAAGTCTACCCAACTGAGGGGGTATTTCTGTAACACCCCTGAATTTCCGACCCAAAACCGTAAGGGACGAGAGGAAATTCGGGTGTTACAATTTCGCCTGTCATCTTATTCATGTGTAAGTACAAATTTGTGAGCTGGGAACATGAACCCAACTCTGGCGGAATCGACCCAGAAATCTCGATATCATACACAGCAAGGGTCTCTAATTTTTGGAGGTTCCCAAATGTATAGGGTAGGTTTCCGGATAACCCAGTTGCAACAACCCCAAATATTGTAAGATTAGTGAGTAAACCTAACTGGTGAGGGATCTTCCCTGTTAGATAAGGGTTACCCCCTAACCTAAATTGCTGAAGGGATAGTAATGAACCTAACTGAAAAGGTATTGACCCATTAATCAAACTATCTTGAAGACAAAGAACTTGCAAAGAGGTTAGATTAGAAAGCTGAGGTGGGATTTTCCCAGAAAGTTCATTGGCATTCAAGTAAAAAAACTGTAATGAAGAAAGGTTTCCTAGTTCTTTTGGGATGGAACCAGAGAGGTTATTATCGGAAAGGTCGAGAAGACAAAGATGGGAAAAAAAGGCCAAATGAGAGAGGAATGGAACCAGAGATGTTGGTGGATGAAAGATTAAGAAGTTGAAGAGATGAGAGGGAAGAAAGGCGAGAAGAAAGAGAAGAAAGGTTGAGAAAGATGTTGGGAAGAGAAAGAGAAATGACATTTTGTTGAGGAGAACAAGTAATACCTTTCCGTGAACATGGAGTAATGGAAGAAGGATTTCATGTAGAAAGTATTGAAACTGAACTGCAATGAAGAAGAAGTAAATACATTAATGCATCACGTGACTGTCACATGCGGGTCAACGGTTAAAGTTAGCGGTCAAAAGCCACAAACCGTTATAAGGTAGTGTTTTGCAAACAATTGTATTATATAAGGTAGTTTTTTGCAAAATTTTTTACATAAGATAGTTTTTTACAAAATGAGGTATATATTAGGTAGTTTTTTATAATTTTGCCCCATATATATATATATATATATATATATATATATATATATATATAAGCAAATGAGATTTGTTAAACGATGAGATATCAAGTGTTTAGGGCACCATAGTTAATTTGCTATACTATCGCTTATACAAGATATAATGATTCAATGAGATCGAACTATGATATTTTCTGAAAAGTATAAATAAATAGAAAATATTATATCAATATCAATTATTTCCTTTTTATTATAGGATAGGCTATGATAATCAAACTTATAACCTTTATTGAAAAGTATTATTTGCTCTCCAAATGACTTATCACTGAAATTCTTTTGCGAAAAGACGAATTGGATGTTTCTTATGCATAGTAATGCCAGGGAGTGTATCAGTGTTCATGTGTGTCTTCTTTAAATCACTAGGCAATTCCCAATCAAATGAGTATAACAAATTGGCAAGAGCAAGTTCCATATTAGTATGGCCAAGTAGCATGCCAGGACATATTCTTCTTCCACCACCAAAAGGAATTAGTTGAAAGTCATTTCCTTTGAAATCTATTGAAGTTCCCAAAAATCTTTCAGGGAAGAATTTTTCTGGATCTTTCCACGAGTTAGAATCTCTTCCGATTGCCCATGCATTTACATAAACATGTGTTTTGGGTAGGATGTCATACCCTTCTATAATACTTTTTTGAATTGTTTCACGCACAATTAGTAATGGAGCTGCAGGGTGTAATCTTAATGTTTCTTTCACTACAGCCTTGAAGTAACTTAACTCCATGAGGTCAGCGTTATTTAAAAATCCCTTGTTTCCTGCAACAGTTCTAAGCTCTTTTTGCACCTTTTTCATTGAATTCGAATTTTGCATTAGCTCTGTCATTGCCCACTCTACCATGGCTGAGCTTGTGTCCGTTCCCGCAACAAATATATTCTAAAATGTATATTAAATATAAACACATCCATTAGATTATATATAGTTTTCTTAACTAAACTTTATTTAAAAGAATAGTAAATTAACTAGTTATTTTTGCAATAAAAAATGAGTTATTTTTGCAATATTAATCTATCATATCAATATGACTAGATCTTAAAGAAGAAATAGTCTTGTTGTATTATGTGATTGGTTTCATAGTAAGATGCATTTTATAAATGGATTAAATAGTTTAGCAGTTATAAAAATTATTATGAGTATATATATGGATTTCTGTTTTGAGATTATTTCATTGAAAACGGTCTTTGATAAGAGTAGATGCCTGATGAAAAGAAGGGTAATAAGATGCAAAATTACCATCAAAACCGCCTTGATGTGTTCCTTAGTGAGATGAAAAGATCGATCTTTCTTGATATGGAGTAGAACATCAACAAGATCTTCTCCCTCATTAGTTTTTGGTCTATTTGGGTCAAGATGATCATTAATGATTTCTTCATAAAATGCATCACATTCCTTAAATATCTTATCAAGTTTAGAGAATTTTCCTGTTAACTTATCAAGCCATCCAAGGAAGGGGAAATAATCACCAAAGAAGACAATTGTAAACATGGCTTCAACTTCATTTAAGAGCTTATGGAATCTCTTTCCTAAATTATCATCATCCTCATACCTAAAATTGAAATATACAAAGAAGACAATTTGGGTTTAGATGTACGTAATTGTGATAAAAAGGAGATTATTAATTTCTATCAAAATATTTATTACTCGAAAAAATCATCTAAGAAAGTAATTAAAATTGAACTAATTAAGTTATCATGAGTCTCCATATATTTAAGTTGTGTGTTAAGTTAATCCTTTTAATATTTATGTTACGTATTATATCCGTCTCAATACTAAATCACAACGAATATGATCGATTTAATAATACCTCTTCCCAAATGCAGTCCTACAAATGTTGGATCTTGCAAAACTCATTAATAATTCAGTCAAATTAACAATCTGTGAAGATCTTGAGAGGGAAGAAATCTTTTGAATCATCCTTAAAACTTCTTCTTGGCGTATATGAGCAAAAGATTCAACTCTTCTAGAGCTCAAAAGATAAACAACACTTAACTTTTTTACTTCCCTAAAATACTCACCGTATGGTGCAAAAGCTATGTCCAAACCATTATAACTTAGCTTTTGCATTCCCATCATTAATGGTCTACTGCAGAAGTTTAGGTCTTGTGTTTGGAGGATCTCTTTAGCTAGCTTGGCTGATTGAACCACAACAATCGGTACATGACCGAATCTCAAGCTCAATATAGGGCCATACGTCTTGGCTAGATTAGCAAAGTAGACATGAGGTTTAGAAGGGTCGAACTGATGAAGATTACCAATAAAGGGAAATCCTTTAGGTCCGGGAGGTGGGTGGTGTAATGAGACATTTTTTCTAGGGTTAAGGTGAAGGAAGAGTACTACAAGAGTAAGAAATAATGCAAAAATTGGCAATGCTAGCAACATATCTTATGTGTGTTTATGTGAGTAATGAATATGTGCTATGACTATCATGTTCGTAATATATATATTTACCAAATATATATTAGGAAAAGCTGATTTTATGAATTGAAACATATCAACGTGAGAAATTGTCACTAACAGATTATCTCGCACTATCTAATACTAATCTACAACTAACAAAATAAACTTTAATGATCATCTACATAAATATATTTCTCCTGTTGATTCATTTCTAATTATATCATATGCTCTTACAAAATCATATTCTTCATTGAGTATCATTTTTTCACTCTTGTTATTTCTTTGGCCTACTTCTTATTTTGATTTTCTTTGCACGTGGCTAAACCAACGTAGACGATTTAATCTCCTTTTTTTTTTTATATGATGCAACTTTCAAACCATTTCTTATGTATTCATTTTAAATTGTACTTTAATCATAAATTGTTATATGATGCGGTGTCATTATGAGACAGAATTCATACATAATCTAAATAACCCAAATTATACAAATAAAAAGGAAAATTCAAATATGAATTCCTTATTTTAAAATTATCACACTGAAAAACAATCTCCCTCAAAACTAGCTATACTAAAATATCATTTCACAATTTAATATAACTAAACTCAAGGCCTCTAAAACATATTGGACAATCACAATCAACTTGGGTGAAAATAGAATCTTATGTTTCACTAAAAACCATCAACAATACTAGCCAAAATAGATTTAAATTGTAGCAAAATGGGTCAAGTCTTGTAATGTCCACAACTCCACATGATAGTAGTAGGCGTATGTGGATGAAATCCAACAATAAAATGTGGCTGAGAGCAACAAGCATCATCGGATTATAACCTGGTACCTGGATAAGGCTAAATTATCGTCTGTGTGTCCTTTTCTTTTTCTAGTTCTGTTAAAATATTAGATTTGAATCTCACTCCGAACAAATCTTTGAAAATTAAATTGAAATCAGACTGATTTTACTATAGACATAAATAAAATGATAAAATAAATATATTAATAATATTTATGTTTTTCTGTCTTACTATTCTTATAAAATAGTATTTTTTAAAAGAGATACTATCTTTATTATTGCTCAATTAGTCAATTGTTAATGGGTGTATAACGTATTTTATCAATTATTACCTTTTTACACTTAAATACAATTGTGATTTTGCAATTTTTTTAAACTTGACTTCTTTACTCCACTAATGATTTACCATATCGGTTTAAGGCTTGATCTCACTATAAAAATTCTCTAAATTTAAGATATGTCTTGTTTAGTAAATGGTTTTTTGGTTAACTTTTGGGCTATTAGTTTTTCAAACAATTTAAAAAACGTATTGATAAATAATATTTACCTCACTTGAAAATCAATTTTTAAGCTAAATAAAAAGATTATTTTTTCCATTGCTTTTGGCTTTTTGAATTAATCTTTTTCTAAAAAAATCCAACATAAAATACTTATTTCTATCGAATATTTATATAATGTGATGATCTTCTCAAGTAGCCTAAAAGCCACCAATACAACCGGTCAAAAAAACCAAACAAAACCTAAAAAATAAACAAAAGAAAATGATAGTAAAAAAAAAAAAAAATCTTGTTGGTATCTAGATTTTATTTCTTCTAAAAGGATTTCTTGGCATATGTTCTTGCAACAATGACTGCTAGGACTAGGGACTCGTCTTGTTATATTATTGAGTGCCCTATGCCCCTATCATTAATCGTTTTATAGTAGGATGTGTGGTCCTATTTTTTTTCTTTTTGTGATAGGAACTTGTATGGTCGAGTTACTAGTGACATATTAGAATCAAAAGAGCATTACATTTATTGGACAAAAATATGAGTTTAAATTAAAAATTTTAATTTATTTATCTAGAAATATCATCATTGTCATTATCATTCTACTTAGTATATTCCGCTCATAATAAACTAAGGCCAGGATCTGAGGAGGGAAAGACGGCAGCAACTCATACCCATAAAGAAGAACGTGGCCAAAGGAGTCTTCCGGCTCAAGGAATATCTAGAAATATCATAATAAAAAAATAATAAAAATACAAGTCCAAAATGGTTCTCTAGCTATTCATGATATATTAATCATTAAATTGGTGTTTAGTATATGATATATGCAATCTCGAAAAATGACAAAAGTGGATCAAATTTTATTGTAAATTAACTTTAATCATTTTAACCCAGTTTTTTAATTTTCAGATTTTTTTTTTCAGAGCATAAATCAAATTAGCATCACTTAATGGCGTTGCTGTGTTGGGATAATGAAATGTTGTTGAATCCAACCCTTTTGATAAACATATCAGGTCGGGCTGGCTCATTTAATTAATAGGGTCAAAAGTCTCAGCCCAAACCCACTTATTTTGGGTTAGGTTAGAGTCGTATTAACAAGTTGAATTAGCAGGTAAGGTTAGCTTTTACCAGACTTAATTTGAGATGTGTTATTTTAGTGGTGGTGTGTGCAGTTTGAATAAAAAAGAACATCGTGAGAATTGAAAGGCAATCTACAACAACATTTCATTATTCTAGTGTCATTAAATGGCTCTCACCGGAATTTGGAGTCGAATATATGCAACTTCTCCTGTTTAACGATAACAAAGATAATTCACGTACTTTGTCTAAGATAAAACGTAACCATATATGTAATGACAGTTAAAGTTCATATCCCATTCCATTGGAGTGGCAAAGTTATGCACAAACAAGCACAGCTCTTGATCCCGGCACCAATAACGGTGCATGACAAGTTGTGTTTGTATCTTCCTTGGTTATAGTTATAGACTGATCTTGTAACCTATGGGGGTGTGGGCCGGGTGGGCCGTATTATGTGTTTAACCTAATAGAGTATATAACAACGTCAATTGGGGCATCAAGTGAAACCAATTTAAACCAAGCTTTCACCCGCTAAATTAAGTTAGTGTGACTCTCAGCTAGCAGCCCGATTCTGATAGTGTCTATTAACAATATATATAGAAACTTTAACCATCAGCTTAAGCTTGTAGTCGTAGCCTCATTATATGTTTTTAAGCTTTATCAAATCCTTAAAGTGAACTTGCCTAGAATGCAATCATGCATACAATACAATACAATGAGGGAGCAAATGAAAGAAAGGAGGAATAAGAAGCATTTACTAATATTAGCAAAATCTGTTACCAGTAAATAACATTTTGATAGTATGTGAACAGTTTCTACAATTTATACAGTATAGGAAGATCAACCCTACAAGAAAATGGTACAAATGCATCATATTCACAGCACAAGAACAAATAATACACCTCAAAGTTCCCATCCACCCAAAAAAGCACCATATTTGGGAAGAAGTATAACACTTATCAAAAACATATAACTAAAAGGGAAAACAAACAATTCAAAGCAAGGAAACCGCGTTGCTGTATATAGCTACCAGATCTGAAAATACTGCAAGGCCGATCAAACCCCATGAAAAAAGCTTGTCTTTCCTTGTCGAAATTCCGAGATGGTTCCTGAAAACAACCAAAAAACAACATAGATCAATAATATGAAATAAGTAACATGATTCGTAATCAATTCGCTTTTTGAATTCGCGATTGGCTCAAAATGACCCAAAAATAGCCTAAAACCGACCATAATTCGCAAATCGCTAAGAGATTAGTAAATCATGTGACGGTATGAATCAAATATATGATTTGCTTGTAGTTCATACTGGTATATGTACCATATAAGACAATCAAATTCTTCACACTGGGTTTCATATTCATTACCCGATGCCTTTAAATGGATTCCACCAATGGGAGGTTTGGGGGGTCAGACGCAGCCTGGCCTTACCCTTGTCAGTGATAACCCGTTATAAGCGTTAAAAAATGACCAACCTTAAAGTAACAGAAGCAGGAAATATGAACAAGATCAAAGCTCCAGCTGTTGCACCAGTAAACTGAAAAGCCACCCAAATACTAGGAATAAGGATCGCTCCTAAAAGGATAACAAGAATCAAACTCAATGTGATAATGGCAAATTCTGATCTTCTCTTATCTGAAGTAAGTGGAACAGCGGAGTTGTATACAAGGCCATAGAAGTTAAGCCTAAGGGAAAAAAAGACGACTGGAAATACGAGCACAATATGGGCTGTGTAGCTGAGACGAATCGTAGCATTTAAGACTGAGCTGTATGGAACACCAAGGTCTGAGTTGAAGTTAGAGAGTACATCCGAAGCAGTTGAGTCACCAAACAGAAGAAACCCGAATAAGCCTGTCATTATGTAGATTGTACTGCAGACAGCAAGAGAAGACTTCACTACCCCTGGCATTTGAGAAGGATCATGTAGCTCGTTTCGTATTGTATGCACTGCCCAAAACAAGGAGAAAGGAAAGAAAGGGAAGAAATGAGTTTTTTCATCAGTAAAATGGGACCCCGAGATGTGTAATGAACCAACTTGGCTACTGTTTTGTGTGTTACATACAAATATACAATAACAATAATGTCATAGCCTTAATCCCAAAAGATTGGGGTCGACTACATGAACCAAAATATATCAGTTCCAATAATCATCCACATAAGGATTTAAATCAAATGACCCGAGTCATGGTCTAAGCAGGCCTTGGCCTAGATTCCTCCTATTGGGAAGATAAATGAAGGTTTCATCACATACCATTATAGTGGCAAAGATATGCACAAATAAGCACAGGAACCGCGGTGAACAAGTTCCAAACAGACGCAAAATCGTCTACCCGAGGAAAGAGTGCTGGTTCCGTTATTGTCCCCATTGCCATCTTGTAACATGTGATCCCAATGACAATAAGAATGAAAAACACCGCCAGCGCAACTGCTATTGCAGAAGTGTACTGCAGAGCTTCTGCAGTTCAAGGATTATTGTGGAAGGAAGATGTCAAATGAAAGAAAAAAAGTCTAGGATCTGTATTGCAGAAAAGTGTACTAACCCATACGCTTGATCCATGCTGTTGGAACCAATACAAAAGCAGTCAGGAAAATCAGCACAAAGGCACGGCCTGTCCACCAATGCTCTCCGAACCATTCTTCTAACACACCCGAGTGGTGAATACTACTTGTTGTTGAGCCCGAAATCACATCAGCTAGCAAATATGAAGTAAACACGAAAACAATAAGCTAACTTTAAATAAAAATGGAGTATATAACATATCATGAAACTTCAACCATCGGCTAAAGCTTTTGGTTGAGTTAGTTACTTGACATGTAATCAGAGTCAACATGATAAAAGCTCACGAATTTAAATATCATTCACCCCTCATTAGTCTCGTGTGGAGTCGTGATAGAGTACATAACATATTCTTTGACTTAAACCATCAGCTTAAGCTTATGGTACAACGCATAATGTTATAATATTAGAGGGAAGTTTGGGGAAATGGACTTATACCGATTATTATCAAATAGATGATTGTAATGCCGGTATTATTGATGATAACACTAATTTGAAACAAAATCTCTCCGATCCTTCCAAACGAATCGTACATGAGTTGCCCATAAGTGTACGATCCTCCATTTTCGCTGTAACGAAGCAATATCTCAATGGAATACTTGGTTAAAAACCCAGAAACCAAAATCAAAAGAACACCTGGGATAACACCAAGTATTTTCATAGCAGCAGGTAAGCTCATAATCCCTGCACCAACAATAGTGCAAGACAAATTGAAAACTCCACTTAAGTATGAAGCTGTATTTGCATCTTCCTTTGTTATAATCAAAGGCAATGTTTCATCCTTTTGCTCATTATTTGTTTCACTTAGAGGATAGGTCTGACTCTCGATATCAGTAGATGTCATGCTTTATGCACGAATTTCAAAAAATACGAAAATATTTAAGATAAACTAGGAAGATCAGATAGAAATTACACAGTATATTCAGATGAACAACAGAAGGATATGAACTTTGACACCTGTAAATGTGATAATGTCTCAATAGTTCAGGAGGAAGAGACAGGCCAGAGAGGGCTGAGCAAATAGTAACAGAAAGAGTTAGTTTATAATTCTTAGATATGAACTTCACGCCTCGCCGCATACATCAAGCTTTGTCATCAACTGAAAATGACATTGAAACAACAATGAAGGTGTTGGGTAAATTTAGATATTGGCTGTTTATTAGAGAAAAAGTAAGTCAATAAGCCAAAAGCCAACTAAAAAACTTAATTTAACAAAGACTTTTTTAGGTGTTTGACCGGCCAACAAACCAAAAGCCAAAACCCAACTAAAAAGCTAAGCAAAAAGCGATTTACCAAATAGCCCCAATACTAATGTCTTAATCCCAAAAGATTTAGTCTATTACATGAACCAATAGATCGCTCTCTTTGCAGGACCTAGCCCGACTTCCAATCATAAATGAAATTGTTATGCTTAAATATTCTTGAAAAAATCAGCAAGAAAAACTGAAATATATGGAAATAATCCTATACTGAACTATTCAAAAAGAAAAGTTGACGTTTTTGCATTTTATACTGTCAATAAGCTTATTAAGTGTTTGTAAGCTTAAAATAAGAACTAATTTTGCCTCAAGAGAATATTAAAAGGCAACAATCTTTGTATTTTAAAATCATTTGTTGGAATTTTATGTAAACTAAACACATTTTTGCCACGCAGCCATTGAACAGGACAAGTCCCACAGAAAGTTTCAAGAAAATGAGGTAATCATGCATGTGTATCAAGAACACCAGGTGATTGAATACATATTGGTTCATATGCCGGGCTCAAAACCCAGCCGAAAGTACCAGCCCTAACAAGCACAGACCCAGTCAAAAAGCCTGTAGGCTAAACCCGAATAGGCATGCAGGTGCAGGAAGCAGGTTGATCAGCGTAAATCAAGTCCACGATAATACCCCGGTTTCTGGGAAGTCGAAAGCCACTAACCCGGTAACCTACTAGAGCCATTTGGCCTAAAAACATATAGTCTATTGGTAGACCGAAACTAACATAAGTTTATTTCAATGTTATTGAATTTAATTAAAAAATAAATAAATAAAACTAAAAAACTTAATAGATTACTAGATGTCTAAAGCTTCCATGAATCAGATCCAATATCTGTGCGCAAGGGCGCTGAGGACAGATGAACTTTTATTCACGAACTGACTTCCAAAATTTCCCTTCTCTAATCTTCTCTTCAGGATGAGGGAGCATCGATTTCAATCATAGAACTACGAGTCTTGTGCACAATGTCATAAACTTGACTGCTTAAGAGCCGGCTTTGAACCAAACTGAGTCGTCAAACTCATCTACGAAGTCTCACCACTCCACCTCCAACATATCGACGACATTATTAGAAAACTATATATTGCAACTTAAAAAAACTACCTATTAATGAAAAAAATTAAAATGGTACACTGAATGTTGAATTTTTTTTCCCACGAGTCCAAAAATTTGGAATCGGGTTAAGGAATATAGCCACAAAGATAACTCGTACTTGAACACCGAATCAGACCGAAGTTAAGAAAATTGCATAAAGTTTAATAATGAATGATCAACAATAGAATAAATGAAAAGTGTTTCTTTTAAAGAGAAAATATTAAGGTAAGGTCGTATAGGACTCATCCGTATCATTCCCACTCTATTGTTGAAGGAGGCTTTGATGTTATGTCGAGAGTAACTCTGTTCACACCCCGAACGTTGTTGGTGATTCTACGGGATACCTGATCTAGAAATTCTGAATCAAAACGATACCTGAGAGCATATAACAAAACCCGAAATGGTTAGTGTCAAATCAAGCCTAATGTCAAGCGGTAATATCACGATTATACAGACAAACCCCGCAAATTAATAACAATTGACGTCTGATTGTGTAATACTTACCAATCTGCTGTCATTCCGTCTCTACTTGTAACAGCTCTTAGGCTTACGACATGAGAATGTGTTCTTTGGTCACCTTGAACTCCTACGGATAAAATTCCCAAGAAAACCGCAAAGGCTTGCCAAATTTCATCGTAAAGTCCAGCTTCTTTAATTGATTGGATGAATATTTCATCAACCTGAAGAAAAAAAAATATTACATCAACTACAGAACATTCAATTCAAAAAAAAACTACAGAACATAGCCATAAATTTTATTTATGTAAAGGATTTATCTGTTTACCTGTCGAAGAATCTCCAAATGATTTCCTTCTGTAACATCACCGAGAACACGCACAGCGAGCCCTGGTCCTGGGAAAGGATGACGCTTCAAAAACCCCTCGGGAATGTACAATATCTTCCCTAATTCACGTACCTTAGGAGAAAACAAGCAAAGCAAAGTATAAGTTACGGAATGAAAAACACCAAATACTTTTTGTTAAAAGAAATGCAAGTTCAAACCTCGTCCTTAAACAAAAGCTTTAGAGGTTCAATGAGCTTGAGCTTCATGTCCTTAGGAAGGCCACCAACATTATGATGACTCTTAATGGTGTGGGAGTGATTCCTTCCACTGCCAGGGGGTGGACAGGATTCAATAACATCGGGATATAATGTTCCTTGAACCAAGTAAGCAGGTTTCTTCCCCAATTTTTTTTCCAACTCTTGAGCAAAATCATCAAAAATACAAATGAATTCCCTCCCGATAATCTTCCTTTTCTTCTCAGGATCCGCAACACCCTTCAAATGTCTAAGAAATTGCTCTGATGCATCAACACAAGTAACAGGGAGATGGAGATTTTTCTCAAAGGTATCCATCACACGCTCTCTCTCCTTATACCTACAAAGACAAGATATACAAACCATATTAGAAAGAAACATACATACTCTATAAACCTACATGCTATGATGCTAGAGTTTCCTTTCCTTCAAACCTATGTTATTTGGACTCTTCATTTTGCTTCACATACCCGTGTCTGATCTTAATCCTCAGACATTGGTATGGCACTTAAACACTTCATTTTAGGCGTAAAATTAAATATTTAGACGTATCCGACGTGGACACGTACTAGTATCATCAGTACCCGAGTCCAAGTAACATAGCTTCAAACTAACATACAATAACCCATTCTGGTTATATATGTGGGGGAAAGAAGTGAAAAAAAAACACCTCAGCAAGCCGTTGTCCACAAAAATACAATGAAGTCTATCCCCAATCGCCTTATGAACAAGGGTAGCAGCAACAGTAGAATCTACACCGCCAGATAAAGCACAAATGACATGATCATCATGGCCGACAGTTTCCCTAATAACCTTGATTTCTTCATTTAATACATCCTCCATCTTCCAGTCTGCATTGATCCCGCAAGCGTCAAAGAGGAAAGACCGCAATGTCTCCATCCCTTGAGGAGAATGTGTAACCTAAAAAATAGTTAAAAACCTCAACACATCCCACACAAAACTTCAAAACACCAAAACCACAGTAAAAAACATCAAAAGAAAACCACAGTAAAATAGTTAAAAACATCAACTCAATCTACATTTTTTATTGCTTAAATGTACTCAGAACCCAGTTAACATTCCATCAAAAGAAAACTAATAACTTGTCGGATTTTCTAATCAGGTAAAAAATTAAGTAAAGCATAAACGCCCCAATTATTTTATCAAAATCTTTACAACAAAAGGAAATCAACCAACTTTTAAAAAAAGATTCCTTTACTACCAAAAAACAAATTTTCTTAGCAAGAAAAACAATGAAATCCATATATCATTCATCAAAATAATTGAATTGTGTAAATCCAATTAGCATTCCATCAAAAAAACATTAACCGAATTAACATTTCATCAATCTGAAAACCAAACACAAAGGAATCTATTTAGTTAAACATATTATTCAACCACCCCAGAAATTTTTTTATGATAATTAGGAAAAACAACTAAATTCAATTAACATTCCATCCAAAACAAACAAACAAACCAAATCAAAATTCCATCAATCTAAAAACTAAAACCTAAAAAGCAATCAATTTATTCAATCAGATTCTTCTACCATCACATAAAAAGTCTTCATTTAGATTGACATAAAAGCAATTGAATCCAAATTTTACATAAAAAGCATTTAAACACAAATACACAGTAAACAGTTCACCAATACAAATTACAAAACACTCAACTTTTATAGTAAGATTCCTATAATACCAAAAAAAATTCATTATTTTCAAACATGAGTCTATCTTCATAATCTTTATGATAAAGTAATATAAAAAAAATGGAATTAAGCCAACAATCCATGAAAGGCAATTAAACCCAACTAGCATTTTATCAATCCCAATTTACAAAGCAATCACCTTTTATAATAAGATTCCTCCAATACCTTAAAAGAATACATTACATTCAAACAATAGACTATCATTATAATGAAATACAAGCAACTTAATACAACATACAAAGTACTCACTTTTCATAATAATCTCATCTACTACCTAAAAATTAATCAATATTTTCAAAAAAATTGAATCTTAATACCTCAGGATGATACTGGAGCCCATAAAACCTTCTTGCAGGATTCTCAATAGCAGCAACAGCACCTTGTTGACTGACAGCAACAACTTTAAACCCGTCAGGAAGTTTTGAAACTTCATCACCATGACTCATCCAAACATCTTGTTTATCCCCTTTAATACTATTTCCAAATAATTTACTTTCATCTGAAATAACTTCAATATTCATCTTCCCATACTCTTGTTTTTCACCAATTTTCACTAACCCACCAAGCTTTTGAACAATCAATTGTAATCCATAACATATACCCAATACATGAATGCCTTCGCTTTCCACATAATCGATAAACCCATCACAGAATACCGGCGCATCAGGTGCGTGAACACTGTGGGGACCACCAGAAAGGATGATTACACGTGGGTTCAAGTCGGTGATGGTTTTCAGTGATGATGTGCCCGAAATGCAGAGAGAAAAAACGGAAAGTGACCGGATTCTTCGGGTTATCAGGTGTGTGTATTGAGACCCGAAGTCTAGGATTAAGACTAGGTCGGATTTTACCTTTTGAGGATCCATTTTTATGGGTTTTTGAGGTTTAAAGATGGAGGATGATAAAATTGTTGGGTTTAAGGGAGAAAAATGAAGGGTTTGAGGGAGATATATATAAAGGGAGGGATGGATGAGATTAGGGTTTTAAAAGCTGGGTTGGCGGAAGTACGTTAGATTTTGGCATGAAAAACGTGATGCTTGCAAACTGTTCCACTAAAAACTCTCATGGAGCATGACCCATCACCTCATACTCTAAGTACTTATTAACTGAGTCGGCTAGTATCGTTTTAAATTAAACCTAATAGTATTGTCGTAGGTCATGCTAGATTGGGCTATGTGTATTGTAGATTAGGCTATAACGGGTCAAGACTAATAACGATCGCAATATATGTTCAAGCTCGTCAAAAAAAATGAGTTTATTATGAGTATTATCTAAAGAATTCTTCAAATTCTCTTTACATGTATTTTCAAGTCCAGCCTAACTCAATTTTATCTATTTACAGGATAGATTGAGAAAAAAAACAAAGTTAAATAAGATTTAATTTCATAATCTTTATCTAAAAAAGATGATATTTTTCTAACTAACACAGAATTCAATTCTCCAAAAAATCAAATAATTAATTAGCATTATTTTATTATTATTATTATTATTATAAACATCATTGCTTGGAAAGATGTATAATACTAGTATTTAGTAACCGTAATAATAAACTAAATATACATCATTAATGATCCATATTCAATTGATAAGGAAAAAGTTCAATGTGTTAACATGGTTCGGGATGAGTATGAGAATGGGCATATGTATGATACATGTTGTGTTGTACTTGGAGTTGTGATGCATTGTGTCGTGATCATGATCCACCAAATCACGACTTTATGCGTTTGTGCCATGTTGTGGGCATAACTATTTTTTCTATTCTTGTCCAATCTTTTTTAATTTTAGTTGGATTATAACAATGATGGCAACTATGCGAGCTTTGTTTACTGGTTTTGTCAGTTTTTAGCCCTACTAATTAAAAAAACATATGCAACATGCATGAGACACAATAATTCCAATGCACCTCACTATCTTATCCTCTTTAAGTGCTAACCTAAGTCATGTTCACCTTTAATACAAAAAACTTCTATCAACATGCAAACAAATACTACACAAATTAATGCTCTCTCTGTTCTGATAAAAATACTTTATTTTGTATTTTGATATGTTCTATTAAATTTAAAATTTTTGTTTTCAACAATCATTTGACTTAATCTCTTTTAATTTTATTTTCAAACTTATTCACCAATTATATCAACCATTTATTTCTATTATTTTTCTTATATTTTATTTTATTCCAGTCACAAATTAATTTTTAGGCCTCAAATTTCATGTGTATTCTAAATGAGACAATTTAAGTACCTTATAATCGATAGGTCTAGCCAAGTGACAGCCTTCCTTCACTTCCAAAATTCCATGAGTACAATTTACACCTCAAAAACAACCAAACCAAACACAAAATACCCGGCTAAACCTAAACCATAATCACCTTTTCGGCTTTTCCATTCGCACTCTTCTTCCTTCTCTCTCCTAATCACCATCATCGTCATCATCATCAATTCATTCTTCTTTGATTTGGTGTTCATCATCAAGCAACAATGACGACAATCGGGCACTTGTAATTCTTAGGGTTTTATTCAAGAATAAAATCTGCTATAATTTGGGTGAAATTCGAAGCTTGTTTTAGGGGTTTTGTGATTTCGTATTAATTGATATGAAATTAAAATTAGGGTTTTTTGTTGAAGAATTTTGATAGCGACCCTTTTTCGTCTAACAAAGATTAGTTTATCGTCGGAGGTGGTGGTCAAGTGCTAATTTTTGTTGGTAAGTAGGTTTTATATGTTTCGTTAATTTGATTTTCGGATCTGTGAATGATGTTATTTGCGAATATTTGCGGAAAATCGAAGAATCATTGTAGATTATAGCTTGTTTGTTGTTTCTTGATTCAGAAATAGTTTTTCCGATTGTTCTTGTTAATTTAACTTAATAGTAGGATTTGTAAATTGGTTATGCCTGCGGATTACTGGGTTGTTTGTGGTGGTCTGGGTATGCAAAACTCGGAATGTAGAGTGAAAATTTATGGATTTTTTATGTAGCAATGTTTCAAGTGACAGATGATATGGAATTAACGCACTTAAGTGGATTCCTATTATTGACATGAGAGAGTGGGAGTAGAACGCAAGGAATGGGTAGGAATAGGATGTTGTAAATGGACTTCAGTTCTCTTACCAAATGATTTGAGGGGTGGGAATGCTGCGATGATGTAACTAGGCTTAAAGCTATACTTCTTATCTGGTTCTTGTTAATTGCAAGCTGCAACATGTCTCCAATGATGTGAGAGCTTTATTGGGCAAAACTGTGGATGTCATTAACTAAAAAAAAAACTGTGGAAACTTTACTTTGAAGTTTGAAGCATGGTCATGATTCTAATAATTGTTGTTGGCATTATCTTGATGGAGATGAGTTTAATTACTTGATTATTGTAGATTTTGTACCCGTCTATTTTTGGAATAAAGGGTTTTAAATGCCTAGGTTTGAGTTTGATGTAGAAAATTGCATAATTTCCTAAATGGGGATGCCATTGTTATGGAAAGATATATTTTGCAAATTTTGTGGCTATTATAGGTTCTCAGAAGCTTTATTGACTTGCTACATCTGGATTGGCATTAAGTTAAGTATTTTTTCCCCTCAAAACCATAGTGTAAAACTAAAGCCATATCACCTTGCATAGGCCGTGCTGTAAAGATTGGCTAAAAAATTTAACCGATGTTTCCATGTTACGGATTGTATCAAGGTATATCTTATGGTTTGATTGATATTAGGCATTACTCCTGTTATCACATTACTCCTGTTACCCCATCACCATTTTGTTACCACGATCGTGACCGTCAACACATTATTACGCTATCTTGTTGAGATTGATTGAGTGGACATTAATTGGCGAAAATAGACGTGATTGTATAAACATCTGTATAAACAATTGACTTATTCAGCTGCCATAAAAGCCAACAAAAACGGTGAACCCTTTTGGCTGTCAAACAATAGCTAACAATTATTTGCCAAACAACCCCGTGGTTCTTTGGATTTGTATGTCTAAATATGAATGTGTATTATGCGCCTATGCGGTACAAAGAAATGTTATTTCAAGGAAAAATTCATAACTCGAGGTGTGGGTGCTCTTATGAGATCTTGTACATCTTGCTGCCCGGTGATAAATTGGATTTTTGCTTTTCTTTTGTACCATATTTGTAACACTGTTAGCTATCTGGTTTTTGGGCTTCACATCACCCATGTTCTCAATCTAATATCTTACTAAATTGTAGGCCTGACCTTCCAGATTGCACTAAAAATTAGAAGCTGAAATTAAAAACTCGGTTTGGGATGAGTATGGAACTGAAAAACCCGTCCCTGAAATCTGGCGACCTTTCTCCTCCTGATTGTGTGAGTGATCCAGATGACAAGGAAATTAGCGATGATGATGATGATGATCGCAATCACAAGCATCGTAGACGGGAGGCTAGGTCTCAGTCTTTGGAGAGGGATCCATTAGAACAATCTTTGACACAACCCTACAAAAAGCGGAACAAGACATTTGATAAAGGGCAGAGTGATTCCCAGTCTCACTATAACCCTGATAGGGCCTTTACGAAATTTGAAAAGAGGAGGCATCCTGGAGTAAATTTCTCGCGGTTTCCTGGTGAGCATGGCTTTGGCAGAGGAAGAGGTAGAGACTTCCTACATGATTCACGGTTTGGTTCTGTTGATGTTACTTCCCATATAGCTCATCCTGGATCTATTCAACCTGCTATGTATGCTGGAAGAGGGTTGCCTAATGTATTAAATACACAAAGTGCTCCTTGGACTGGTTTTGGACTACTTCCTGCTATTCCAAATGGGGCAATAGATGCTATAAATCCACTTGGCCTGCCAGGACTCCTCAGACCACAGTTGAATCCTCCACTCAACATGGGTATTCAGCGTCAACGTTGTAGGGACTTTGAGGAAAAGGGATATTGTTTGAGAGGTGATATGTGCCCAATGGAACATGCTGTCAATCGTATTGTTGTTAATGATGTGCAGGTATGTGTATCATTGAAACTTTCTGATTTAAATTTTTTGTTTAATGATGTGATACCATTGCTCGTATTGGTAGTTACATATGTATCTCTTTTTTATAGAATTGTATTTCACTTACACGACTTGGGCTGAAAAACTTGCTCTCTCTCCTTGTGTCACCTCTTGCTTAGTTAATGCTGAGGAATGGGATTGAAGTGACTAATAGCACAATATTTCTCTACATTGGAGTCACATGTAGCATCTTAGGAAATTGTACTTGTTCTAGAGAATTAGTTGATACCTGTAACATGCTAAGAATAAAGTTCTGTAAATTCAGAATTTATGTCATTTTTTTCTTTTCAGAATATTACAATTTTTAGCTGCTATTGTGGCTGGTTTCTTTCTTACCATGGCTTCTATGTGTTAAGATGAAGTCCATTGCTTTTTATTGTTGTGAGGTGAATTTTTTTCTTATGGATTGTGCTTCTGAATGCTTATTACCTTTAGTGTGCATTTGTTCCTTTTGTGTTTGTTGTTCATTTCCCTTGCACATTTAACTGCTCAAATGAAAATTTTTGCATATTTTTGCCTTTTTTCTGGGGCTTACTGGAAAGCTTCTTTTATATAGCGCAGCCTTTTTATTCACTTAAGATGAAATGTTACAAATGTAATGAAAGACTCGTGTGGGTGTGGCTTTTTTTAGTTACGGCATGTAATTCTGGATCTATGTTTTGCTGAAAAAGTTTCACCTCAGGCGCACATTTGTGATTGATGCTTTGGCATTGTTACTGTAGAAAAGTGTATCTGGTTGTCCTTTGCTTCTGGTTTATGTTATTCACAGTGTTTGTATTATTTGCAGACATGCTAAGTTGATCATAGTATTACCTTCTTGTCATTATACAAAAAAAAAAATTGCGTTACCCAGATTAAAAAACTGATTTCGATTATAAATTGTTTTGATTTTCTAGTGCATGAATCTTTTCCTTTTATTTTGCAGAGCTTGTTGCAATTTAATCTCCCGGTGTCGCTTTCAAGTGCGCCTGGGCTGGGTACATCTAATGGAAGTGGGTTTATTCCACCCGTTGGTGTTTCTTCCAGTACACCAATAAATAATCGAGGTTTACATAGTAGAACAAGCAAGCCTGCTGTGGATGATGAGAGCTTAGCTGGTGCTGTTAATGCTAGTGCAGCTGATGTTTATGACCCTGATCAGCCTTTGTGGAATAATGTTGGTCATGAAACATCAACATTGTTTGGATTGCAGCCAACCGACTTTGAAGAATCTGATCCCTTTGTTGACACTGACCTCCCTGATCGTGTATTCTGTAGTAGTGCAGCAGCTATGGGTTCACAAAGCACAAGCTCATCTGTTTGGGGACGACTTAATCATTCAAAGAATAAGGTGGAACCTAAAGAGAAGTTAGACTCTAAGACAAAGCCGTCAGAGTATCCGGAGAGTAAATTAAAAGAGATTCGTGAAGCACCTTGTGCCGTCCAAGGGACATCCCATCTAAGCAAGCAAAACAATGGAGGGCCAATTGATGCTAAAGTTGTTGGTTCAACATCGAAACTGCAAAATGATGCAGGGGCTAATCTTAGGAAATCTTCCCAAAAGGCACAACGTACTCTATTTGTTAATTGCGTTCCGCTGAAGGACAACAAAAAAGAAAACCTTCTCTCTCATTTCAGAAAATTTGGAGAAGTAATTGATATCTACATCCCTGCGAATAGTGAACGAGCTTTTGTGCAGTTCTCCACAAGGGAAGAGGCAGAGAGAGCACTGAAGGCACCTGATGCTGTAATGGGCAGTCGTTTTATTAAGGTATGGTGGGCAAACAGGGATAGCGTACCCGATGAGGGTACAAACAGTTGGAACAATGTGATAAAGCTCCAAGGTATTCCATCTGCTTCTGGTTTGCATCATATGGCTACTGCAAATAAAGGAAAAAATAATCTTCAACAAGGTACTTCGAAAGTGGCTGTGCCTAAACCTTCTGATGGACACACAAATTTTAGCAATGACTTAAAACCTGTTGCTGCAAACAGTCCTAAGGGACAACCTCCAGCACCAAAAAAGATAGACACTTTAGTGCTTTTGAAAGAGCAGCTCCGTAAGAAGCAGGAGATGCTGGAACAGAAGCGGAATGCATTTCGCCGGGAATTGGATAAACTTGAAAAGCAAGTAAGTATATTGCTACATTGATTTTTCATTGTACTTCCTTTGTCTAATTTGTTCTCATGAAATGTTCTTTGTGCTACTCTCATAATGAACATGCTTGATGCTAAGGTTATATGACTTATATCAGTATGTGTCAGCATGAGTTTATAATGCACAAAACATTACGTGTTTCTAATATGCTTTAGATGCATTTAAGATCTGTTAATCGATTAACCTAGTGAATATCAGCATAGGCAGAGATAGGCTTGAGGGAAGATAATGGAATTTTTGTTTTCTTAAATTGTGGATGCTTTATTGTCTTTGGGTCTTCATTGGACCATTTTAACACCATACCCACTGTTATATTTTCCTTGAAATTGTCAAATGGCCCCAACTCGACGTCAGTGTAAAATATCAATGGAAATTGACGGGAAAGCTCTTGGGTTCACCAACAAATTGCCAATTGCTTTATAGCTTGTTTATTAGGGCGGATTTTGCTGGAAAAGAAAGGGAGGGGAGTTATCTCTTATTTGGTGGACAAATTTATGTGAGAGTTTCATGGTAAAGGAAAGGAAGTGATGGTAAAAGAAGCTTGAAAAATTCCACTTTGCTTGTGTTTCAAAATCTGAGAATTATGGGGTGGCGGCGTGGCACTCAGTGATTGGTGGGGGTGGCTGTCATTTTTCTTTCTCCAAAATTTTTCTTTTGTTTTGCCAGTAGCTAATCAAACATGATATTTTCAACTTCGCCCATCATAACCAATATATTATTGGAAATATAAGTCAATTACATTCTTTTGCCTTCCCTTCCATTCTCATCTTTCTTTTCTTTAACAAAAAATAACCAGACAGGCTGTACAGCAAAGGCCATATGATATGCTTATGAATGTGTTGTGATGTCCATGAAACTAGCAAAACGGGAATTGACTGTGTAGTAAGTAAGATCTAAATTCTTTTGAACAGGTCAGCGTAAAGTGCACGAAGTCTTTAGGCCATTATGTTAATTAGGAGTAGAGAGCACAAGAATGCCAAAGCCTTTACCTATATATGGGAGTAGAAGGCACAAATGGTTGTTTCTGATAGATTGATGCTTATGTGATTATATCGTGTCATTTTTGTAGGCTACAGGAGCGAAGGGTGAAGTGCCTTCTGGGCAGGCTTCAAAGAAGCAAAAGGTTGAAACGTCAGCTGATGTGACAGGCAAGGCAAACACCAAGTCTCCAAATGCCAATATTTCTACGCAGTCATTGCAGGCTGATATGGTAGCAGATAAGATGCTAACTTCAGACAACTTTACATCTCAGATATCCAGAACAATTTCAGCTGCTGAACTGCCGGACTCTCCAAAGTTAAAGCAGACTGTTCGTTCATTGGCAACTTCAGCAACTTCTTTTTCTGCGAATAGATACAAATTGGATAACAGGCCGACAATGTTTAGAATCAGTGCACCTTTACCATTTGACTTGGCAAATGTGAGTATTACTTCTTCCACTCCTTCCAATGAAGAAAACTTGTACCTTTAATTTGCATGTTCCTATACACAAAGGGCTTAAATATGCAGCTCTGCCAAAAATGCAAATTATTGTGCCCTTTTTTGGAATTGCTTACAAAAATTGGTGATGTGTCCAAAGTAGTATGATAACACAACTTTAGATATCTTATTTCCATAATATCTTTGTGCTTTCTAATATTCGCATGGCATGAAAATTTTTTCCTGAGTGTCTTCCTTTTGTGTACTAGGTTGCTGCTTTAAAGGAACACTTCTCAGTATATGGTGTTGTATGTAATGTGGAGATAGAAGACTCTGGTGAGGAATTAAGTCCTAAAGGCCACAAAGATTCCGAGGCAATGGAGAACTGTTCTGCTCGTGTAAGCTTTGCAAACCGTCAATCTGCTGAAAGGGCATTCGTGAACGGTAAATCTTGGCAGGGATACACGTTACAGTTTGCTTGGGTACCTTCGAGTATTCCCACTACCAGCCTAAGTAGCGGCGAAAGTTCTGCTTTTAAAGCAACTCAAAATGCTGAAGTTCAGTCCAAGGATAAGACGAAACATAATAGTTCCCGGTCTGGATTGAGTGTCAAAGAAAGTAACTCTTCTCCTTGCAAGTCATCAAATGAACTTGCTGCTGATATCAAAAGGGATTCCATTTTTGAAGCTCAATCCCCAGATAACTCGGCAAGTTATATACCTCTAGAAGCTGGTGAACCAGGATTTCAGGACTCGGATCTGCCGGAGGAAGAAGATAGCACTGTGGATGATGATACGAAGATGGATGAAGATTTGAGAGTCAGTCCGAAATTTCGTGATGAAGAGAAAGTTGCCTAAGGCACAAACATATTGAGGATGAGGAGTGTCTAATTTTTGATACTTTGTACAGCCAGGAAACACTGTAAAATCAATTGAATTTTCGTTATAACACTACCATCTTTTGTTTTAAGAATCGATGTCGACGATTCTCTATAACTATCGGTGATATTTAGTTCATAGGCTATTCTAATATTAAGTTCACCCAGATGAGGATTGGTTTATTGAGCTCTCAGTCCTCTTTTCTTTTGTATTTCCAATTTCCATAGCTTACTAAATATATACTGTTTCATATGCAGATGTTATATTACAGAAGTTAACTATTTCTGTCATACTGGCCGCACTTGAAGCCAGACGCTAGTCTATACGCTATAGTATACTATGAGCAGCAGGTGATATTCTCAGAACTCGGGCCTTAGGCTCCAGTGAACCAGACACTATTAAGAGCCAACGTCCCTCAGAAACGCCATTGAGAGAATTGGTAGAATAATTGGTTGTCATTTCATTTCAAAATGAGAGAATAAGTACAAGGGTAATCTTGGAGAGTAAGGAAACTAGCTACAAGGGTAATTTTGGAGAGTAAGAAAACTAGCAAATTACCAAAATAATTACCAAAATATAATGATTTACAAGATATGCACAACATTCTATTCTATTACACCCCGCAGTCGAATCGGGAGGTCTGCTAATGTTGAGACTGGATCGAAAATCATCAAAAAGAACATGAGGCAGACCCTTGGTAAAGATATCGGCAATTTGATATCGAGATGGAACATGAAGAACCCGAACATCACCACGATGTACCTTTTCACGAACAAAATGAATGTCCATTTCGATATGCTTAGTGCGTTGATGATGAATAGGATTGCTCGACAAATAAATAGTACAAACATTGTCAAAATAAACAAGAGTGGCGTGGGAATAGGACAATGAAGCTCAAAAAGCAAGTTACGAATCCAACAAGTTTCAGAAACAATATTAGCAACACCAAGATACTCAGCTTCGACACTAGACTTTGAGATCGTAGGTTGGCGACAGACCAATAGATCAAATTGTCACCTAGAAAAACACAGTAATCAGAATTGGAACGGCGTGTGTCAGGACTACCACCCCAATCAGCATCAGTATAGGATAAGAGACAAGAAACAAAAGACTTATATAGCTTTAGTCCATGGTCAAGAGTCCCTTGAATGTACTGAAGAATTCTATGAAGAGCAGCCATATGTTCAACTCGAGGATCATGCATAAGTAAGCATACTTGTTGAACGGCATAAGAAATAGCCGGACGGGTAATCTTGGAGAGTAAGGAAACTAGCTACAAGGGTAATCTTGGAGAGTAAGGAAACTAGCTAACTACAAAATAATTACCAAAATATAAAGATTTATAAGATATGCACAATATTCTACTCTATTAGCCATGTGCATGATAGGAGACGAAGAATACTGAAATATCAAATCTGTTTTGTTCCATTCTTATTTTTCCTTTAAACATAATATAAAAATATAACAAAAGAGGGAGAAAATGGACTTGAACCAAGTATCCCGAAGCCAAAGGAATGCTAAGCTGCCTACGTATCCCGAAGGAATCAAAACCCACGTAGTTCTTTGTCATACCTTTTATTTGTAGTTGTTGAATGTTGATTGATCGTTGTCCGATATTCATGATCCTATTCGTCTTCGTCATCATCATCTTGTTGATTAGACGCTTCCGCTGACTCTCCTCCTGGCGATGATGCAGATGTATCTATCATCATCCATGGATCATCATCGTCTTGATCATCATCGTTCTTGAGTCCTTGTGTTCGGAGCTCCGCTTGATCCCAATCTTTCTTGCAAACACATATTTGAATAGTATGTGGAGCAAGACGAGATCTCTTTTCATCTAGAATTCTTCTACCTGTACTAAAAGCAGACTCCGACGCAATAGTAGAAGCAGGAATTGCAAGGACATCCTTTGCAATTCTCGATAGGAGAATTTAATTGATTTTTCTTTCTACCATTCTAAAATATTATAACTACCTTGTTCAATTTCAAAGTGATGTTTAAGTTAATTATCTAGTTCTAAATATAAAGCGGAGAGTGAGGAAGAAGATGGTCTTACAAAACTATCATCTTGGGTTATTATGTTAGCTACTATGGGATTATAATAACTGGGACGTGCCGAGACACTAGCATGCCTAGACGTATCGCGATTTGGGTTATATACACTAGAATAGTGATCATAAAGTTCTGCTAAAAGCTTTTTACTATTTCCAACATAATTATGTACATCACTAAGCAGGCGATCTAATGATTAGTAGTAAAATTCAATTAATTTAGTGAGGTTTTCTGTCTTAAAACATGGTTCTAAAATTGTCGCAATTTCATAAATAAAAGGAAAATCAGTAAAATACGTCTTCCACTTGTCCATCATATCTGCAAGAATCGGCTTTAAAAATATATTAGTATCATTATGCGAATGTTGGATGCATTTAAGTTAACAATATGAGCACAAAAACGTACGTGTAATAATCTACCACCAAGGATAAAACTAAAAGCAGGTTCATTATACAAAAGTTTGATGCAAATAATGTTGGCGGTTGCATTATCGGTAGAACAACAAAATATCTTATCTAACAAGTTCCATTCTTTACATATCTCTTTTAATCTTTTATGTTATTACTCGTATGTCTTTCGAGCATTAACGTAAAAGAAATTATTCTTTTTTGAATAAAACAATTATGATATATCCAATGTGCTATTACACACATAAGGTTCTAAATGTGGGGGAGCAGACCAAATATCAGTTGTTATGCTAACCCTACCATTAAAAGATTTAAACATTTCTATTAATTCATAGCGCTTTGATTCATATAATTTTATTGTGTCTCGTTTAAGAGTGTTTCTAGGGATCACTCTATATTGTGGTTGTAAAGTTTTTCTAGTGTAATACTCGCATGCCTTACTTTCACCATGGTTAAATGGCAACTCATCACAAACTACATTTTTAGAAAATTCATCAATCATTTCATTACGATTATATTTAAAAGGCATACCTCCGCCGAGGATGTCCATTGTCCACAGTCGGCTTCCACTTGTAGTCCCGCTGCAGCTTGCTGCATAAGTTTCTTTTGTGATTCCATGCTTCTTTGCCAAATGTTTGTTGAAAGATCCCATTGTTGTTGTTGTACTTCATGTGATCTCGTTGATAATTGTCGAGATCTAAGTATCCCAGTAGGGGTCGTTGGTTCCTCTTTTTCTTCTTCTTCTTCAATTTGTATTTCTCTTTCCACTTCTTCTACACAATCGTGTAATTCTTGGTCATACCCTTCTGGATAATTTGGTTCATAATTATAATTACTAATCGAAGGTGTTGTTGATACCGACGGAGTTGAAGTGGCCTTTCTTTTGGAGTTAGAACCTCCCAATCATTTTGCCACTTTAGTAAATAGGCTTTTTTCAAAAAAGAAGACATGATAATATTGAAATAATAATGTAATTAAGAAATAATTAAAAGACTAATTATGTAATTAAAAGAATAATTGCGTAATTAAGTAGAGAGAGTAGGAGAAGAGATGAATTGTGAATGAAAAGATTGAAAGTGTGGAGTATATATAGAAAAATCCCAAAAGCTACTTTTGACCGGTTCCAAAGAACAACTGAGCCGGGTAAACTGCACAGTTCCAGTTCCAGTTCCAAGGAACCGTTGGGCCGGATGAACCGTTTTGGTCCGGTTCTCGGTGAACCGGCCTGCGGTTCTTTGGTCCGGTTCTGGCGGTTTTTTCGACGGTTTTATGGTTCCGCGGTTCGGGCCGGTTCAGAACCTATCGCGAACGGTTCCGATTTCGGGATGGTTTTCAAGCTGTTCGGGACCGGTTCGATTCCGGGTAACCCGCTCCATGGCCATCACAAAACCCAACAAAAGAAAAGGAATTTAAGGATCGGGATGTAAAACGAGAAAGAAGCCAGAAAGGTTACATGTTTAGCTCTTCAAGTTTCCGAAGCCTAAGTACATAATTGCATATTATATACTTCTTCAAACGTACAATTCACAACCAATTCGGGTATTGAAAATTTTACCATGGTCTTCTATTCAAACTTCGAATTTACAAACTATATATATATATATATATATATATATATATATATATATATATATATAATATGTAACAATTGTATTTGATTATTTCAATTATTTTTAATTTGTGTTTTAAATTATGTATGATATGCAACAATTGTATTTGTAGTTTTGTGAATTTCTTTGTCTTTTTTGGTTTTATTTATTTTAGTTTTATATTTTTATTTTTTTGGTTATTTACAAATCACGGTGATTGATTAGAAATTATTAAATAAAAAAATAAGAGTTTTTAATTTAAAGCATTATGGATAAGTGCTTTAAGTTATAGTGAAATAATCATGGTTATCTTAAATTTAATTTAAAATAAAAAAATAATATATAACATAGGCCCGCAAAAGCCCGCAAGCCTGCACAGTACGGGTTTGGGCAAGAACTTTTTGGCCCGCACTTTGGCCCGGCCCGGCCAGCATCAATGGGCAGATTTTTGCCTCCCGGCCCGGTGTTTGATCACCTCTAATATATATATATATATATATATATATATATATATATATATATATATATATATATATATATATATATATATAACGCGACAGAGTTGTACTATTTACATGATGAGCCACATTTGCTCTTATTGATTCCCTCGATTCATAAAATCGAGCCATCTCGATGCCTTCACAGCAACAGGAGAGTCTTTGCTCCGCTGTACCCTCAATTCATAAAATGGAGCGCTGAACGTCAGCTCATATCTCACTGGTTACAGAATTTTTCTTGAGTAATGCGTAGGCATCACTGTACATTGCCACTGCATTTGAGAAAACGGCAAGTACAATCATCAGAATGGCCAAGTATCTTTCTTTGGCTGCAGAAATCGCATAGCGGTCCCTGAAATATCAGAGCACAAGTATTTAAGTCTACTTGATTAGATATGTGCTACAAGGAACAAAATTCGGTTTGGAACGGGGAACGAGAACGGAAACAAGGAATACAATCTATATTAACTCGGGAACGATTGGGAATGAGATATATTATGTCTAGATGGGTCCAATACCCATAGTCCCATACCCACCTCTAGGTTTCATCTCGTTTTTTCATTCCTTTTTTTTCTTTCGTTTGTAAGTGAAGGTTAAAATACCTTTTAATAAGTGATGATATATTAGATGAAGATGGCTAGGGAGTTATTGGTAATTTTGTATGGATAAGGAGCTAATTGTATTTTTGTATCTTCATATAAATACTCCCCTTTCTTTCATTTGTATTATATAAGAATATATCACAATAATAAGAAAAGGAATTCTGCTCTCTCTCTCTTTCCTTCATCTGCTTCTTCCTCGTTCTGTTTTCCCTCTTCCAAAACCAACTCCATTATCATTCTTCTCATGGTATCAGAGCATAAGTTCAAAGATCCTCAAATTTTTCGATCATTACAGTGATATTCGTTCTTATTATTCCAAATTTCTGAAAATTTCTACAAGAAATCTTTCCTTTCTCTTTTCTTGAACATGACGACAAATTTGTCAATTGCAGTTACTTCAGATCCAAATTCGCCTTATTTTATCAATCCATCTGAGAATACGGCCTTGCCTATTGATTCTGAGAAGTTTTCTGGTGAAGCTTATGGAGAATGGAAGAGAAGTATGGTCATTGCGCTCGCGACAAAAAATAAATTAGGGTTTGTTGATGGAAGCTTACCAAAACCAACTGAAGATGATCCAAATTGTGCTGCATGGAAAAGATGTGATGCTATAATCATTTCTTACATCTTGAGATCCTTGGAAAGTTCGATTGCTAGGAGTTTTTTGTTCTTAACTTCTTCTCAAGAAATTTGGAAGGATCTTGAGGAAAAGTTTTCTCAGACTTCTGGACCCCAGTTGTACACATTGCAGCAATCTTTAACAGATTTGAAACAAGGTCAAGAAACTTCAATTACTGAGTTCTTCACTCAGATAAAAGCTATTTGGGATCAAATCAATCAGATAAACCCATTGCCCTCTTGTACAAGTGCTGGATGTACCTGTAATCAAACCTTCATCAAACAACAACAAGAAGAAAGGCTTGTACAATTACTCATGAAGTTGGATAATAAGTTTGCTGCTGTAAGAACTAACATCTTGATGATGCAGCCCTTGCCAACTATTTCAATGGCATACAAACTTCTCATACAAGAAGAAAGACAGAGGCAAACAAGCTTGATTGATGAAGAATCAAGCAATAGAGCTATGGTATTTGCTGCAGATTATAAAAGAAACTATAAGAATCGTTCTCAAGGCTCTAGAATGACTTTTCAGTCATCTAATGGAAATAGAATGGTGATAGCAGGGAAGAGACCTTACTGTGAACATTGTAGAATCCCTGGACATACGATTGAAAAATGTTTTAAGATCCATGGGTACCCTTCAACTCTAGCTAAAGGAAGAGTCAAGAAGACAACAGCAGTAGCTCAAATGGAAGAAAGAAATGAGGAAACCACAGAACATGTTACTCATATCTCTTCAGATCAATTCAACAATATTCTTAAGGCTTTACAGACTCAGGAATCAGACAACTCTCAAGCATATGTGGCAGGTACATGTCTATTAACTTGTTCAAATCAAAATTGGATTGTTGACAGTGGTGCTACAGACCATATTTGTTCAAGTTTAGATTTGTTTAAGAATTATAAAGTGTTCGATAAAAGTCCAAACACAATTACTATTGCTGATGGTAAGCAAGTGACAGTTGAACATGTTGGAGATGTGTTTTTTGACAATGGAATAGAATTGCAGAATGTCTTACATGTGCCTGGGTTGAAGTTCAATTTGATTTCTACTAATAGATTATGCAGAGATTTAAAATGTGAGATAGTCTTTACTCATGACAAATGCATAATTCAGGGGCCAACTTTGAGACAGTCAGTGGTGCTTGGTAAATTGGTATCTGGGTTATATGCTGTTGATGATGGAACTATGGTAAAGCCAGAGAAGATAGAGACTCAAGAGGCTGCAATTGCTGATGCAGCTAAGGTTGGTAAAAGTACTGAAGAAGCAAAGCTTTGGCACCTTAGAATGGGACATATGCCTTTCAATAAGCTGCATCTGATTAATTCTGTTTTTGATAATAAAGTAGGAAGTCAAGTAATTTGTCAAGTTTGTCATAAGGCTAGACAGACAAGAAAACCATTTCCTGTAAGCTTGTCTAAAACTGAGAAATGTTTTGAATTACTTCATATAGATACATGGGGTCCATATAAGAATAAGACCTATGATGCTTTTAGCTATTTCCTTACCATTGTAGATGATTTCTCAAGAAATACATGGACATTTCTTATGAGGAACAAAACTGATGTTGTGAATATCATTTCTGATTTCCTTGTTTTCATTAAGACACAATACAGCAGTTTAGTGCTATGTATAAGGAGTGATAACGCCAAAGAATTATGTGAAGGGGATATTCTTCTTGTTTACAGAAAATATGGGATCAAGCATCAGAGATCTTGTCCTAATACTCCACAACAAAATGGAATTGTGGAAAGGAAACACAGACATTTATTGGAGACTGCAAGGGCATTATACTTTCAGTCCAGGGTTCCTATAAAATTTTGGGGTGAATGTTTGTTAACTGCTACTCATATAATCAACAGAATGCCATTGAGGTCAGTGAATTTTACTTCTCCATATGAGTTGTTAAATGGAAAGAAACCAGATCTAGCTCACTTGAAAGTGTTTGGTTGCTTATGTTACATATCAACCTTGAAGACTAGTAGAGCAAAATTTGATAAAAGGGCTTCACCCTGTGTTCTATTAGGATACCCACCAAATCAAAAGGCCTTTAAGGTATATGATTTAGAAACAAAAAGCATGGTTATTTCCAGAGATGTTATTTTTTATGAAAAGCATTTGCCTTTTCACTATGAAACACAGAACAACAACACCAAAAATCCCATCTTTCTCCCCATAAACACACATTTAGATCTAGACATGAACTATCCTATACCTGAACCATTTCAAATTCCTCCTGATAACTTGATTGCAGAACATGACAACATTGTTGATTCAGCAGCACCTAAACCCTCAACCACTTCAGCTCCACAAAATATACCTAACATTGTTCCTTCTCTCAGACAATCAGATAGAATAAAGAAAAGACCTGCATACTTAGATAAGTATGTGTGTGCTGCAGATTCTTTGCATAACCATTGGTGCAACATTGTACAATTTGATGCTCTTCCTTCCTCAATGAAAATACTGATAAACAAAGCATCAGAAATATCAGAACCATCAAGCTACTTGGAAGCTTCTCAAGATACAAGGTGGATAGCAGCCATGAACAAAGAATTAGATGCTCTGGCTGCTAATGATACATGGGAGTTAGTACCTTTGCCAAAAGGCAAGAAACCAATTGGATGTAAATGGGTTTATAAGGTGAAGCTTAATGCAAATGGAAGTATTGAAAGGCTAAAAGCAAGGCTGGTTGCACAGGGTTTTACACAAAAATATGGAATTGATTACCTTGAAACGTTTTCACCAGTGGTTAAAATGGCCACTGTAAGATGTTTATTAGCTTTAGCAGCAAGCAAGAAATGGAATTTGTATCAATTAGATATTAATAACGCTTTTCTACATGGAGAACTTACAGAAGAAGTTTATATGAAAGTTCCTCCAGGAGTTAACAATCCACACAACTATGTCTGCAAACTTACCAAGTCTTTGTATGGACTTAAACAAGCTTCACGACAATGGTATGCAAAGTTAAATTCTGCAATACAGCAAATGGGTTACAAGCAATCCAAAAATGACTATTCCTTGTTCATCAAAGATAATGCTAACGGTATCACAGTAGCAGTTATATATGTTGATGATATAATAGTAACTGGATCAAATGAAGCAGAAATTTCATTGTTCAAAGAACATTTGCACTCAGTGTTCAGTATCAAAGATTTAGGAACACTAAATTACTTCTTGGGAATGGAAATCTGTCATTTGCAAAATGGTATTGTGATGACACAAAAGAAATTCACCAAAGAATTACTTCTTGATTGTAACATGGATGTATCAAAGGTAGCTAAAACTCCATTCCCTGCAAATATGAAGCTTCTGATTGATACTGGAGACTTATATGAAGATCCAGCACATTACAGGAAGATAGTAGGTAAGCTGAACTTCTTAGGTCACACAAGACCAGACCTATCTTTTTCAATACAAACTCTAAGCCAATTCATGCATCAGCCTCGAGTACCTCATGTCCAGGCCTTACATCATGTGCTGAGATATGTTTCACATACCTTAGGTCAAGGAATCCTCCTATGTGCCACTGATCACTTGAGTTTAAAAGCATACTCTGACTCTGATTGGGCAACATGCCCCAATACTAGAAGATCAGTAACAGGATATGTTTTGTTATTGGGCAAATCTCTAGTATCTTGGAAATCTAAGAAGCAATCAACCCTTTCCAGAAGCTCAAGTGAAGCTGAATATAGGGCAATGGCTGCAGCATCCTCAGAAACAACTTGGTTAGTTAGACTTCTTACAGAACTGGGTGTGACAAATCTACAGCCTGTAACATTGTATTGTGATAATCAAAGCGCTATTCACATTGGTAAAAATCCTGTGTTCCACGAACGTACTAAACACATAGAAATTGATTGTCACTTTACTCGTGACAAAGTTCTTGAAGGACTAATTCAGTTGACATACACTCCTTCAGCAGATCAACTTGCAGATATAATGACCAAAGCCCTGGGGTCCTTACAGCATAACAAATTAAAGTCCAAGCTAGGCATGTATCCAGACACACTTCCTAGCTTGAGGGGGGATGATGATATATTAGATGAAGATGGCTAGGGAGTTATTGGTAATTTTGTATGGATAAGGAGCTAATTGTATTTTTGTATCTTCATATAAATACTCCCCTTTCTTTCATTTGTATTATATAAGAATATATCACAATAATAAGAAAAGGAATTCTGCTCTCTCTCTCTTTCCTTCATCTGCTTCTTCCTCGTTCTGTTTTCCCTCTTCCAAAACCAACTCCATTATCATTCTTCTCAATAAGGTCTTCAACACCAGGACCTCACCTTGAGCAATTAGGGTCGCGTGTCGTGGTGACTGGTAAGTGGGGACAAACATTTCCCGATCGGAAGACGAGGCTACGTTCCACGTTCCATGTAACTATAATGTCAAAAAAGACGGAGTTTGCAGTGTAGTTCTCTTCATGAGGGGGTAATGGTGTGATCATGGCTATCCTAATCTTTTACACTCCAAAAAGTGTCAATTGATCAATGCCATCTATTGTTTTGAGTTGAAAATCCAATAAATTCCAATCTTAGTTTGAAAAAGCACACCTAAACAAGCCCAGACAAGCACCTTCGTGGACGATGAGCTTGAAGCCTTGATAGGGAGAGGTTAGGTGAGTTCATAAGGCGAGCAGCCGAGCGCCTTATAGTGCCTAAAGGTGAGCACCTTAGAGTGCCTTTCGGTCTTAGTATCAGAATAGGTCCATTTAGGAAATTCAAGGACGAGTGTCAAAAGTAACCTCGTGTTGCTGTTAACCAAAGGCCATGATGCCGGGAAGCAAAGACCGTCGATATTTAGTCTCAATGGATAGAATACAATCGGGAAAACAAGCATCAAGTGTGCGGCATAACTGACACGAACAGCATCGTTCAGAACAGCACTGTAAGGTATTCCCAGGTCAGTATCAAAGTTTGCAAGGACATCATCCAGAGTTCCATCACCGAATAGAAGAAACCCGAATAAGCTTACATACACAGATGAACAAAGACCGAGTGCAGTTCGAACTACAGGTCTGATTCCGCTAGTATCCTCTAGTTCATTGTCGATTGAGTGAACTACAGAATACAAAGTTCACAAAGCACGTCAAACACAAAATCTCATGCTTTTGGCCGATATTTGGTGTTACGATAACTGTTTAAGTACCATTGTAGTGACAAATATATGCAGTGACGAGAACAGGTACGACAGTGAAGAGTTTCCAGAACGAGTTTAAATCGGTAATGTTCGGAAGTAATCTTGGCATCATCACGCTTCCGCTTATCACCTTAATAACTGCAATTCCCACCATTATTACAAGAAATACAACAGCCAGAGCAACTGACAATGCAGATGTATATCTCAAAGAATCTGCAGAACAAACACAAATAGTGAATACCCAATAGAGAAAATAACAAAAAGGAACTTGCACATTATTACAGAAAAAAAAAATCAAAATGGGCTTAATGTTAAAATAGCAAGTATGTGTCTAATGGGTCTTTATACTTTCTTTTTTAATCTTATTCAGGGGCGGATCTATGCTCGATCAATACTATCAAGTGTCAACTGACAACATTTTACTTATGTATATAGCCATATACTTGGAGATACTAGTATATGTGGTGGTAAAATTGGTATGAGCTTGATATGTGACAATATTGACACGAGTGTTAAAGAACCAACTCAACTAAAAGCTTAAGCTGATGGTTGAGGCACCAAGATGTGTTATATACTTTAACACCAGGTTCATCCTTTATTAATTACATTCTTTTAATATTATCGACATCATTTGATTTTATTCTAGATTCGCTACTGATCTTATCCCTCGTTGCCGATACCTTGAGGCTTCAACAACAAAAGCGTTCTACTTACACCCCAAATTTAGGATTGATTGCACATCTATGTTCTGAAATAATGCTATAAAATAGCTTCAAAATCTAAGATAGCTAAAGATGTGATCACACCATATCTCTTTTGAAATAACGCCATGATCTTCAACTGTTTTGATAAGGGTATGGTGCGCCCTCATCTAACCCTCCCTAAACCTTAATTATAGCTTTTATGATCCAGATACATTGGATAAGATGATAATGTGATCATGTGAACATACATAAGTTACGGAATTGAACCATATTATCACGAAATCTTAGCTAAATAACAACACAATTTCCTTCTAATTGGCTAATATGATTATTTACATACATAAAACATGAATGTATGACGACAAACCGATCATTTAATATGAATTCGATTAAAAGTGATCACTCTGCTAAACCGGTGATGGTGATAAGCAAGATATGTTGCATTTGCTAAAGAGAAACTTAAGAATGAATTACAAAATATGAACCCAATAACTCACCAATGCGCTTGAAGCAAGCTAATGGAGCAAAGATACAAAGTGTTGTGATAAGAAGAACGAAAATCCGGGCATTCCACCAATGATCTCCAAACCAACCTTCTAATACACCAGGTGAATTCCACTAGCTGATGTTCCTGATAGCACATCACCTTCAAACATCCCACAAAACACACCAATCTTTAAATCATAACATTTCATTAAAAGCTCATCGCGAAGTGTTAACTTAGGTCGGACTATTGTGAATTGTCAGCATATTATCGGGAAACACGAGGTGCACACACTCCATGAGCCAAAGACATACCATCTCAAAAACACATGACAATAGGAGGAAGACTCCTTAACTTATAAAGTGTATACATCATCTGATAAATCATCCCAACATGAAGTATAAAGAGAAAATCAATTGATTCAGTCAACCAAGAAAAAACTATCACTACAACATACATCATGGCAGCGCAAAGATACACAATAATATTTTTTGCTTTATTTTACATTTTTAACTAATAATACATTTAAACCCGAGTAATTAAACTATAGTAAAAGCAATGTAACTAATGATTAGGACTCTAGGTAGACTTATGCATCAGACACCTTGCACACTAAATTTGTTAAGAAACATTATAAAAAATATTGAATATTTTGAAGTAAAAACAAAAAATTATCCTGAATAATTTACCCTTTTATCGATTTTCCTATATTTTTTATGAAATATGAATAATTTCAACTGTAAAGAATACTTGTTAAGAATATACCACGGTAACTTCTTATCAATACAACGAGTCATTATGCGTATAGAAAAGGTAAATATAAAATGAAATTATAAAAACATGAAAATTTTTTAAAAAATAAAAAGAAAAATCAAGTAATTTTTTTTTTTAATTTTAACTTTTACTCCCTTCGTTTTGTAATGTTCTTCCCATTTAGAATATTCTACTTTGGAAAAAGAATATTGATTAAGAATTTTAAGACATATATAGATGATAAAATATATCCATGTGAGATCTCATTAGATTCGTATTAATGTATACTTTTTTATTATATACTCCTATTTTGTACAATTTTTCATGATGCGTATTTAGAGATATTAAAGCTTAAAATTTATTTGAAAATTGTAAAAAAGTAAACAGGAAAAACATTAGAAAACGGAGGGAGTAATTTTTAATATTTTTGATTTTTTTAATTTACTCTTTTTTAGTAATTAATCACAAAAATCAGTCATTACTTGGCAACAATATTGTAAAATTGAAACTATTTATGGTTAATCAAAAGTTAAAACTATTATATGAAAATAAAGAAAAAATTGTTAATTTTTACGATAAAAAATATATGGACCCTCCAAATTTTTTTTTCTTTTGTCTGATTATTATAATTACAATTTTGAGGAAGTCGTAGTCAAAATCTTTGGTCCGTCTATAGTTGCACATGTCTAGCTCCGCCCTTAATACATTAAAAATGTAAAAAAACAAAAAATTCTATTGATTAAAACAGCACATTAGAGCAAAATTGATTTACATACCTATGATGATCATGTACACTATAAGAACACCAATATTATTGATTAAAACAGCAACTTGAAGCAATATTCTACCAACTTTTCCAAAAGCATCCCCCATAACATCACCATAAGATGAAGATTTTCCAGCCCTACTAAACTTGATAAGCATACCAATAGATTTCTCAGTCAAAAATGCCATTAAAATAATCACAAAAATCCCAAAACCAAGACCTAAAATCTTCATAGTAGCTGGTAAAGACATGATTCCAGCTCCAATAATAGTGGTAGACAAATTAAAAACTGCCCCAGAAAATGAAGCTCCATTAAACTTATCAAATCCTGCTTCATCATGAATGTTTGTGGGTAATAAAGGGGCATTTTCATTAGGAATTTGCTTCCCTTTTCTTGATTTTTTCTCTCTTTTAAACTCCATATTACCAATTGTTATTTTTTTTTTCGTTTATAATTAAAACCCTTAAACCTTAAATTGATGGAGGAAGAGAGACAAAATGAAAATCTAATCTTTTTTAATTTGAATCAATATAGAAAATGCAATCTGGGTTTTGATTATAGAATCTAGGATTTTGTGATAACCAAGCGCTAAAATGGAGGGAAAAAATCTAGCTGGCCGCCAAAACCCATAAATTCCGAGTTAAAATCATAAGCAGAGCAGGTAAGCAGAATAAGAACAATCAAAAAAGTTGAAAACTTGCTTTTTATTTCAAGGATTTGATTAATTTTAAGGTGGAGTGGGACAAATGAGTACGTAAACTACTTGGAAGTTGGAACGTAAATTAATGGTGACGTTATGCAAATATCATGTCGCATGTTTTTCACGTTGCTTTGATTACATACAAACAAATTTATTTCCCTAATGCCTGATTAATCCAATTTTTTTTACATATGATACGATAGCACAACAACAATGATAGATCATTTGGCTAAATGATTATGCCTTTGCTCATTCAAGACTTCGTAAATAAGGACTTAGATTAAACCTTCAAACAACAACAATTTGAGTCCTTTCATGAAACTTAGAAAATGTTCAAAGACTTGCAGACGATGTGCCCTCACCACTACATACCTAACTTATTTCTAATCGATTTATGATTCTTGTATTTATTAACGTGCTAGCTTATGCTTGACCATTGTTTTCTAGTCTTCTATAATATTAAGATCATTTGGTAGAAACCTTCAGAATTCGTACAGGATCCTACTGCCATTTTCTGGGTCAAATTATGGAATATCCCTATTTGCACGCTCCAGCACTTTATATTCGGCCCACTCCAGTCTAGCTTGATTTTATTTCAATTTTATTAGGATTTGGACAATCCTTCCAAGCCTAAATGTACCTGCTCAAGTGGCCATAGCCACAGCCTAACCGAACCGATGCATAAAGTGGGCTGATAGCAAAATTGAATTTTGCTTCCATTCATGGACTCAAAAGGCAAAACGCCCGGATTAACATTCTAGAACATTTTAGTCTTCGGCCATGGGGTTGTGTAAGTGACCATACCCTGGGCGCGAGCAATGACCGACAGTCCAACACTATTCTGCAACTTGCAAAGTGTGGACACATAGCAGACTAGTGTATCCATCAGGGAAACATATTCAAACTTCAAGACCATAGATTTACAAACTCCCACAGAAAATCTGAAATTTCTGAATTAATATAGAACAATTCTGTTTCAATTAGTATATATACACGGTTAAGCAAGAACATTTGACAAACAGTTCTTGTTTTTTTCACAGCATACACAACTAGACAATGGAGACGCGACAGGCAAACATCATTGATCCCGACAGATCAAAAAACCGATGTGTCAGTGCACAATCTGCCTCGATCAATAAGTTCCTGATGTTTCTCTGAACGACGAGGAAAAGAATCCCAAACCCCCAAAATAATATCAAATATGTAAAGGAAAATAGTGTTACAATCTCGATACGTGAACTGGCCTCTTCTTCCTCTTCGTTACCCTGTGGCGGAGGGCCTAAAACAATCAATATTGCACAATCCCACGGATCTTATCATCTCTCCAAATCTGCACTCAAGTAATCGTATATAAATAATATTTACGGGAATATAGCAGGACAGGAAGAAAGGGATAAAACGACAATTTCAAAGAAAAAAAATAAGTGGTCGAGTGGTTGAGCGATTGTAGAGTTTCCTCGGAAGTAAAGGTCGAGAGAATTATTTGGTTGACATAACCACAAATGTTCCACATATTTCTTGGAACTTGCTTACCTAGAACTAGGTAAGCTAAATTTGCTACTGATAGTAACATGTTGTGAATTGTGAGGGAAAACGTCATTGTCAGTAGCAAATCGATTAGGATGGACTAACATTTTCCCTTCACAAGTCGCAACATGTTACTATCAGTAGCAAATTCAGCTTACTCGTATCAAATATTAAGACGGAGTCCGCGCACCGAATTCCAAAATTGAAGTATCAGATCTTAGGATCCACACCCGTATCCCATTCCCGTACCCGAGTCCAACATAGGGATGAACAGAGCAACAATTCCTTAAAAATAGAACTCCGTGAGCATTGCAAGTTCATAAAACGGAATTTTTGATGCTAAACCAACCATATCACAAAGACATATCGGGTTTCAACTGACCTATCAACACTGTTCCGAGCTTTATCAGGCCGTTCAATTAAATTACTTGCTTTATCGGGGAGATCTACACTCTTCCGTGATTTCTCTCTTTTGTCTGTACTGGGTCTTGACTTGTCCCTTGTATCGGAGCTTTTCCGGGGTTTTTCTTTCCTATCCATACTTGCTCTAGGCATCTCTCTTTGATCAGCACTTAGTCTTGATTTACTATCTCGACAGTCTGTACTGCTCCTCCGAGGATGATCTGAACTCAACCCAGATCCGCTTCTTGAAATGGGTGACTTCTCTATGACGGATATGAATTTCTTGAGATGCTTAATGTACTCCGGATAAAGCTCCAAGTCACAGTGATTACCACCTTTAACCCATAGTGGTTCATACTTTTCTTTACAATGCTCCCACAGTTGTTTACCATGAGACCAATCAACCACATCATCCGATGTCCCCTGCAGCACAAAATCAAGTAAAATGTCGTAGTGTCACCTTTCTGTTGTTAAAAAAGCAATTCAAAGAACAGGCAAAGAAGATAAGGGAGTTGATTTCGGAACTCCCATGATTTATTTTGTAATTACACACCATATAAACAAGGCAGAAGAAGGCATACAGTCTTGCAACATATTCTCCGAGTAGAGTGCATTGACCACGTTGTAAAGATTTTCAAAAAAAAAAAAGCGAACCGATATATCATGGGTTGTAAAGGTGTAAAAAACGCGTTTTGGCCATATGAGATGCTCATCTTTTGACGGATATTTAGGCGTTATGATAGCCGCATCACTCCCGTTACCACATTTTTGCACTATGGTTAGTATTTAGTAGAATACACCGTGTGTCCCTTATTACGATGGGGCTAAAGATTTACTAGCCCATCTTGTATGAGACCTTCTCACGGTGAGACAACCTCAAAACAAGAAGCCCATAAGCCAAAAGTTTTTATTAGTGGGTATTTAACCCAACTATGAGGCATGTCTCATGGGAAGACCGTCTCATACAAGAATTTGTGAAGATTTATAGTTCTTTGGATTCGAATTATAATAGACTATAGTATAATGACTCATTAAATCAAGTGCAATTCATGTTTGCTACGAAGGGTTAATCAAAAACATCTTTATTATCACTGACAAGGGTAAGGTTCGAACATTTGACCTTCCAAATCTCACCCTAAGTGGGAGCCACTTAATGACATTACATTGGGATAATGAACTGTTGTGGTAGAATACATGTATGATGTATTCATTTACTCTTTGAATGTTGCTAATTCTTCTGTTAGACGAAGCACACACTTCATGCAAGCAATTGAACGTAGGTCAGAGGATACTTACATGAATCACCAAGACAGGGCAAACAACCAACGGAATTTTGTCGATATTCTGCATTGGACAGAAAACAGTTAGAATAACATCCATTTAGATCTTACCCATGAGACATGAAACTGAAAACAGTCAGATTTCCATCGTTACCCATCAACAAACACTGAACCCACCTTATATATGTCAAACCAATAAGACCTCTTTACCGGATACATAACCCGTAAGCCAGACATGATCGGACTATGAAGAACGACAGCTCTCAATTTAGGTAACCCAGTAGCTAAATCTAAAGTGGGCCCACTTCCAACAGATTGCCCGTATAATATAACATCTTCCTCTTTCACTCCGTATCTTTCCACAAGACATTGATATGCAGCTTCTATGTCTGCATACGTGTTCTGCTCACTCGGCTGCATGAATAGAAACATAGAATTATAGGTTCAATTTTGTTGGATCAATAGGATCAAAAGCATGATTTGAAGCATTCAAGTACCTTGCCTGTAGACTGTCCATAACCGGAATAATCATATCTGCAAAAAAACAAACACACTCCGGTGAAGACTTCATCATTAAACAAGAACGCAATGTCGTTAAATCAATCATAGGCTAGACAAATGTACATCTGATTCAAACAGATTCAGATTGTAAATTCAAATTAACTCGGGTTAATGTCAACTGGAAACCCAATATTCGTTCCTGAAGAAAATCAAAAGGCGCAACAAGTAAACATTCACATAACTCTAACGGCCCGTTTGGTAACTAGTAATAACTGTGGGAATGGTAACGGTAAGTTAGTGTAATTTTGCTACCATTTAGTACCGATTACCAAACGGGCCGTAACATGTTTTTAGTTAAGACAAGACAGTAAAATCACGTCATTAGCATGATAGTAATTGAACACTGCAAAAGCTTCACAAATATGCTTAACATGCTGATTTAGGTCTCAAATCACCCAGCTTAATCAACCTTATACACAAAATTGGATAAATACAAGCTCCGAATCTCCTATTAATTTTCTGAAACGTTTCATTTTACGTCTAAACACCCATGTCAGATCCTTAACACTCGAACAAAACCGACCATAATTCACTTATTTCAATTTGCGATTCTCGAGAAGATTAGCTAATGATGTGACACTACGATACACCTCGACAATTAACCGAATCAAAGTAACATATTTTACATAACAATCCAACAAAATCAAAGCCCACAGATAAAGAGAAGAACAGAAAATTTGAAACACAACTTTCTATTTAACCCTCATCAAATTAACTACAACCCACAAAATGTAGGAAATTTCAATAAACTATTATTTATATTTCCTATCACATCAATTACAAAAGAACTGAATAAACACTAATCAGTCAAATAAATATAAAAGAACTTCAATTAAAAGACATATTCTTTAATTGCTGATTGTTTTCCCCTTATTAATTCATAACAAACAAAATGTAATAGGGAAAATTCAATCAAACAGTTCCTGCTACACTACAACAACTAAATTCCCATCTAACTATTCATCAATCCCATCAAATAAACTACAAAGAACCCAAAAACACTAATCAATCAAATAAATACAAAACAATAAAAAAATAAAAAAATAAAAAAAATTAAACTGTTTTTAGTTTTTACCGGTGCCATATAATTCGCTAATCTCCATGCAAATCACTATTCAGATCAGTTTTTGTTATTTTAGGTAATTCGCTAATCTCCATGCAAATCACTATTCAGATCAGTTTTTGTTATTTTAGGTAATTCGCTAATCTCCATGCAAATCACTATTCAGATCAGTTTACAATAGGCGAATTAGCCCACGAATTATGAGAAATGACGATGAACACAACCAACAATGCAAAAGGAAGAATCTATCAAACAGTTCCTGCCACACTAAGACAATCAAATTCCAAATCAACTAGAAATACTTTTAATTTATTCTATCAAATCGAAAAACAGAAGAACCCAAAAACGCTAATCAATCAAATAAATACAAAAATTAATTACATTTTAAATAAAAACATAAATTTACCCCATTAAATTGACTTTAAGATGAATACTAAGCTCTCCGAAAAGCTCATACATTTGACCCAAATCAGCAGCATTACCATGAGAATAAAGAACAGTAAGCTTTGCCATTGGATTTCTCATAAAAACTGCCACAATTTCATTCCCTCTTTTTGTACATAACTTCAAAATATCTGCATTTTCCCTCTCCACCACATCAGTCATCTTCAACTTCCCACTCCCTTCCTCCATAACCACCCTATATGACGGCGGGTCCGGTGGAAAGAAGGCGAATTTTGCCGCCATTGTTGATGTCACCATACCCATTTTGATTAGATCAAAAGGTGAATTTAGCTCTTTTGAGATTTTTTTTAAAGGTTTAAACTTTGAAAATTAGCATAAATTTGAAAAAAAAAATACCCATTTACAACAAAGAAAGGAATAAAAATTACTGAAATTAGTAAGAAAACACCGTTTTTTTCGATTGTAATGATACAGGAATTTAGATTAAATTTGAACAACATTTAGCTCATAACCCACTAAATAATACACCAAAAAAAGAACTTTTAGCATAAATTAGTTCTTACAAAGAATAGAATTTATTTATGTTTTAATGATAAAATAAATTAGCTTATATTTGAACAAAAATCAAGCAAAAAAACATGAAAACTACCCACCAAAAAACAGAACATCTAATCTAAGCAAAGAATAAAACTTTACTAAAAACTTTGATTCATGCAAAACGGTAAATCATAGAAAATCAAAAAGAAACAAAGAGGGCATTTATTACAAAATTAAGGAAAAAATAAGTTAAAGATACAAACTTTAAGTAAAATTGCAGAAGAATTCATAAAAAGGGAAGGTGGGTTACTGAAAAATCGTGAAATGAATGAATATGATAATTCGTCTCTCTCTCTTCAATTTCTCTCCCCATGTACAAGCTGAATCATGGAAATCTACAACGAGCATTAAATTAGGGTTTTTAAGGAGAAAAATAAAAAATTGAGCTTTTTGATTTTAATGTTATTTTTTTATAAATTTTATTTTAATTTGGTGGTTTAAAATTTGTATTAGGAAACCGGAAAGAAAAAGTGGGTCTAGAGAGTGTTAGATGGATCTGTGTTGGATTCTTATTAAGGATTTATTCATGAGAGTTTTCCGGCGTCGAAAATGAGTGGCACGTGTGGCGGAGCGTGTGGGGCAAGAGATAGTAAAGAGGGGATAAGTTATATAAAGTCCAATATAGAATTAAGGAACTTGTAGCGTTATAGAATAAAAACTCCTTATTTCAGAATTTCTATTAATTTTTTTAACAAATTTAATTTCAAATAATTACTTTTATCGAACAATTTGAACCATTAAATATCTAAGAATTAGAATCATATAGCTAATCCTATTGCTACATTTACAACTACCCAACACTATAACTACTTGGTCAGTTAACAGTTATCCACACAACTACCTTGAATTTAAAAAATTATTTGTACACTGTAATTTTATTGTGCACCATTATATCAACAAACTACTCTCCACTCACGAACTTAAACTTTCTTCTCTTCACCCCTCTAGTTTACTACTCCCTTTATTTCTTTTTATTTGTCCACTTTAAGTTTGTCTACTTTAAAAAAGTGAAATTTAAATTTTATTTTTAAAGTATATATTATAGATAAAATGTATTCACGTGAGATCTTGTAAAATTTATTTTGACGTAAAATTTTTTAATATATAATTTTTATAATTTTTTATGATACGTATTTAGAGATATTAAAATTTAAAATTTGATAAAAACTGCATGCAAAAGATAAATTAGACAAAAAAAAAAGATGGAGTATCATGTTACGATCGGTGTAACTTGTTTCGATGATATATTTGATAAGCTTTTTGTAATGGCTATGGCTTTTTGTTGATTTTGTAAGTTGTTTTTTTAGCTAGAATAAAAAAATTCGTACTATCCACTTATTTAGCTTTATTCTATTTTGATATATTTTAATTATTTTGCATTATTTATAAAAATATCAATCATTTTAATCTCATTTATAGATATTAACTCACTTTTAATTTGATGTATATATTTTATTATCTCTCTTTATTTATACTAAATATTTACCTTTTTCTTATAAAGTATGCATCTTTTTTATTCGAATTTAAATGATGAAATAATAAATACTAATTTCATTTTAATATAAATAACGGTGGCGATGTGGGTAAATGCCAAGTGTAAATTAAGAGAAAAGAATTTAATAAAAAAATTTATTTTATTTATAAATTTAATAAAAGAATTGGTGGGTGAGTTGGTTCTTTGTTCCAGCATGAAATTTGTTCTTTTGCGATGGTCATTGTCAGTCTGTCACATTTATTGATGACTTTTGACCATAAATAATTAGGATCAGAGAAAATATTTTGTTTTATAAGCTGATAAAATCATTAAGTAACTAAAGGACTATTAGTACAAATTTGAATTTATGAGACAAATTTAATTTTTGGTGTGATTTCTGAGACAACTTTGAGAGCTGTTGTAATCAGACTAACTAATTTACTGTTATAATGTTTTGGTCAAGAGTTATTGATTGGATTCATTATTTGAAAATATTGTCTGAATCGTATATGTTTAATCAGCAGTTAAAATTTTATTTTAGTTGTTATGAAGATATTTGATTAAAAATGATGATTGAATGTTGATTGTTTGTTAGAGAAAAAATATATCAATAATAAAAACGCCCTATATATATCTTTCATTTCACTATACTTGCTATATTTGACTTTTTACGCAAACCAACGTGTTATTTTGATCAATTATATCTTAAACTATACACATATAAAAATTATAAAAAATTAATATTATGAAAGTATGAGATGAAATGATTAAAACAAGATCCCAATTGACTATATATTTTCTTACACAGTAACACAATAGCATCAGTGTATAAAATAAACTTGAGCGATGAAACGTGTAAAAAACGATATGTAGCGAGTATTTCAGAACGAATGAAGTATAACATTCGAAAATTCAGATATTTAGATTTTAGATTATATGAATATCGAATTCTATATCCGATTTTGCAAATCCCTAGCTGTCAATAATAACATGGCCCTATACGGTAAGATTTGGTGTACACATGTCCATCATCATCTCTACTCACGCATAAATATACGACTTTAGAAATTAAAAAAAATAATTTTCTATCGCTCCATATAATTGTTCCACATAATTAATTATAAAATCAAATTTCAATCTACTTTAAATAATCAAATCCAAATTATTCAATTCTAATAGTGGGCAAGTTTTTTGAGAATTTGAACCTAAAAAAAATGAAGGGCTTAAAATAGGGAATGGGGAGAATGAAAAAATAATTAACCGTAATGATGGGCTTAACCATTAGCCAGCTACAAGAAGATTAGAGCATCCCTACCATTATAATTGCATGATTGGAATTTGGTGCTTCCAGCTTACTTGCTTAATTGGTTAAGGTTAACCCTTTAAATTGTAGGGTACCTCACCTTAAATATACTTCTATTGACACTTTAACTTCCAATAAGCTAGTATCTTTTGTCTTTCCACCAAACTTAAGGTCTTAAGAGTATTATTTTAGTGTTAAAAACATGATTATATGATTATGTATGAGATTGGCTTATGATTTCACTCATCATAAGTTTAAGTTTAAGATTTTTTTAATTTGAGAATCTCTATAAAAGTGGGAAGAGAGAATTAATCATTTTTATAAACGGTGAGAATTAAAACTATATCATTAAGATATAAGAAAAACTCTCAATCACTAGACTAACTCATGATTTTCTAAGTTTATTATGACTCTTAAGTCTTGATGAGTATATAGTTATAATTACACCGTTAGTACAAATTTAACAAGATAAGGAAATTAGGAGTTAATGTCAAAGAACGATTACAATTATTATTTAAAGGCACATTCTTTTGGAAATGATAGGCTAAACAAGAGAATGGAAGTAGCAATAATTAACATTAGACTTTACATAAATAGCCCGTTTGGTATTTGATATTAAACAGTAGGAATGAGAATGATTTGTTTAGTAAATTTTCATGATATTATCACGTCATTCCAATGGGAATGAAAGTATGATCATAAAAAGCTTTTTTTTCTTCAAATTTTTTTTACCAAATAATACTATATGTTGAAATGGTAATGCATAATAAATGAATTTTGTTAAAAAATGAGATTGTTGAAAGAGTATAACCATATGTCAAAATATATTCTTACCAAAATTAAACTAATTTTTCATTACCATTGTCATTCCCACCATTTAGTACCGGTTATCAAACGAATCGTAATAGAATGGTGAATGTATAATTTTCCAACTAAAACAAGATTTGTTTATGTAAATGTTAACTTTTTATTTTTCCATAAGTTAAAATTAACTATATATTTCTTTCAATTCACATCACTAATTTTTATTTTGGATTGTGATATTGATTTTGCAAATTTTTATTTTTGCCGAGGATAAGATCAAATCAAAATGAATAGTGTAAAACTCATTCCGTAGAAGTTTTATTCAAAGAGGGATCTTATTTGAGTCAAAGGTAACCATGTAAACCCTTCATATGTAGTTAAAATTATCATCATTTTCTGTTATCCTTGATTAAATTTTACAAATGGTGATGATCTGTACATGTTGATCGTTTTCTGAATCAGGGTCTGGATTAAATTCTACCTTTTCACCATTGATTCACCCTGACAATATTGGGTTAATTTCTTATTAGTGGAATTCGCTGCATTTAACTATTGTAGTTCCAAAGTTTTGGTTTTTATGCTCGGTTTGATGAAGTATAGTTGGAAAGTTTCAGTATTTAATATACTCGAGTAGAAAGTTTTGAAGTTTTAGGGAAATTTAGGGTTTTGGGTGAGAAATGTAAAAATGGTTGAAATTGGAGAAGTACCTGTAGCTTGGGAAATTGGTCAATTGGGTGATTAGGGAAATTTAGGGTTCAGAGTGAGAATTGTAAAAATGGTTGAAATTGGGGAAGTATCTGAATCTTGGGAAAAGTGTCAATTGGTTGATTAGGGGAATTTTGAGTTCAGAGTGAGAATTGTAAAAATGGTTGAAATTGGGGAAGTTGAATCTGGGATTTGTAGAAATGGATCACTTGGGATGATTGAAGATAGTTTAAAGCAAATGGCTGCATTGAGTGTTGGTGGGTCGAGGAATTCGAGTCCATTGAGTAGATCCAGTTCGAGGAATACTAGTCCAGTCGGACAAATAGGGTCTAGGAATACAAGTCCATGTAGGCAGATTGTTAAGACAAAACTGCGGGGTTTGGATGAAGAAACAGTTGGAACATTTAGTAAAACCGTTCATTTGGATGTTCGGATGGAGGATAGTATATGGCAATGCTGCCTGAGGATGAGATATTAGCTAGAGTTCCTCCTTTTTTGATATTTCAACTTCATTCTGTTTGTAAAAGGTGGAACTCGATCTTGCAGGATAGTAGCTTTTTAAAGTTTCATTCCCAAGTGCCATCTCATGGGCCTTGTCTCCTCACATTTTGGAAGAACTCTCAAACCCCTCAAATGCTCGGTGTTTAGCTTGCCATTGAAAACATGGTACAGGATTCCGTTTGTGTTCTTGCCCTCGTGGGCGTTTTGGTTGGTTGGTTCTTCTGGTGGTCTTTTTTTGTTTTTAGGGATTTGATTGCTTGACTTTTAAAACATTGGTTTGTAATCCCCTTACACAAGCTTGGAGGATGTTGCCAAGCATGAATTATAATCAGCAAAGGCAATTAATTATGGTCATTGATCGCAAGGATAAATCCTTCAAAGTTATAGCCACTAGTGATATTTATGGTGACAAATCATTACCAACTGAAGTCTATGATTCCAAGATGAATTCCTGGTCGGCTCACCAAATAATGCCTGCGGTTAACCTGTGTTCCTCAAAAATGGCTTTTTGTGACTCAAGACTGTATTTGGAAACACTTTCACCACTTGGTTTGATGATGTACAAACTTGACACAGGATCATAAGAGCACATCCCGGCTAAATTTCCCCGGTCTTTGTTAGATGGGTATCTGGTCGCTGGTACGCATAAGGGCCTTTTTCTCGTTGGAAGGATTGGACTTTACAGCACCCTTCAAAGTATGAGAATTTGGGAATTAGATCATTCTAAGGTATAATGGGTGGAGATAAGTAGGATGCCGCCCAAATACTTTCGAGCTTTACTAAGGCTATCAGCCGAAAGATTCGAATGCTTTGGACAGGATAACTTGATCTGCATTACATCTTGGAATCAAGGAAATGGTCTCCTTTATGATGTGGACAAAAAGGTTTGGTCTTGGATTGTCGGCTGTGCGCTGCAATCTTACAATAGTCAAGCATGTTTCTACCAACCAAAGTTTGACGCATCCATCTACTGACATCGAATCAGTTCATTCTCTGCGTAATGTACCGTCAAAGATGATGATTTTTATGGGGTTTCTTCTGGTATTTTCGGTCTTCAACCATCTAAGTAACATATCTTTTTGCCTCTTGATTCATGTAGGAATAACATTTTGGTTGATTCATTTTCATGTTTTAAAACTAGGGCACATTGTCTAGTTGATGGTAACATATTTCACATATGCTGAACAATTTTGCTTCATGATGAGTTCACTGTTGTGATCTGTCGTTCTTAAGGCGACCAGCCATTTTAACTGGGAACAGTGTTTCAGATGCAACTTACAGAATGATGTGGGTTGAGATTTGTAAGTGAATGAGTAAACATTAGACTCTATTTGCTGAAGACTATGACATAACCTTATAGTCTATTTAACTGTTGTATACAAGAAGACAATGTGTAGCATTCAAAGTCTCCTATGTAAAAATTGATATTAAAGTTATATACATCTTATGTTATATACTCTTGTTTCTTTGATACATATTGTTTATTCATGACCTGATTGTAAACTATATGGGTGTTCAAAATAGACCTGATGACCCGAAATTTACCCGACCTTGTAACCGAACTCGATTTGACCCAACTTCATAAATGATTTACATTTATGCAACAAACCATAAGGACACAAAACCGGATGTCAAACCGACTCGAAACACTTAATCGGAAATCAACCCAATGACTCGAATGAACACCTACTAAACTATGTTTGTTATAATTTGTGCTCATGGTTGAGCTTGCGGTGGATGCTTCTGATTTATATTGCTTTTAATTTTTTTGCTGGGCTTACAAGTTGTCTTGTCGTATTCCTTGAAAATTTGGTTACACAATTGCATAGTTATTGCTACCACTTCTAGAATGTAGTGCAAAATATCAGCTGCATTACCTTATCGCAACCACATTTTCAAGGTTTTGAGGTTATTGCGACTGTTATATAGGTATTGATAACCTTCAAACCATCCTTATTGACTGCAAAAGTGGTTTCGCAACCAAGACTGCATATGGGGTTTCGTATTACAGTCTAAATGCCGCTGTCTATTGCTAAGCCTAGACTTGAGGGAGGAATGATGTTAGATTATGAATGTATATTGTGTTGAAAAGGTACTAAACTTAAACAATTTTGTTTTTGTATGATCCCCCTGACCTCTGATACTTGTTTTGCAAGTAGTTTAGTCAGTATTCAGGCTTGTTTGTGTTGAGTTATTAACCATGATTCTTCTTTTGTCGAGTTCTGTTATCTTGGCATGTAAATAGTCAGAAGTTATTCCTCTTATTCAAATTAAGGGCAAGTTAAAGATTGCTATAGTACAGCTATATGCAACTGTTAGTTGTGACTATTATTCAGGTCTTGCACGAACCTCAATTTTATTGGTTCTAGTATCTCAAATATTTACCGGAACACTTGAAATTATTCCTTGATAGTTTGGTCGAAAGTTGACTTTTGTTTGATTGATATTTTCTACAAGGGTCCATTAGAAACAACATCTTTGTTTAATTAACAAGGGTAAATTTGCGTACATCCGACCCCTTCAAAACCCACCTTGAGTCATTTAATTGCATTGGGGTAATGAAATGAAATGTTGATGGATCTTACTGATTGCTATACTCTGACCATAGCCTTGGCCCTTGGGCAGTCTTTTGGGTTGATTTTTTTGATGCAGGCAAGTCATGGCGGGCCAGTGCTCTTCACTTTATAGCTCTAAGTGAAATCAAAATTTATTTGATTATGGTATCTCTTGATCTTTGTTGTGATCTACTTATGGCTTATATGCTTCTCAGGAGATTAAGATATACAAATGTTCTAGAATCTTTCCGAAATTTTCTTGCCCCTAGAAGGATGGTATTAAATTAAGCTTTAAGATTGGTTTCGCATCGAATATTTTGAGTCTAGTCTTATTCATTGTTCCACCTCATTGTAGGAATCTAATAAGAAATTCGGAGTTCTGTTTTCTTTTGGGTTTAATCTTACAAAACAATAGGAAATGATTCTTCTGTGTTAGTTAGAAGCAAGAAATACAGTCGTCTTAGTGGCTTCCTTTACCGCGTAAGACCTTCTGCGGTCTAATTTTGGTTGTAGTTCAGGTCTGGGTTGGATTATCGTAAAATATGGTTTGCACTGATTACCAACATTAGAAAGTAGAAGAGTATGATTTCTGCTTACTTGTTTTGTTACATCAGAGTACAATACGATGCTACCTTAATTTCCGTGGTTTGAATATGCTAACATAATGAAATAATAGAGCTTAATGAATTTATAGTTGTGCCAACTGATAGATGCTGATCGGAGTGCAGTCAGTGGCATACTGGCTGTAGCCTCTGCGTGCTATGATGGCGTTTGCTGCTTGTGTTGGGTGGAACGAATCCCAGAAGAGATAATGATCTCTCTCTGGACACGGTGCTTGCAACGGAAGACATGTAAGTTCCCCTCCATTTTTCCCGTTCCCACAACAGGCCTTGTTTGACGTAGTAAACCCTGTGACAGAAAACAAGGTTTCTCATTAATAAGAGTTGCTTTTTAAGGTAATTTGCCTTCAGATCTGATTGTAACTGATGATTGCTTCTTACCATAAGTAGAAGGGTTGTGGACCATGTCGTTGACAAGATCATAAGTATTTTGATAGACGAATAATGAACCTGGTAGGCTGTTGTTAAGAGTATTTTTCATCTCGATTAGTCGATTGTTGTATGCGATGATCAAATTATTGACATTCTGCATACAGTTTCCGTCACTTGATCTGGATAAGTATACAGGTATACATCCGAGGGGACCTGATCCGGCTAGCACAAATTTTCTTGCACCTAGGTTGTATAATCTCTGTAACCATTTTAAAGCTCTTTTTAGAAAAGAAGAAACAATGATCAATCAATTAAGTCATATTGTGCTGGTATTGTATTGTGCAGATAGGGGTGGTTCTGGGCATATGTATAAGGTGGCTAATCGCACATAACTCCAAAAAATAAGGTCAGTTATTTGGTTTTGGATTATAATGAATTATAATAAGATGACTTATTGAATTATGTACAATTTCTATATATGTGAAATTACCATTGGTGTTTGCTGCCAAGAGTCAATCGGAAACAACCTCTTTGTCATCATTAATAACGGTAAGGTTGTTTTCATCCGACCTTCCAAACTCCACCCTAGGTGGGAGCCACTTAACGAGATTGGGTAATGAAATGAAATGATGGGATGGAGTCAAATGCACTTTATTCGACTCTTCTAAGCATGAACTCAAAGATTATGAAACTAAAGATTCCATTAGCGGTTGGAAGTGTCTGTGGAGGAGCCTTACAGTTACTTGGGCTGTAAGTGTGTCTCTGAGAAGATCAGCATATGATTCTGGACTGTATAGACGGCTGCTGTCGTATCTCTCTGGCTGAAGGTAGTTGTTGAGGTAGTCGTTCCCTCCAATGTCGACTAAGAAGACTGCTTTTGCGAGGTACTGGTTTATTGCATCTTGGCTCTCAAAAAGCGGCGCTAATTTCAGTGCTAGAGTCTCCTGAAACTGGGATATCTGCCCGCTCAAGGTTGTTCGTTGCCCCTGTTACGATAATATTATCAATTGTCAAGTACTGCTCATTTTCGCTTTTAACAATACTACATGGAGGCGTTGATCTCATGTCTATGCTTTCCATTAATCCAAATCCATTAAATGGCTCCCACCTAGGCGGGGTATGAGGGGCCAGATGCACACAACCTTACCCTGTTAGTGATAACAAAGAGGTTGTTTCTGATTGACCCTTGTTAGCAAACATCATTTGCAACTTCACATAAATAGAAAGTGAACATAATTTAACGAGCCTTCTTAGTATAATCCATTTTAATCGAAATGACAAAAATTAAAAACTATAACATCTCAAAAATACGTATTTGGTGTTCATATTTAGAATCTATATGCTCATGTTTGCTTAAAAACTTCAGGTGTGAAAGTGGATTAAGAACTTTCTAAGCTTACATAATGTCTTCCAGTGTCTTCAAGTATCCCAGCTGCTGCTGATGCATAATTAATCCCTCTCAAGATGTGCTTTCCGAATGATGTTATCGAGAAGTATGGCGGTATCAAAGGTAACCCCAAATACCGCGCTATAGGAAATCAAGTCATTATTTACGAAGCAAAAAAACCGTAAAAATTGAATAGAGTCGGGGTGTGAAATACAACTTACCTCCATAATCTACAACCGTAAGACCATTGCTAAACCGCCCGGATGGTCCTCCGACATCTATTCCATACGGGTAGTAATTTGCCTTTGCGCCCGAGAACAAGTAGTTATTGTTTCCATTGTCTATCAGGGAGTCACCGAAGATGAAGAAAGCTGGAGTGATCGGTTCAGTTGTCACGCCACTTTGAACATTTGCAACCGCGTTAAATTCAGGTAACAACAAGCAGAGAAATGTGATAATGATGATCATTCTTCTATTCTCCATTTCTCTGCAGATCTCTCTCACTCTAAATCTTTCTTGGTTTAAGGTAGCTTAGTGCAGACTTAGCTCAACTGCATGATGGTATATATTATATAGTAGCATTAGAAGCATCAGAGTTACTACCTTTTGGGGGAGATAAATCTGTCAAGTCCATGTAATATGAATATGACTATTGGTGGGTTTTATTTAAATTCTTTTGGGGTGTTTTTTTACAGTTACTTTATGTTTGAAGCTTAGGTCCACATAGTGTAAAAATATGGCAATTGTGGTAGCAGACATGGTGATGTAGTTGTCGTACTGTCAAATATCAACCTAATCAATGGCTGACCTAGGATTTTAATTATAGGGATTCTCGAAATTGATTAGTATAGTTAGACGAAAACAAAAATTGGAAGGGCGATGACATTCTTTTACAAATTTTCTTTAATAAATTTGATATAATTTATAATTTATGGTGGACACCTTGGCACTCTCTAGCCCCTATAGGCCAACATGCGTTAGCCAATGGGCCTAAACCATGAAACAACTCTTGAAGAGGCCTAAACGCGGGTGAATTTGAAAACTTTTAAGATGCAGTTGATACGATATGATGTGGTCTTGTTTTTCTCTATGATTTAGGATACCGACTGGCTTCTTGGAAATAGCCGATATGATATGTCTAAACGCGGGTAAATTCAAAAACTTTTACGATGCGGTTGATACAATATAATGTGGTCTTGTTTTTCACTATGATTTAGGATGCTGACTAACTTTTTAGAAATAGTCGATATGATATGATGCGGTGTTGTTATTGCACTATGGCTTAGGATGTTGACTAACTTCCTTGTAAATAATAGGGTTTTTGTCCACATTCTTTTTTCACTTATTACGTATGAAATCTAGTTGATAAGCATTCAATCTTGGTAGTCTCACCCTATACATAGTAGACAGTTGCTGACTTACTGTAAGACACTTAAATCATGGGTCATTATATTTGCAGAAATCACTGGAAAAATAAAACCAGAGTAAATGCACATAATCCCTCTGTTTCCAGTTGTGATTCTGGACTGCCCTTGTTTATTGTCTGGGAATATTTCTTTTTCTTTTTTAGTTTTACCTTTTGTGTTCGTTCTAGTTCTTTTGTAATTCCGTTGGGATTTGGGAATGTGACCTCACAGATGACAGAATAGCAGGGATTAGAACATAAACCATGTAAATATGTAATTGTAAATTCTTTCTTAATAAGTTAGTTTGTTAATTGCTTCTGAAAATACATATTGTAACATAGAACCAACCCAACCCAACCCGACTTAGACTCTTACTCAGACTGGGTCGGATCCAGTTTTGGGCCCTAATTTTAAGGGTAAATTTGAAAACTTAGACTCTTAAAACAGGATAGGGTCGAACACGGTTTGGGTAGAGTCTTTGACTCTTGACCGTCTCTAATGACAACTGCAAATGATCTATTGATTTATATAATTAATTTCAATATTATATTATTAAGAGTTTAGCATTAAAAAATGCTTTTGAAAGACCCACAAAAATGTAATTATGTGTAACTTGAAATAGATCATATGAGCATGTCCATTTCTTGTATCTTTTCTTAGTGAGAGATTAGCATAGAAAGAATTAGTTGCAAAAACATGTTTAAACATGTGATTCTCCATATAACATATGTATATTAAACCAAGAACAAATATTTCCTTCTCTTAAATTTAGGCAGCTGCCCCCTTGCTCCAAATCTACCAACTAATTTTCTGCAAGTTGTCCTTGGTTACTTAATTACCTGTTCTGTAAAAATCTACACTCCTTAGTCCTTGTAGATGATATTTAATTTACGTTCATGCAACCACCTCTACTACTCATTACTCTCAAGAATTACCCAATTTTGACATGTGAGGAGTAAAATCTACTTGTTAAATCCAAGTCTTTTGTTCGTTTCCTCTTAGAATTGGTATCAGCAAGGCTAGATCTAGTAAAACTAATTGATTGATCCGAAACCCAAAATCGAATTGTATTTAAAATTACACGATTTGAAATTGACACGCTCTTTAGGCAAGAGAGTGAGGAATTGATCTTCTTGTAGGTGGTGGGTGAGGTTCGAACCTACATTACATGAATGTGAAGAAAAAGCATTCAAGCAATAGACAGACTCGACGACTCTATTACTCGACCTTGTAACCGAACTCAACTCGACTCAACTTCAAATTGCAATTACAATTATGTAAAAATTAATATAGACACAATACCAGATTTTGAACTGATCCAAAACACGTGACTTGAATGAACATTTCTAAGCTAGGCCAACCCATGATTGTTAAGAGCAATCATATTACTAATCTTCGTTGTTGAATGTATAAGATTAAGATATATTAGAGTTTCAACTTCCAACCTTCAAATTTAGCTTATATTGACCGTTGATGTCATCTTAAGAGACTAACTCAACCACAACTAGACTAACCCATGCTTCTTAATGTGCAAATTAGATACCACGTACTAAAAATTACCCAAAACCGAAACATTCAACGTAGAGTTTGTCTTTTCAACTTAATAATCACAAATACTAACACGGTAGAGTAATCCCAATCTGATCGATATAAACCGAGTATGATTTAAACCAAAATGAGATATCGATTATCAACTCGGATCCAAACCGAGTATGATTTGAACCAAAATGAGATACTAGCTTATTGGTCACAATTGTTGCAGTAAATTCATTATAGTATGCATTATTACAATACTAAAACAAGACTATATCTGCAGGTGGACTTAAAACCACTCAACATCAGATCTTCCATATAATGCAGCAAGGAAGGTGAGGGTTTCATTTAATGCATTGTTTTCTGCCATTTTTCTTGGGGGAAATTGATGAACATGGGTCCGCTCTCTGTCACGGATGCTCCATGAGAAGAATCATTGGTTATGATAAGATTTAAGATCTAGATTTTGCTTTGAATTACCTCTTTGCCTTATGTTACATTCACATCATGAAGGTGGTAAAAACTGAAATTTTATAGCTATTGTAATTTGGCTTTAGAGGTGTACATTCGGAGTTAGCGTAGGTTTCGAATATAAAATATTTTAGATCGGGTCAATTTTAGTTTTTATGTATATGGTAAATATCTGAACATTTATGCTCTACTTCGACTTATAAGGTCAATTTTGGACATATCTACTTGGCTTAGTATATTACCCCTCCATTCCAATTAACGTGTTACATTTTGCTCGAGGTGATGGCAATCATCTAACAGCATTGAGATCATCTAAGAGGTTGAAAAGTGAAATTTTATAGATGTAGCAACTAGGAACTTGGTGTTAATATTGGCATCATTATGTGTGCCCTTTTTCTTCTTTGGTATGGTACAAGAATTACCTATTGCATGATTTATGAATTAGAATATTAAGGGTAGATTTGTTGTTTTAGGGGTGTAATATGTGTTCTTTTTTTTTCTTTAGCTAGTAAGTAGGCGAGTTACTATTATAAGAGATTGTCTCTCGATGAGACGATCTCATATCAATGAGTATATATGTCAATAATTTGTATAAGTTGTATTATTCAATTCATACGAAGCGCGTTTCACAATTATCCACCTCATACAAGAATTTGTGCTTATAGAGAACCATAAACCTCAACAACAGGACAAGACGAATGGCCCGTAAAGTCCTCAAGTAGGTCGTGAACTTGTGATTAATGATAGATTCAAAGCTCCCCAACTTTATACGCTTTTTGGACGTTTTGGAAATTTCTTGGGGCGAAGGTATGCATTGCTTAACGAATCAATTTAATTAAAAGTTTAATTTAATAGTTGAGATTTTATGATATATTATATACTTTAAGATGCAATAAAAATTTTACCTTGCAACTTTTTACTTGATTTTATTTCTGGTTGAGATCCCTCCAAACAAGAATCAACATTTTGGAGATGAGTTAGTGGTCTATTAGTTGAGGGTTTTCTCTTTTAGCATATGATATGAGTTTGATTTTCATCACCTACAATTAAAATTAATCCCTGTCCTTTAAATATATAAGGAGTTTTTAACCTACTTCAAATAAAAATGAAGGATTGTGCTCATCAATTGTTTTGTGGAAATACATACCAAAATTTAAACGTCAAGGAATCAATTCAACCAAAAGTTTAAGACGTCAAGGAATCAATTCAACCAAAAGTTTAAGATGATGGTTGAAGCTTTAAAATATGTTATATACTCTTACACACCTCTCACATAAGAGCCCTTTAAGTTAGAATATTAGATGCAACACAAACTCTTCTCATGTCTGGTGCTAAATTATCTCACTTTAATTGAGGAGTAGTTAATATTTGAACCCGTGTTCTTTTGTCACATTGACTTCTAATACCATGTCTAACTTAACCAAAAATTTAAACTGATGCCTAAAATCCAATAATATATTATATACTCTTACTTTAAAGATAGGCATGTGGCAAAACAAGCTTGGTAGTAACACAACACCATTCTCAAGGCGTAACCACGCACCATGGCCTAAAGAGTTGTGGAACGAGATCTCGTGTTCTCAACTTAATAAAAATAATATTATTTTTGGGAAGCTTAATTTTTTGTATAAATTCTATGCAATAATCAATTGCCATGTTCCTTAAGCTCTCACTTTGATGCTACAACGATTCTTCCCTTGGAAAATTAGCTGGTCTTGCTACTTGTAGCGGCACCTTTTAAATATTGTGAGAATTTAGATATAAGTCTTGTCTAAATTATAGTCGAATAATAATTCTACTAATATTAAACTATATAATATATACTCTCTTTTATTAACTATTAATGTCTCATTTACTTTATCTAATGTACTTATTTAATCCTTAATATATCTAATTGTGTATGATTAAAAATTATGGAAAACATTGAGACGAATCAAACAAGATTTCACATGACTATGTTTTAACTTATAGATTAATAATACAATATAAATTAAGAGTAATAGATGAATATTGTCCAAAAAGAAAATAAGACGTTAGTGTTGAATTGGAGGGAGTATATAATAAAATACATAAAAATGATAAATGATTCAGTTCAATACTCATGTAAATATGAGCGTTCAACCCAAACTATAAAAATATATATCCTTTCTTTAATGATGAATCACATTATTTTTATAATCACAAATATTGTGTCATTTCAAATATCAAAAATGTAATAATCAATTTTAATTGAATGCTATATGTTTTTCAAGTTTTATTAGAGAATATATAACACTCTATATAAATGGAAGAGCGTAATTTTTTATATAGTAAGAGTGTAAATTTTTTTTTATATGGTAAATTTAGTGGCAAATCAGATCTTCAACCAGTCGGGGGAAGGCCTCTTAAGGAGTACAAATTTACTTTTTCTTTAATATCATCGGTATATTAAGCTTATTTTTCAATTTCTCTTAAATTTTTAATTGAAATAAGATTCGATTTTAACGATAAAAAACCTTAAATTATGCATGCATGCATTGTGATTACATTCATTAGTTTGTTTAATAACAATTTTAATCAACTTGCTGCTTTGAATGGAATCTGTGTCTGACAAAAAAAAAAAAAAAAAAGCTATAGCAAGGCTTTGACCTAATTAATAACTTATCATTGAACTGCTAATATGTAGGTTTGGATCATATAAATATAGAATGTATAACAGCTAAAAAGCTGCGTTTTTTCCTAGTAACGAGTTAAATATAGCATGCTTATTATGTTTTTGTTTGTGTCCTTTTTATATTAATGTTTATGACTTATAATGAGGTTATTATCTTTGCTACAAGAAAACAGAGATTAACAATGACTAATAATGGCCTTCTTAGTCTGTCGCTAAACGGATTTAGCGATGCTGATTGGCGACGAATTTTAGGTCGTTACGAATTTTGGGTCGTTCCTAAAAACTTCTTCGCTGAATCAAAAGTTAAAGTTTATTCGTCATTAAAATGACCACAACCCTAATTAGATGCCCAACATAGCCACCAACCTTGTCTCCGCCTGTGCGGCTGCACCAGTTCCTTGCCAACTGGGACTTATTCAAAAATGAAAGTAAAATTTATGATCAATATATTAGAAAGCTTGAAAATTTTCAAATGTCATACTTAAAGAGAGTTTATCAAAAAAATTTATTTATTAGCTAAAGAAAATGACATGCCAATGTTTCTTATTTCTACCATTAAAGTATCTTTGACTTGTATTTATTTATAGTTAAATGAAATAAATTAGAGAATATAATCCACTTTACCTTTTGCACGCATTTTTTAGTAAATTTTAAACCTTAATATCTCTAAGTACGCATTATAAAAAGTTATAAAAATTATATATTAGAAAACTTTACATCAAGACAAATCTAACAAGATCTCATATGAATATATTTTATCTTCAATATATACTTCAAAAATCTAATTAAAATTTCTCTCTCTTAACGTGGACAAACAAAAAAGAACGGAGGGAGTACTGCATAATATATTGTTGACATTTTTCAAAATTATAAAGTTAATTTTCCGTATAATTGTAAAAAAAAGTGTTTCTATTGCATAATATCTCTGCCTCTATTTTTTGATATCATATGTTTATATATATGTCGATGCTAAATAACCCGTGTATTGTACGGAATTCTACTCTAGTCTATTATAATCTTGTACATATTTAAAGGGGTAAAAAAGTCAAACTAAAGTAAGAAAGGTAATTATAGATGCAAATGAAATTATTGAAATAATTATGATAGAGGTACAATTAGAGTAAATATAAAAAGATGAATAAAAAAAGAGGTTGATTTCCCTGATTTGGAAGTAAAGAATCCCTCCATTCTTCCCTAGAGTAAATTAATACTCCAAAATAAGAGAACTAATTGTTATTTTCTCTATTTTTCATTACCTTTTAATTTCTTTAATCATCTATCTAATTAACTTTATTTTTCTAATTTGACTTTTATTTACCTCTTAAATATTTATACTGAATCAAAACGGCCTCTTAAATATGGGGTGGGATAAAATTGATTTTTTTATAAGCGTCACTAAATCAACTCATAATCTTAAAGACATTTTTATTAATTAATATTTACTGTTTTAATTATAATATTAAACACATCGGAAGAAACTTATGAGAAGTATGAGGTAACCCAATAATTAATCACAAAATCTTGTGAGAGACTATCTCTAATTAGACCGATTCATTATATATTTTTTGAAATATTGTAAGTAGGTATTAAAAATAATGTAAATAGGCATTTTAAGGTATTATGAGTAGGCATTAAGAATACGATAAGTAGGCATTAAAGATAATGTAAATAGACATTAAGTTTTAATAGATTAGCTTTAAAAACGTGTCTCAAAGAGATGGTCTCTCAAGAGACTAGCTGATAATTAATTATATGGCTAAACTCGGTGATTATCTAACATCAATCATCATTATGAAAATATTAAATTAGAAAATATATAATTTTTTTTTTTGAGTGGATATAATTGTTCTTTAAACGTACATTTGTACGTTTTTACTACTACTGGTAAACTTAATAATTATTATTATACAAAGATTTTTCTGGATAATCGTGAACGACCGACTGTACATGAATATCACCCTACGCACATCCTTTTGGATCTTCTCTTCCAAGGCAATCACAATTTTCGGCCTTCTGTGCAAGCTGCCCAATTGTGTATAGGACTCTTTTAAATAAAGTGACTTAGTCTTATTATAAATTAATTGTTTTTAGAATCTAAAATTTTTACAAAAATATAAAATGAACAAGGCATTTAAAATTAATGTGTATTTTTAAATAGTGTTAAAAATATAATATACTTTTTATGTCCTCTGAGATACTATTGATAGTCACATGTTGTGAAAGAAATGTTACTATCAGTAACATTCTTAACTGGACATATCGTCTTAAAAACTCTAAAATTATAACTTATTATTATATAATCGTTTTACATAGTTTAACGATTATTGTTAAATTGAGCTGAACTTATTGTCAATGCTAGCATATACGGAGAAACACGAGATGCACACACTTTATAAGCCAAGGAAATATATTGTATACTATTCCAAAATCATATGACAACGGAAAAAAGGATTCCAATAACTAATAAAGTATGCACACCATCTTTAATTTGTCGATGTGAGATAAATCATCCCAATAATTATTCAATTAATTTATTTTTATCAGTGTATTAACAATTTAGCCTCAAATTTAAATTCGCCCCTTAATGACAACAGGCCACTTGAGAGAGTTTACCTTTTATAAAAATTATTCATTGATTTTATATATAATCTTCTATTTTGGGTTCACTTAGTTATCAGAATCTTTACATGGCCGTATTTAACTTTGTAAAATAAACAAATATATAATTCTGAATTTTGTTTGATTATAATTTTAAGTTTCCCAATGTTTTGTCTGTACGACCAAAGTATATTCTATTAGGGAATAGGACTTAAGAACCCTAGCTTTGACTTGGGTCTTCATTATTAGTTCTATAAAATCCCATTTTAAGCTTTTCATTCTTCTCCTTTTCCACACCCTAATTAAAAAAAAAATATAATTGAGCAAAAAGAATATGAGAAAGATGATTTCCTTAAAATTGACAAGCTTAATTTTGGCTGTTTTTCTTCTTTTGCATGCCCTAAGGAATTCCTTAGCTCATGCTCATCAAGGTAAATTTACATATATATATATATATATATAAGAAATGATTTGATTGCCATTTCATTTCATGATATGAGAATATATATACAAATTACAATCAAGAGTTTTAGGAAACAAAATATTTACACAATATTCAAATAGTCGATTATATATATATATATATATATATATATATATATATATATATAATTAATCTTGTAAATATTTTTTTATTTATGATTATGAAATTTACAATGATTTACTCTTCCTATTTTTCATGTAGCTAAAATAGCAAATATCTTATCAAGAAAAAATCTAGTATTTTCCATGAAGGTATGTATTCTTCTTTTTTTTTTCAATACTTAACATTTTTTCTTATTTAAAAAGTACTTAAATTTTTTCACTCTCTATTTGATTTTTGTTTTGATCAATATTTAAGCGTGTATATTTAATGTTAATCCTAATATTTTATTAATCAATAGCATCTATTTATTAATTATCTTTGATTAATTAAATAATATTAATGAAAAATCATTTCAATTTTTTAAAAGGTAAGTAAATCAAGTTCACTTCTTAATTTTTTGAAGTTGCAGATGATATGTTTGTTATTATCAATGGTCAATCTAAAAAATCCTAGATAATTTGTTATGATCAATAACTGATATAAGGTCGCATATATTCGATCCCAAAATCAACCTAAGTGACAATTATTTATGACATTGGCGTACTGAAATGTAAAAGAAGTATATATATTGTTATAATGTAATCATTTCAATTTCAGACACAAAGGTTAATTTGTAGGAACTTGGAGCCAAGAATCAAGTTACAAAGACAACTATAGCAGGAAGGAAAATGATGATCATTCACAAGAATCAAGGATTTGATGATGATCAAAGGGTGATGAAAAATCCAACTTCAGTTTTTTCAGGTGCTCCTAAAGTTAATGATCATACTACAAGTGGTTATAGCTCTATGAAGTTGAATGAAGCTTATAGTACTACTGATTATCATGGTCCTCACTCACATCCTTCTAATCATCATTAATTTTTAATAATCCTATTGTATTATAGATTTATGTAGCTAGTTAATTAGGTATTATTAGATCATACTTTTGTTGTGTATATAATACATGCTCTAATAGATCTTATTTAATCTAAATCCTAAAACAATATAATTATTGGTTGTAGGGATCTAATTAAGTACCTATTTATGCATGTATATTAAACCTACCATATATATAAATGAAGTTCTTTATTTTGTTGTATTTATCATGTCCAAAATGAGTATTTTGCACTTGGGTGCATCCTTACGTATATAAAAGTGCTTTTAAGCTTATGTATGTGTTGATCAAATCATATGATGATATTGTTGAACAATTACTAGTATTAATTATTAGTTAATTAAGGAAACTATTAATTGATCCCCATATATATATATATATATATATATATATATATATATATATATATATATATATATATATATATATATATATATATATATATATATATATATATATATATATATATATATATATATATATATATATATATATATATATATGGTTTGATTTCTTGATAGTATTATCTATATATTTGTTTTGTAATGTAGGAAATGATCAAGAGATCAGATCAAATGCTTTGAAGGACTCTTCTATGGTATCACATGATGTCTCACACACTAAGGTATTTCTCTATCAAATAAACAATATATTCCTAATAAAAAATTGTTTACATTGATTCTAGTTAAGTTTATAGCTTACTTTGATATTCTTTTTGTTCATATCTAGTTGTCACGTATATATTAGTAAAAACTATTGTCTCCTTAATTTTTAGTTTATTGCCTGACATGTAAAGATTGAGAAATGTCATCATCGGAAGCAAACTAATAGAGACAGAAAAAGATGTATATATGGAATACTAATCATATAGAATTAAAATGAGTGGAGAAGAAAATTTTATGTAGATAAAAATTATAACTGATTTATTGGATTATGTAGCTGACTTTAAGATTAAAGTTTTGACATTGTTGTTGCTGACTGATCAGGTGGAGAAGGCTTTTCTCAATCAAAGAAACTCAAAGCCAACATCAAGCAACTCCATCAAGGAAACAATCATACAAGATTATGAAACAAGAGTTAAAAAAGATGATGAGTCAAAGAGACTTTTGGAAGCAACTAAAGAGATTATGAAGCTAATGAATAGAGATTATGGAGGAAGGAAAAAACCCAAGAGAAGGACACCAATTAACAATAATAATCCCAAGCATTAAAAAAACCCCTTCAAATCAATCCTAGTTAGTTAGGTTTTATAAGGTTCACAATTTTATACCCTTAATAGTAAGTGAACCTTTAATCCTCACCGGGTATAGTTTAGCATTTGGCTTTTTTTTGGCCATTATTTGTGGGTTTTTAGATTGATGTTGTAGTCTATTAAAAGAGTATAGTATAGTCATTGTTAGATGACAAAGTAGAAATTTTTTTTGTATAATATATATGTATGTTCAAGCATAATACGTCTTAATTATGTGTCATTACTCATTGTAATCAGTTTTTGCTTGTGCTATAACGTTGTCGCTCATATCCTCATTATGCAAGGCTTTTACTGTTTGAGGTAAAATTAATCGTATTTCTCTGATTCTCTATGTGAAGAGAGTACGGGTATGAATTGTCCCTTATATTCCCTCATCCAGACCCTTCTTTCTAGCGAGATATTGGGTATAATGATGATGACGACTCATTGTAATCTCTCTATCTCTTTGACTTGCTATATAATTTAGCTCATAAATGTGACGGGGCAAACTCAACGTGATGATATCCCATGTTATAATGTATATTTTGTTAGTTTGGAGGGAAAATGAGTTGTATGATAGTTAGAGGTTATGATATGTTTTATGGAAGTTGAACTGATGAGATGACAATAATTGGTTTGTTATGGGTTGTGGCAGTGTGGGTTTGCCTTATTTGATGGGATATTTTATTTCGTTGAGTTACTTTGACTATCTTTATTGAGGAGTTGATAATATATGGAGTGCTTGATAATGGATTTTTAGTTGATTTTTAAGTTTTTGTTTTTTTGTTGGATTTTGACTTTTTATTTTTTTACTGGTTAAACAATAAAAAAAAGTGTTTATTGAATGATTTTTAGCTAATCGAAAAGCTAACGTTAAAGTTAAAATCAAAAAGCTATCATTTTTAATTAATATTTTAATAACAACTAGCTTTGATAACTTACTAAGGGGGTGTTTGACAAATTAGCTCATTAAGCAATTTTAGCTTATTTTGATGTAAATAAAAGGTTGTGTGGTCAAACCAGCTAATGCTAGTGTTTGGTGAACTAGCTGGTTGAAACAACTTATTGATATGAACAAGTTGCTCATAGCAGCAGATTCAAAATCAGCTGGTCAAACCAGTTAATAAAAATCAGCTGGTCAAATCAGTCACTATAATCAACTATCAGCCGTTTGCCAAATACTCTCTTAATTATCATTTTATGCTTTCAATTAATCAAAATGTCAATTAATAATTTCAGCCAAAAGCTCCAGCTACAGGCCTACAGCCAAAGAGGCCCATAGGCCAAAATCAATTCAAAGAAAAACTTATAAAGTATGAAAAATTGAGCAAACAAATTTAATAGTCCAAATTTTGTATTTATACAATTTAGTATTATTTCATTTTAGAATTTTCACAAATTACACATAATACTCAATTTTAACTAATTCTCCTGACACCCTGTGCACCATTCAACCAAATCATTTTATTCATCATCTTCCAAGAAAAAAAAACAATAAGACATATAAGACATGTTAAAATATCTCCATTCTATCGTATTTACACCATTTTATATATAAAATTCTTATACGAAAAGTTCAAATCAGAAGTTTATATTCAAATCAACTCATAACAGATCCAATCTTGACTTGAAAGCCCAACTTGGCCCAAAACACAACAAAGAACCCGACCCTAAGAAACCTATAAGCCCGAAACATAAGCCCACAAGCTGATCAACACCACTTAAAATTATTACGTACTTTCACGGCGATAGGCACATTCATCAAGCCGTGATGCAACATACTCAATAATAGAATTGGCTTCAACGGGCCCATTGAAAACCTTTTCAAAGATAAACTCATAAGCTAACTGGACACATGTCCGGGTTTGAGCATTGGAAAACGCAAAAGTTGGTTGTCTGCTATGGAAGACTGCAGACAACAATTTCTCGACTAATTTTTTTCCTTTTTTTCCGCTCAGATCATCCGGCTTTACTTGCATAAAAGATGATTGTTCGTCCTGGGTTTGACCAAATTCGATCACAAAAAAAGTGAGCACGAATAACAACCCCAGCACCATAAATAGACCATAATTCGTACATTTAGCGTAGCTATCTGCCATTGCTAGCTAATTCATGAAGGATGAAAATCGAAGATATATAATGATGAATATATTTTTTTAAGATATTGATTAATTGTTGAAAAAAGAGTATTGGATAAGAAAACGTACCCTAACTTGAGGAATCAATGATAATACAAATTAATGATCATTGAATATAATATAAGGTGCTTGCCATATTTCATTATTTTCTTGTTAGTTAGTCGTGGTCTAAGACACGACTATTGTTATATATAATAGTAATAATAAAATCATTAATTAAAGAGAATTAAGATCATGGCCAGCTACCATATCTTTTAACAAGTTTTTTTTTTCCCTCTTATCCAGCCAAAGTTTATGGTTTTTTTTTTTAAATAATTGGATTATTATTAATTAATAAAAATGACTTATTGTTAGAGTTAATCTATAATTTAATATGGAGTCTTAATCATCAACTTAAATTTTTAGATTGAGTTAATTTATTAATATGGTATCAGAGCCAACATAATAAGAGGTCACGGTCGGATTTCATTTAAAGTGGAATATTCAGCACCAAATATAAGAAGAGTATATGTTGCATCCACATTTCTAGTCTAAAGTGCTCTCGAGTGAAAAGACGTGCTAAAATTCAGAACATAATCTAAGACTTCACCCATCAGCTTAAGCTTTTGGTTGAGTTAATTCTTTTAACACTTATTAAATTAATACATACAAGTTAAATTTATGTGAAGTTATAGATAATATTTATTATCAAAGGTCAACAAAACATCTTTATTAGACACATTCTTGTGTGAGGCACTCATTTTACATATAGACTCTTTATTTTGAGATCCACGTTCATTTACATCTAACGACTTGTACTTTAACTAAAAATAGATTGTACTTCTATTCATAAAGTTCAGAATGAGAATCTTGCACTCAAGTGCATCTAAAAGATAGGAATATCAAAACTCTTTTCAGTTAACTTATGTATGTGTTCACTTGTGAAATGAACAATAATAATTGAGATTCTATCTTCTCAGTTTATTTTGAAAATCATTTTTGTGATTTCATGAATAAACACAAAAATAAATTAAAACCAATACCTTCCAAGAAAATAAGGAAAACACAAGATATGTATGGACAAGTATATTTCCATTCTTTACATAAAATTATTCTTATACAATAAGTTTAATTTAGTAGAAGTACTAATCAAATACAATGTAAATAATATTATAAATATAATCTCGTTAATTCATGGTGAATGATATATGAATGAAGTTGATAATGTAGGATAGAGGATACCATGAAATTAAATAGAGAATACTATCTCATCGACATGTTCATTTGATCAGGGACAATGGAGGATACCTTGAAAATGAAGTTGGCAATGAAACTAAAATGTTTCTACTTTATAAAATCAAAGGGTTTTGATGGGAATCAAATAAAAAACCAAAAAAAAAATGTAAAGGTAAAAGCACTATTTTTGTTTTTTGTATTTTTTCATTCATACTCCATTTGATTTTTAATAGTTGCTATACTTTTGTCTTCACGCTATCCAATATACAACTTTTATTTTTAATATTGATAAAAAATTATAAAAATTTAACAAACTTAATATTATAAATATATGCATTAAAACGAATCAAACAAGATCTCACTTAACTATATTTTACATTATACATGGAGAAATATATACCAAATACGATTAGTGGGTGAATAGTAGTTGCTACAGGAAAAAATTAACGGCCACTTAACGGAAAAAACTTAAAAAATATCACGTTTGTAATTAACAAGATATGTTGGAGGTACCATTAAAATTACAAAAAACACAAGAATACCAAAAATAAAATATAATAACACAGGAATAACATCCATAAATTCCATAATTAATTTGTATGTCATAGTTGCTTAGTAGGAGAAAACTACTAGTATATAAAACTATTAGATAGGATCTTGGCCGGATTTATAATATTCTTTCATCTTAGTTCAAGTATAATATTCTTATTGATTTGTCAATTAATCACAATTTTATATTCTTTTCGTTTCTTTATTTGTACCATTTGTATTTTTACACTTCTTTATAATATATGAATTCAATCTTTAATATTTTTAATTAAACATATTTAAAAAATATAATAATTAAAAATCAATAAATGTTGAATTGAAATTATTCAAAAAAGATCTCATATAACTATATTTTAACTTTTAACTGATAATATTAAAGTCAATTTGTTTGTTAAATAGTGCTAAAGTCAATTTGTTTGAAATTACAAAATTTTTAACTTTATTTTCTATATACTAATTTACATTTAAAAATAAATTTGTGCAAAACTACAAAGGACACTTACGCAGAAATGAAAGATATGATAACAAAATGAGTTGGTTCTCTCTAGCTATCATTTGATGGTTTTGAAGACATCAAAAGCTAGCTATTTGCTAATTTATAATTCGTGATTTGAAAATTATTTAATTTTAGAATAATCAACATAATCACACGATATAAAAATGTTGAGTTTTTATTATTACATTTGAGTTATTGTTACGAACTTAAAATAAAGAGTTTATCATACATTTTACTCTCTTTGTTTGTCCACTTTAAGTTTTTTCACTTTAAGAGAGAAAAATTTAAATGTGATTTTTGAAGTATATATTAAAGTCAAAATACATTTATATGTAATCTTGTTAAATTCTTCTTGATGCAAAAAAATTTAATATATATAATTTTTACAATGTTTTATGATGTGTACTAAGAAATATCAAAACTCAAAATTTGCTTTGAAAAGCGTGTAAAAAGTAAAGTGCACAAATAAAAAGAAATGGAGGGAGTAGAAAAAATGTTAAAAATGACAAATATCAATCTTTGGGAAGGTTGATAAATAAAATTATTTTAGTAAATGATAATTGATTATATGATAATATTTACCTATTTTAGAATCTGATTTTTTAAATTAGAGCTAAATTAGGTAAAGTATATATATAACTTATTATAATAATTCTATACACCTAACCTAGAATTTGATATGTTTAATTGAATATAAAAATGGGTATTCGATAAATAATTTGTTTAAAAAATCAGTATATAATTTTTGCTTTGAAAAAAGTCATATTGATAAATTTAATCACGATAATATATACTTGCATTATTCTTCGAAGTTATATATTTATATATTTCATACTCATAAATTTGTGCAATCCACAAGTTTTCATACTAGTATAAATATAATTTGTATTAATTGAGTTATTTAACTCATGTATAAAGTGCGTCTCACAATGAGACAACCTTATACAACTATTTATAATTAGATATATTTTTAATCTAAGTATATATTCAATTTAAACCGATAAGTCTTGTATGAGATATCTCACGACGAGACGAGCCTATATAATTTGTCTATTTCTCTAAATGATCACGTTAAGATTATAAGTGATGATAAAGTGATCACTCTAGAACTATAAAAAGTGATTATTCTAAAACTATAAATGATCACTTTTAGAGTTATAAGTCATCATTTAAGACAATAAGTTACATTGTGCTAACCCAATAAAAATAGTTTCACCATGATGCCATCTCATTTAAGAATTTATTTAAACTTTTAATTCAGAACCTTTATTACAAAGAAAATCTATGAATGACAAAATTGCGATGGCGAATGGACCGTCGTGTGTTTTTGAAAATTGCAATGACGAGAGGGTTTTTCGGGCCCGCGGGAATTAAAACATTGCGACTACAATGACAAACGGAAAACAAAGATGTCGTGTGTTTTTCTACAGTACGGACGATACTAGCAATGACAAACTTGTGCATCACATGTATGAAAAGATGCGACGGTAAATGTTGTCGCCTTATCGGTCCCTAATTTCAAATTCAATAATACGACTATATATGTCGTCGCATTTTTAATCGCTAATTTCAAATTTATTTTAGCTGCGACAAATTGGTTCATTGCTAGTCAGTCGCGACATCGTTAACGATCATTTCCGCGACTTTGGTTCGTTAAAACACAATTTTCGTCGCAAGTCCGTTGCTAATATATCGTATTATGGGTATCAGCCATCAACTTAAACTTTTGGTTGAGTTGGTTCTTTGATATGGAATTAGAAGCTAACATGATAAAAGGTCACGAGTTCGAATCTCAACCACCCCTCATTCAAAGTAAAATATTCAGCGTCTATGCGTATCCACACTTCTAGCCCAATAGGGCTCTCGTATGAGGGGGCATATTAGAATATATAACATATTCTGAGGCTTCAACCATCAACTTAAATTTTTGGTTGAGTTGATTCTTTGACACTAAATCTACTTATGGATGCTTTTCGCGAGGAAATTGACCATCGCCATATAAGTATTCTTTTGTAGTGTATTTTAACATTTTATCTGATTAATTTAATTGAATTATATTCATGCCAAGCTTAGTTAGTACTGTAAGTCTATAATTCGATCCTAAACAATGTAACAATGTCAGGTCTTATGTGAACCGTATTATGAAAAATAAATTATTTGTGAACGTAAATTGAAAATTTGGTTAATTTTAGAATTATTTCGTACAAAAATACATGTATTTAGTATTTACCCCAACTAGTTACTTCTTAAAAAATAAACTTTCTCGCCAAATTAGTTACAACATTAAATATATTGCAGCATTTACTTATCATCATTCTTAATCTGTGATTAACTTATAATCAATAAGTTAAAATATTTTCAAGTGTGATCTTATTTGATTCAACTCAATTCAAAGATTATTAATTTTAAATTTTTATAGTTTTTTGTTATATATAACTAGAGATATTAAAGATTGTGCATTGAACTGTATGAAAAACAAACATTGCAAGTATTTTGAAATGAAAAAGTGGTATTTTATTGAAAGATTGTTGCCATTTTGCGTAGATTTACACAATAGTTTATGATTATTTTATTCAATTTGATTGGACAAACAGTTAATTACTCAATATTTAAAATTAATTCATTTGATAACTAATATGGCTAGTCCCACTCATCTAGCATTGTTTGCTATTTTGGTTTGTTACACTCATTTTGCATTATTTTATTTAAATAATGACACATCACTTATTTTAAAGAAAAATTAATTTTAAATGTACGAATTTAATTTTAAAAATTTCAACTTTTAACTGAATTTGCTTTTAAAGAAAAATGGTAAGTAAGGTTTTAAGCTTCTTTTACAATAGTCCATCTCTTCCAATACATATGTCGTATTTAGTTACGGACTAATTCAATCCATAATTTTATTCATTATGCTTAATTTTATCCTTTGTGGCTTCTGTACTTGTAATTATAGCAAACAAACCCCATTAGGCCATTACCCCACCAAGCCAACTAGTCAATTGTTCAATTCCCTCTTTTTCTTGTAACAATACTTTACAATTAACAATAGAATTAGTGTATACTTCTTTCTCTTTCATGACTTTTTCTTTCATCTTTCAATTTCTTGCCCTTTAGCAGTTCTACCAACTCCATTGATTGAGAATTAGTCCAAGTCTTCAATGTAGCGCATTCAAAACAACTAGTTAAAACACACTACCATTTCTTGGCTTTCAAGATTCAATCTTTTCTGGGTTTCAATCCATTTGCTGCTAAGGTAAGCCTTCGTTGGTGATCACTGATTATGTTCTTGAAAATTTATGTTGTTTTTTGCAAACCCTAATCATATTTTCACTCTTTTATTAGAAAGTTTAGGATTTTCCCATCAAATGATCTTTGTTTTGTTTGGTTTATGTTATTATGTTTTGAGTTTCTGGAATTGGGTTTTCTTTGTTCAATTATAGGCCTATAAGGGTATGGGAAATTAGTGAATAATGATGCATAATCCAAATTTCATCGCCTTTTCTTTTCTAGTTATTGCTTAGATTGGCATAATTTGTTTAGCAATAGCATTATAAACTATGTAATCCATTTGTTTTGATTGGAAATTGGAATTGCTTTGTGTTGTAATGATTTTGATTATGCCTTAGGTAATCCTGTTATTCTATGTATGCATAAGGGTAAAGTTTTGAATGTATATTGTTCTTCCTCGTTCACCGGCTTTCTAGGGGAACTTGATTGTGGGAGCTGTGACAACTTGTTAGGTTATGTAAATTTGCTGATTATATTCTGATTCAACAACAATCCATCATCCCAATGACATTTATGTCTGCTACTTAGGTGGGGTATACGACCTTACCTGGCTAGTGATAACGTAGATGTTGTTTCCGACTAGCCATAATTTATTTTATTGATTTTAAAGTTGTGTTGGATTATAAGAACTAGATTATTGTATATAGGTGGGGAGGAAGTCTTAGTGAAGTTAACAAATCACCCTTATGTGGTAAGATTTGATAGGTTGAGAGTTTTATTATTTTAATTTACGTTTTTTGATTTTTTTGATTTTATTATTATAATTTTTGTTTTTTAGTGATGATTTACAAATCACGGTTATTGATTATGAATTATTGTATAGTTGGGATTATCTCGAGTAAACCGGTAATAGTTAGTTTGCTTCGAGCAAACCGTCATTAGTTGGGAATATTTAGGTTAGTTTTTCTTATTTGTTTTTGCAATGTATGGTTAAGTAGACTTGTTTAAGTAAGGTCATTTGGTTTTGTATGTAAAAGCATTATAGTAGATAACATCGTACTTTTATAGGGTTGCGATTGATTCTTTTCTCTTAGTGATTGTTTGAGTCCATTTTAAATAACTAACGGCGTTGTGCTAATTAGAGATTAGACACTTTAAAAACCATTGTGGGCTATAATTAGGAAATATAGATTAGACTATGATTGTTATCCGGTTAGGCAACTCCTTCAGTCTAAAGTTAAAAGAAGTTTTCTTGCATTGCACAATATACAACGCCGAGTGTAAAATTTAAAATGTTCTCGGAGATTGTTGTGAATGAGCTATGGCAATGGTGAAGAAACCATCTACAAACTAATGCAAAAACACTAAAAACAGAGCAAGCAACAATAATGGCAAACACACAAGAAATATGAGGTATCTAAGGATACCTCCCTCTCAAAACAAGCATTTTATCATTAATATACTCAACAATACATTAATGACTCACCTTACAAGCTTCAAGAACAACCTCTCAAAGCGAAGATTGAACCTTTGATGTCAATCTCTCTCAAATGCCCTAATACATGTGGAGTGAACTCTCTTGGCTAAAACCCTAGTTAACTCTTAGTATTAGGCTCTCTCTCTTAAACGCTAATGAACTCCTAAGACCCCTTCTATAGTCTCATGACATATTAGGAGGCCTTAGGACAAACCAACAAAAGCCCACAAAAAACCAGATACAAAACAGAAGCATTCTGTTTTGGTGAGCTGCACGTCGCTCGATCGAGTATGCTAGGCCTGATCAGTCGAGCGGGCATCCAGAGGCTGCTGTCTTGCTGTTTCATCTTGGCTCGATTGAGCCCTTCTTGCTCGACCATTCGAGCAGTCTTCAAGACCTCCCAATCCTCGTGCCTTGTCTTCATTAAGACACCCCCAAATCATCCACCTTGATCACTTCATCAAGTGATCCAAATCTCAATCTTCCATAACTCATGTCCCTCACATCTTCACTTTTAAGAGTGAAAGATAAGGCATGAGCAATCAAGTGATCAAACCTATCACCAATCTCATGGGAATTGGCTCTTGACTCAACAAAGATTTTTATAGGAATCATTTGTATTGTATATTGATCAACTTCTATGGAATTGTTTTTTACTGGTTGATCAATTGGTTATCAGTTATGTACGGATTTATCTCTTGTCAAGCTGATATATTATAGCATTTTTGAAGCAACTGAAATTGGTACAAGTTTCAAGGGCTATTCATTAACATGAATCATGTGTCTTTGCTCAGATATTAATGTTGTTGATCCTTGGTGCTTATTGACGAGACTAGCTTCTAGTGGTTCAATTACTTAGAAATTTGACGGTTTTGTAGGAAATTGATGCTATTCTACTCATGTATTTTGAGGCATAAATGTTCCAAAATACCCAAACTTGTCAAGATGTATCTTTTCGTCGCAATATTTACTACTCACTAATTATATCTTCATTCTTATGCAGCCAAGTTTAGAAGAAGTTTAAGATGCCCTCGATACCTAAATATGTAAAGACCTTGTAGCATGGCTCGTGAAACTAAGTTGGCCATAATATTCACCTCTACTGGAGTTTTAATTGGCATTTTCTTATCGTCACTTGTGTTTTTCTGCCTTCGATGGTACAAAAAGCGCTCGGATTTTCGTTCGCATAGAACATCGAATCTCCCTATCCGCAAGAATGACAATGGCCATGCCCTGGGCCTCGATTCTAGTGCTTCACAATCAGAGTCTGTTGTTGTTCCTCTACCAGATCTCCCCACCAAGAATTTATCACCCTTATGGTTGAATCATCATCATAAAAGTCATACAACCTCAGTTTCCGGCACACCAAAGTACTCATACAAGTAGGTTTTATGTGGCCTTTATTATTGCATTATATTGCTCTTTTACTTTATGTTACTAGTTATGGAATATTACTTCACCCACTATTACCTTCGACAAATTAAGTCTGCTAGGTTACCCCATTAGATGCATTTAAAAGATCCGCTTTGGTAATAAAATGAAATGTTAGACGACTGTTGACTAGTATTGAATCACATTATTCTATTACCGCAATGCTATTAAGTGGCTCTCAGGGAATTGAGGGTTGGATGTAAACAGTTTTACCCTTGTAAGTGGTAATAAAAAGGTTGTGTCTGATTGATAATTGGCCGCAATCATCATCTTGCTACTTCACTTAAATAAGAAGTATACATGATTTAATGATTCATTTAAATATAGTCCATCGAAACAAAGAACTATTAGTGGTTTGCCCCATCAAAATAAGGGACATAACTTGTTTCCGTTAAACAATATTTTTCTGAGAATCCTTCTTTTTCTTTGTCCAACTAATCATATGATCATTTTTCTATAAGAATGTAACTTTTAAAGATCCATCTCAATATCACTGCACAAGGGCCAGGATACATACTAGCTTAGTTTTGTAATAAGGAGAGGGTGTTTTTATGGATCGAGTCATATGATCTGTTAATTCTAACTTCAATATTATAGAGTCAAAATCATATTTAACTTTTCCGAAGAGCATTGCGTGATGGGCCTGATGGCTATTCTAACAGGTCTATTCTAATACCAGGGATGTTCAGAAGGCCACTCAGAATTTTACGACTATATTGGGTGAGGGTTCGTTTGGTCCAGTATACAAGGCCACAATGCCAGCAGGTGGAGTGGTTGCGGTTAAAGTTCTAGCCTCCGACTCGAGACAGGGTGAGAAAGAGTTCCAGACCGAGGTAAAAACTCTATTTACTACTTGATCTCAAAAATATGGACATCTTTTTCTGTCTAGTTTCATCTTCATCTCCTAGCATCTCTCAAAATGCATAAATCGTTATCAATCTGATTTTTTTGTGGGGATAATACACTGTAAATTTCCATCTGAAGTACTATCTCATCAGACAACTCTGGTCATCGATGTTTTCTTTTCTTGTTCGTTGGGGATGAGTTTCTCCAGATTTAACATAAAAGGAAAGTGTGAAAAAAATTATTCCAAGGTTTGAAAATACGTACCAATGACGGAAATTTTCGTCTATCCTGCCCTTTCTAAAACTATCAACCACTTGCATTAAAACGTTCGAATGCAAATGTCATACGTCCTTCGGCTTTTTAGTTGCGGTTGCACCAAACCCATTTTTTACGCTATTCATCATTTTTTAGTTGAGTACAATTCTAGATATAAGCAACCCGACAAACGCATTGGACTGCGTAAAAAGGTGTTTGAGTGCAAGTAAAAAAACGGAGGAAGTATTTTGTAATCAGTTTATATAAAATTGATTGCAGGAAGAATGTTTGTGCATCTAAACTCGCCTTTTTTGCAGGTATCTCTCTTAGGTAGATTGCATCACCGAAATCTAGTGAATTTGGTGGGATACTGTGTGGATAAAGGGCAGTATATGTTAATTTATGAGTACATGAGTAATGGCAGCTTGGAAAAACTATTATATAGTAAGTACTGAGTGTCTAGGTCCTCTTGTCTACTCTTTTTGACGCCTTTATGTGCCAAATAGGCTTCAGGAAGTAGATTATTGAAGCTGTATTAATCTAAATAAATGGCAGGTGAAGAAGATACATTGACCTGGGATGAGAGGCTTCAAATAGCTCTGGATATATCACATGGGATCGAGTATCTTCATGAGGGGGTATGTAACGTAACTCATAACCATTCCTAGCGTATAGAAGCAACTTTTTTTCGAGTTTTCTGATGAATGTATTGTGTAACAGGCAGTTCCACCAGTCGTACATCGGGACTTGAAAAGCGCTAACATATTACTGGATCATTCTATGAGAGCAAAGGTAAGATATATTCTTATGTAGCTAAAACCTGAAGCTGTGGAGAGTGTACTCTAATACTATCCTCCGTTTTTATACTAGCTACACTTCCCCCAAAAAGCTCTCACGGTGAGAAGTGTAATAATATGTAGGATATATGCATAATTTCGTCAAAGAACATGTTTAAGTCGATCGACTTAGGGCCTGTGTCTCTAAGACTGAAACTAAATTAAACAAAGGACTATTAAAACGTGACAGTAAAAGAGATATGTTGAACTCAACTGAACTGTAGTTAGTAGTTTTTCGGGGGGGGGGGGGGGGGGAACGGGGGGACGGGTTATCCACTTGAGAGATTTGAAGTTTGGGTGATTGGTTTTTGGTAGGACTAGACCGAGGTTTTCCTCACATCTCTGATCTTTCGTTTTGATTTTATGATTCATCCAAAAGGATGATTTGGGATGGAATTTCTTTAGTGAAATCCACGTGGATTTCTTTTGATTGATCTGAGAAATGTTTTTGCACATAATATTAGGTTGCTGATTTTGGCCTTTCCAAGGAAGAGGTTTTTGATGGTCGGAAATCAAGCTTGAAAGGTACATACGGGTACATGGATCCTGCCTATATCTCCACGAGCAAGTCCAGTTTGAAAAGTGACATTTACAGTTTAGGAGTTATCTTCTTTGAACTCATAACTGCAATACATCCACATCAAAACTTAATGGATTATGTCAATCTTGTAAGTCTCTTATTCGTCCATTGCAGTCTTGCTTTTGCTGATGAAGATTTTTTTTTTGACCTTGTAATCCGATTGATTTTTTTTTGACCTTTTTTCTTTCGTCTTCCATAAGGCAACAATGGACCCAGATGGAGGAGTGGATGAAATACTCGACAAACGACTTGTCGGGAACTGCAACCCTGAAGAAGTGAAGAGTTTGGCTAAAATTGCTTTCAGATGTTTACACAAGACACCACGGAAGCGCCCCAGTAGTGGGGAAATATCTCAGGCAATTGTAAAGATTAAACAACGACGTCTAGCTAAAGGTGCAACTATGTCCTTTGTTGGAGATGATCTTCCTCGATTGAAGAGTGTGATTGAAGACCAGCAGACAGTGTTGAGTAAAATTGTGAGCAGAAACGACGACCAATAGTAACATGTACAATGATCAAACCTTCGATGGTCCTAGATTTTGATCCGTCCTAGAATTTTACCACGACATAACGTAAGCAGTTCTTAATTGGCTTTTTGAGAGTGTAGACAATGAAAGATTCACGTCTAAAAGGGAAACGAGAGAAAGAGAAGATCTACGACAAATACTGAAGAAACGTTGGGCCGAGGCACTTCTCCAGGTCAGGTTCTCACGATTTTACAAAAAAATGTATATAGACTTTCATATGTGCATACTTGTGTCATGAATTTTGAGTTCTCAAGTATCTAACACAACTACGTGAGTTAAATTGAAAAGTCCCGAGTAATACAATATCTACGTAGCAATTTTGTACGAGTGAATTGTTTTCTCCCGAATTTAGTTGGGTTGTGCGTTTATCCGTACCATGTATAGCTTGTGAAGCTCTTGCGAGATATGTGAATACATGACGAATGGCTCAAATTGCTCGAAATGGTATTCGATATTTACGCTTGTTTTTCTTCCAGGCATAACCTTTTTAATGTGCCTCTCCAATTTTGAATTGTTACATCTTTCCGTAGTTTTGTAGAGCTTTCTGAATTGCCTCGCCAAGATTGACCAAGGCTACTTACCCACATAGAATGATCTAAACCAACTAGGAGGCGGGACAATGGGAAATTTACTGATTAGCGAATGCTCACTTTGCTGTCCAGTAAGATTTCGTTAAGTAAAAACCTCACTAATCCCTCTTCTCTCGAGCTCTGCTAATTAGTTTAGATGTTTTCGGTTTAGTTTAGTATATTACTTTTACCATCATATTTCACTATGAAGTCGATTGAAAACAAGCCCTTTTGAGAACCATGAGTTGACCTAGTGGTTGAAGGCTTTCCTTTTTACCCTTGTGATAAAGGGTTTGATTCTCGGTTCTCGCTACTTACATGATGATTTCCCTCCCTCATAAGAAAAACCCTTTTTACCTAGTTTGAATTTATAAGGTGTCATTATGTATATTTTATATTGTCAAAAAAAGTTCGGAGAAGCGACACCCCCTCCCCCCACCTAAGTATCGCCACTGTGTACACTATCTCTGTGTTTTACGAGATCAAAAACTACATATGCTCTCTATGTGTTATACGAGCTCAAAAACTGCATATTGCTTTCTGTATGTGTTTTATGAGCTCAAAAACTGCAACGAGCTTTCGTTATGAGGCAATTGAAGGCAAATACATTGGGAGAAATGGAAGTTTTAGTGTGTTTGTGTGTTCATTTGTAGTTATTGTTGTTCCTTTGTGACATTCATCATGCAAGGCACTGAAGTATGCTCTCAAAGGTTGCTTAAACTATACAGTACACTGCTATTTCCCAGAATTTGTATATTGTATTATCCTCTCTGATTTTATGGCAAAAAATGGTTATATAGTAGTTTTATTAATTTTGATTTGGGTACATGTTGGACCCACATGCCTTTTATCTAGGGAAAGTCCCTAGGAGAGTTGAATAACACATTTTATCTTTAGAATCGTTGTTAAAAGACTTTTCCTTTTACTCTTGTGATAAAAGTTTGATTCTCGCAATCTACAGATTGAATTAGTTCTTTCTCTCTTTGCTTGTCGGGAACTTTCCTTACCCCCAAAGCATAATTAATTTTTGTATCATGAACAATAGCAAAATATTGTATTTTGGTGATGTAATGTTGTATATGTTCGACTTTTAAAACTACGCTTATGTAAAAGTCAACATTGGAGCAATATCATGTTGTATATGACATTGTTGGAGAGCATTTTGCAAACACCAAAGGTTTCCAACTACATAGCCAAACATTCTCATAACAACAACTCAAAATAAGGAAGATGGAAAAGTAAAATTCAAACCCTTGTTTCCATTACATTAATAAGCTACAATTTAAAAATTTCAAGCTAAAAATATTTATTATTTGTTGAACCTTGACTCATTGAACACTTCTAGTGATAAATCTTTTTAAAGTTGCATAATAATACAATATGTTCTACAAACAACTTGATTGATATTGATTTCATTTTCATAGGTAGAAAATAATTTTAAACAGAATGTGTAACGTACAACATAGATAAATGGCAGACTATTTGGTTGTATACATATGCTGAGATAAGTTTTCGACTCATTAAATATTATTATCTGAGATTTTCCTGAAAAACTTTAGATGTACAAAAATGGAAAATTGTTGCTCAAATATGCTATATATGGTACTGGATAGTCTGCATAAGGAGATTTCATGCATGTATTATTGACCAAAGTTAGTTAAAAATAGTGTTGTAAGGTAAAACAATATTGTGATTTGTGAGTCACAATGGTACCTGCATTAACTTTCCACCTACAACCCACATCTTAGCTGCATCCAATTGGGGAAAAGGGTGGCTCATTTTCAAATTCTGCACCTAATTTATAGCATTTGCCAAATATATATCCAACTCTCAATTTGTTGTATTATTTTTTATTTTAATCTATTTTTACATATTTTTCCTATTTTTATATTGAGATATAGTTCTACCACTTTTAGTTTTTTTTTCTCTCTATATTTTATAGTAAACACCCTCACACTATACTATTGAATATTCTTTTTTATTATTTATAAGTAATTTTACTGCCATCTAAATAGTTTAAAGTGTTTTAGAATTTAAAACACAAATTGAAGTAATTGAGACAGATTCTAGTTCTGAGATGCAATAACAATCTGCCTTGTGACATTTATTTGGTTGAAACAAAGTTCAGTTTGTTACGTTAATAGAGGTCTCTTCATAAAATAATTGGTTAATTATCATATTAAGTTATAAGTTGCATAACTTACAAATTTGTTAATATAAATCATCATTATCATCATCCTAACAAGTATATTTCACTAATAGAAAAACTTTAGATAAGGTCTGGGGAGAGAAGGACGGCAGCAACTCATACCCATAAAAAAGAGCGCGATTAAAAAAGTCCTCCAACTCGAGAAAAATAATAAGATCTTTTTATTAATAGAGGAATGTATTGAAATTCAGATATAAGTTAAAACATAATCCATTTTTATAAACCTATTAGATATTTATTCTAAAAAATTTTTTAAAATAAAAGTTTAGATAATTGTATTTTTATTGCTTTTCTATTTTCCAATAATATAGAGATGCAAAAAGGAGCCACCCAGAGTGTGCAATGTGCATGCTCTCCAGCAACGCACGCAATAGTCTTTACAATACATAAAAAAAACTCTTAAATTTATACAACCCAGCAAAATAAAAGGAATTTACTTAATATATTTATTGACATATTACTAATATATTGAAATAATTTTCAATCAATAAGATTTATAACTCACCATAAAAACACAAAAATAATAATAATAAAATAAACAAAATTAAAATAAACTAAGACTTCCTCTGACGGTTGTCTAGCATGTTATACAAAGCAAGCATCACACCCAATTGAGATTTAAAATATTTTTACAAATTATATTTTATGTTAAGAGTAAGTCTTATATAAACTTAATTTATTATATTAAGATAATGTGCACATAAGAAATTGAGAATTAAGTTCTCTCAGTTAGACAAAATACTTTTATTTAGTTAAATATCTAATCTCAAATAACTCTCTCCATCCTCTAATTTATGTTATAATAAAGAAAAGATATTATACTCCCGTTTTGATATTCTTTAATTTATTCAAATATATCATTTGATTCAACTCTTTAAACCAAAATACACTATATATGAGTTTTGTGATTGTTTTAATATATATTTTTTTATTGAAATCAAAACTTCAAAAACCAAAACTAACTAAAAAAAAAACTAGAAAATCATTTATCAAACTAGAAAATCATTTATCAAACACCCCTAATAATATAAATAAAATAATTACTAAAAATTACTCCTTCCAATCCTTAAAGTTGTTTTCATTTGTCATTTTGATTGTTCTGTTTATTGTTTTCATAAAAAATCTTTCTACTTATATCATAAATTTTGGAAAAAATTAACCTTGTACACCCTCATTTTAATATTTTTTTAGAAAATATTTTAATATTTTAATAATGCTTATAATAACTATATATCTTCCATTAACTCCATTTAATAATTTTCATATTATTTATGATTTCTACCTGTTTTCTACTTTAAAATATGTTTTTTGAAATAATTGTGATTTTCATATTTATTACACTAACTTGTTTTCAAATATTTTTATGGTAGAAATTTCTATAAGGATAGGAGGGAATAAATTAGCACCACCATGACATCTCAATTCTAATCTCACGTGGGAAATATTTGCACTTGATCACCCTTTTGACTCTTCACTCTCCCAACCCCCCAACACCTTTTCTTTTCCTTTTCTTTTCTTTTTCTAACTTCTGTAAATCTGTAAACTAACCTAAAACCTTTGAAACTTAGTACACAATATCTTGTTGATGTACTACAAATCTAGTCACACTGCATAGATGTTTTAGAGGGAGAAATTAAGGAAAAAATTATCAACATTCTCTTCTTATTGTGAAAATAAAAAACTTCAATTTTCCTTTTTTTTCTTAATTATGATAATTTTTTGTAATTAAAGAAATCTATGTCTTATTATGTTGGTGAAATCCAATCTTTTGGGACTAAAATAGTGTAATCAAGAAGATGAAAGTGAGATGGGTGGCAATAAAAAGTGAAGGAAAAAAAGGAAAGATGAAATGGGGTGGTTTTCTTATGATTCTTTCTCTTACAATTTTCTCTCTTTTTACACTTTTATTGCTTGCTAGATATACTCTTAAACAAACCAATGCTTTTGATAATGGAGGTTATGATTTTCAGTCCCTTTCTTCATTTACTATCTTTGCTTGGAAACCCATCTTTAGAAGCTCAGATCTTCCCAGAAATGTATGTTTTTCATCTGTTACTTCTTCAATTTTATGAATTTTTACTATTTAATTGAATCTGGTTTGCTAATATTTTGTTGCTGTTATGCTTGTTTTTGGGTCTCTGATTTGATGTGGGTGGGCCAAGAGCGGAATTTAGACTCGCGTCTGCCTTGGTCATAGCTCGGGTCGGTTCATTTGATTAAAAATTATTAATATTGAAATGTGTAATGTAGAGGGGCTTATTCGAGTCATCAAGTTGATTTTAGATCATGTGTTTCGGGTTGATTTAAAATCGGTTCATATGTCTCATTATTTTTTACATAATTTTAAAAAATTGACAGGCAAACTATATTTGTATACATGTAAAGCTGAATGTTCGGTCCACAGAATTCGCCCCTATCAAGACCAATTATTTTTATTATGGATGATTTTGGGGGTTAATTGTGTTATTTTCATTAGCATTATGTTGAGTTATGGGATTAGTGTAATGATGTATAACAGTAGTACCTTAAAGTGAACCCTTTTAGTGAATGTTTTTGGGTTTTGTAGCAACTTGCAGGAAGTTTCATTTTCATGTTTGGTATCTTTTGCCATTAAAGTTGGGTCCCTGTATAATTGGATCTTTAGATGGTCCCTTTCTTCAATATTTGTTTATACTATATAGCAATCTAATTTTCCAAGGGTATTTGATTTCATGGGTGCTTTAAATTTGTCCTTAAATTTCCAATCTTTGTGGAAAATATTGTATATATTGTGAATTGTGATCAATGTTACTCGGATTCGGGTGCGCTCATATTGGATGAAGGTACATTATCATATTTGATTAATGTGTGAAAAATGCTGATAAGACGATAACTATGTCGCAGTTTCGATGATTTAACACATGTAATTGAGGTAAAATAAAGACTTCACTATAGAATAAGTGAGACGTATTCAAAACAGATTCGATATTCACCTAACCTTATAACCAAACCCAATTTGGCCCGACTTAAAAATAGATTTACAATTATGTAAAAATCAACTGAACACAGAACTCTACCCGAAACACCTGAACCGAAATCAACCCGATAACCCGGATGACACCTCTCTTAAATATCACCATTCACCACTATAACTTACTATTATCATAAATGCTTTTCATGTTTGTCCTTTTTTTTTTGGTGTTAAAGCAGAGTCCCCTGCACAAAAGGCTATGGGGCCCAGTTAGGGAGTTGGGTTCTTTGCATCCTCATGCCAATCCTCAAGGACCCTATTCTGGTAAGTGATTTCTCTCTGCTTTTTACTTGGTACTACTATTCTATTTCTATGCGTTCAGTTCTTCATGTAGTATTGGCCTTTGAAAAATCAGACAAGGGTTAGGTGCTTTCTTTTATTACAAAGAGCTTTATTCCTCTATTACCCATCTTCCTCATTGATTAGTTTATGTTGTTGTAATTGTGGCATGCATGGCTTTTGTAGGGTTATGGTTTTTGATGTCAGAAATGTGGTTAGGAATTTGGAGAGAAGTAATTGTCTTTGTTCATGGTGTAGGACGTGTGTACTAAGTACTAACTAAACTAGATGATTAATTTTATGAAACTAGATGATTATGTTTTGCTTAAACTAAACATGATGAGACTACGCTTTACACTAATTCTTTATTGAGGCCGTCTCTGACTCTCTGTAGGAAAGAAGAATAACAGTAGACTATTTTATTTTATATTTTATTTTATTCTATTTTAGTTTCCTTAATTTTAATACTCCTATTTCGTAATATTTTGGTTTTCTTACTAGATGATCAAATTATGTATAAATAGAGGTGTTCCTCTTATTGAATGATTAATACAAATCCAGTATTCACCAAATTAAACCCAAATCGAATTGCGCACTATGAATTTCTACATGGTATCAGAGTCAATGGTGTTTTCCGGGGGCCAGTGATCGGCCACGGCATTCATCATTAACAAGAAAAATCAAAACCAAACAAAATTCAAAAAAAAACCAGATCAAAATCAAACTAAAACCAGAACAAAATCAAAACAGAAAAAGTAAAACCCGAAAAAAAGATGATTTCCTTGGAACGAATGTTCCAAAGTATCCAAACATATAACCAAAAAATCCCCAAAGTATCCAAACATATAACCAAAAATCCATACTTACACAAATGTTTCTGAAAATTTGAATTTTACAAATTATACCAAGTGGTGTAATGAAATTAAAAAAGAAATAGCAGATCGGTGGCGGCTCAATCATATCATTGCCGCCTCCTCCAGAAAACAAAGATCCTCAATGGAAACAAAACGATGCACAAGTGATGTCATGGATACTTTACACCCTTGACACCACCATTGCCAATGCTGTCCTTGACCATACTACAAGTGCCTATGAATTGTGGACATGGATTTCCACCTTTGTTGGGCTCGTCACTGAGGAAAAGGGGAGCGAAAAAGGGGAAGAAAGCCGGTTTAGAATTTGGAAGTTCATCATTCCGGCGAAGTGATGAGTTCAAGAACGAAAAAGTTGCCTCAAAAGCTCCAGTGAGTCACCGAAACGGTGGCATGACTAATTTCGCCATTCTCACCAAGAAAACTTGAAAACAAACATCCTAAATCTAAGAACCCGAAAATTAGAATTCATCAACAACAATTAAAATCAGAAATCAATAACCAAAATAGAAGATTCGAAACCGAATTTAGATCAAGAGGGCCTAAATCTAGAAATCAGCAACCTCAAATACCACGATTCAAGCACAATCTCAGAAACACAAAACCCAAAGGCCACAATCGGATCTCATGGTGAGAAACAAAACCAACAATTCGAGATCCCATCTTGGTCACCCAAGGGTCCACTTGAGTGGGTCCGTTTCCCATTCAAGTCTTTCACCCTCTTTCAACCCTAATTTTCTTCATTCAACCCATTCAAATCCTTTACCCGTTTTCCTATCCAAACTAAAAAATTTGAAAATCAATTATGACAAATTAGCCATAAAAATTATCAAAATGTCCTATGTAAAATCAAAAGATCAACTAGCGGATTTTCTAATCAGGCAATTGGCTCAAAAGCATTGAAGAATATTTTTGGCAAGTTCGGTATCGGTGATCCCAAGACCAAACTTGAGGGGAGTGTAGGAAAGAAGAATATCAGTAGAATATTTTATTTTATTCTGATTTAGTTTCCTTAATTTTAATATTTCGTAATATTTTGGTTTCCTTATTAGATGATCAAATTATGTATAAATAGAGGTGTTTTTCTTATTGAATAATTAATACAAATCCAGTATTCACCAAATTAAACCCAAGTCGAATTCCACACTATGAATTTCTTCAGTCTCACCATGAGATGACTTCAACTGGGTCAAACCTAAACTATTAACAAAAAAGCTTTCTCTACAAGTGTGAATTTTGATTTATTTATTTCTTCAAGTTGTTTTACTAATGGAACTTTTATATGGACTCGCCTCACAGTGAGGCGATCTCATACAAGACCTGCTGTTAAATTTATTTGTCATGATTAAAAATGGCATTGACTTAAATATGACCCAAGTTGAATGAATCATGACTCAGATTTGATTCTAACAAAAGCTAAATCGAACTACTTGTTGCCTAATTTTTCGAAGGATCATGTCTTTTATGGATTTATAAGGTCTCAAATGGGTAATTGAAAATGAAAAGAGTTTTAGAAACAAAGCAAATGAGTTAAAAGATATGGTTATAAGTTTCATTCATTACCTTAGAAAATTTGGCTCCATGGATTTATCACTTACATAACGAAACTCTCACCCTGAAACTTTTCTTCATGATTTTCCATTACCACCTAACCAAATGGTAATTTATTGGAATGTGTTTTGTGAGGAAAAACACTGATTAGAGGACAACCATAATCATAAACCTTGTCAAGTAGTTTTTGTAGCAAAGTTACATTAAATTTCATTTCCATTCTCGTCATTTAATACCAATAATAAAAATGGGCTAAAACTTGACCCTTTCCCTCAAGAGTAAAAAATATTTGGTGTCAATAGGACCCACAGTTTCAGGAAGAATGATTCGAAAATGCACTACATTTTGTTTTGGTGATGAATTGATTCCATATATGATCTCATTACTCATTAGAACAATGGTCATGTAGATTTTTACTTAGTATGTCGTCATGACTTTGTACTGTCTTCCTAACTTGTTACAGCTCCCAATTTGCAATCCACGGGCTTTCTTTTCGTCCGGATTCGAGGGGGTTTTCATGAGATTCGGAATGCAGTAAGAATGCTATATATTGTCTCTTCTTATAAAGATAGAGTAAAATACCAAGTTAATAAAGTGCATTGGATGTAACATTTTGTGAATTTAATTGTTGTGCAGATCTCAGATGTTGTTGCTGTAGCACGGCTACTCAATGCTACTCTTGTGATCCCCGAGATACTCTCGACCACTAGTAGTAAGGGAATTAGGTCGGTTATTTCCCTTGCCACCTTTTGTTGTCATCTTGTATTTTTTTATTATTGGCAAAAGCTTTGTTACTTGGACTCTTCATTTTGCTTCACGTACCCGTGTCCGATCCTTGATGCTCGGACATTGGTATGGCAAATAGACATACTTGACTCTTGGACACGTACTAGTATCCGGCATCAATACTCAAGTCCATCTAACATAGGTCAAAAGTAACGTAGTTAATGGAAAACTTTTGGTTTACTTGAATGAGTGGTCTTTGCAGCTCAGAGTTTAAAAGTTTTGCTTATTTATACAACGAAGATCAGTTCATAGCAGCATTAGCCAAAGATGTCAATATTACTAGAACTCTTCCTAAGAATATTAAGGAGGCAAGGAAGAAAAAGGCCGTCCCTTTGTATAGCGTGCCAAGTTCAGCATCTCCGTATTTCTATTTGCATCAAGTTTTGCCTATGTTGAGGAAGCACTCTGTTGTCGAACTTGTGGTCTCTGATGGTGGCTGTTTGCAGGTAATGGGCGGTTCTAGAAGCTACTGTTGTATCAGCATAATTTCATTCACACTCGAGTTATTATGTACACATTTTCAATTTATTTCGATCGGGTTAAAGATTATGATGATCTATATTAGAATGATTCAAATCATGTGCATTTCTTGTGTATGGAAGTTGCAAATGATGTTTGCTACCAAGGGTAAGATGAAAACAACCTCTTTGTTATCACTTACAAGGGTAAGTTGCGTACATCCAGACCCCCCAAACCCATTTTTCTATTGGGGAGATGGAGTGTTGTATCGTGTCCTGATATTTTGGAAATATTGGAAAGTACTTCTCGTTTGTTGACTTTCTTTTCGCGGATATATGGGTTGTCTACATTTGTATGACGACTTTATTGTTGTTTTCTAAGTTAATTATCAGTATATCGTTATTTCGAATGCAGTCAAACCTTCCTCCCGATCTTAAAGAGTATCAGAGGTTGAGATGTAGGGTTTCTTTTCACGCCCTTCAGTTCCGTCAGGAAGTCCAAGAGCTTGCCACAAATATTTTGAGAAGGTCTAAGTCCTATACTTATGTCCTCGTTTCTTAATACTCCTTTTATTCTAAAATAATCGACTGTGTATTTTTGTTCTGTTTCAGATTACGACTCCCTGGGAGGCCGTTCATTGCATATGAACCAGGGATGACCAGAGAGGCTTTGGCATACTATGGGTGCGCGGAGCTTTTTCAGGTAATGTATCCGGAAAGCATGGATTATGGCACTGTGCTCGATAGTTGCCTTCATGTTTAAGCAATTGGTTAATGTCTAGCTAATTTTTAAACTTATGAAGGATGTGCATATGGAACTTATTCAACACAAAAGGTCATGGATGATAAAACGAGGAATCATAAAAGGAAAACTTTTAGTGGATTCCGCTGAGCAAAGGCTCAATGGTTCGTGTCCTCTCATGCCGGAAGAGGTTAGAAAGTGGAAGCTTGTCAACAATCTCGCGATAATATGTTTTTTGAACTAAATTCTAAACAACGTTTTCTCATAACTTACCTTTTGAATCAATATTTTCTTTTTTTAGTTCGTTAGACAAATTATCGCTACTCCTCACCGTTTTCATTTTGTGTTCTTTCAGGTTGGTCTCATTCTTCGTGCCTATGGATATCGGGCTGACACATTGATATATGTCTCAGGTGGAGAAATATTCGGTGGCCAGAGAATACTAATCCCGATGCATGCAATGTTTGATAACATAGTTGATAGGACTTCTCTTAGCACTAATTATGAGCTTACTAGGCTATACGGTCGTGAGGTAAATCCGGTGAACCCTCCATCTAGAGTGCCCTTTGCAATAGTAAAAGAAAGTAAGCTAGAAGCGGGGCAAAAGGCCGGTCCAAGGCCCCATCCGTTACCACCCCCTCCTGCGCGGCCAAAATATCCGCACAATATTGAAGGGTGGTGGGGTTGGGTAGCTGAGAGCGATAATGAACCTGATAGTACCGTGATGGAACTCAGAACTAATGCTCATAAGTTGCTCTGGGAGGCCATTGATTATATTGTTTGTGTGGAAGCTGATGTTTTTATCCCGGGATTTGATCGTGATGGCAAGGGACGCCCGAATTTCGCAAGCTTGGTTATGGGTCACCGTCTGTATCAATCTGCTGCCGCGATTACATTTAGACCAAACCGGTAAACTCGTCTTTCTATGCTCATTTGCTTGTGAATTCACATTTGTCATGTTATAGTTCTTGGTGGTGCTTTTATCAAAAAATGACATCCTATAAACTTTGCTTTCATTGCATAGTGCAAAAATGTGATCACGGTCACGATATATCCCTTGAACCGGCATTTGGAAACCTTTTCAACTTGGCTGATTCAATACAATGCAGCCTTGTATTTTGCACTATGCTTTCGTGTCCAATTCACTCTTTGTTCATTTGCTTTGCTTGGATTTGTGTTTAAATCTTTCTTTGTTCATTTTCGGCAGAAAAGAAGTAGCTAAACTCATAGACGATCTTCGAGAGAGCATGCACCCAACTAACCGAACATGGCTTTCATCAATACGAAAGCATCTAAAACAAACATTGCTTGATGGTCTTGTGGAAGCATTCAACTTGTCCAAACCGCTCTCCTTTCTCTCGCATCCCATTCCTGAGTGTTCTTGCTCAAGAGGAGAAAACAGCCCTTCAACCGATTTCAACCCACGAGCTGCTTTGAAAATTCGGAGAATCTGCCCTGCTTGGATGGGCGTCAGTACAAACTTGAGGCGAAAAGAAAAGGAAACCGATGATGAAGTTTATGTCGATGATGGCTTTATATCGTCATTTTTTGTACGTGCAACGGGAAAGCTAGGGGTAGATATTGGAGGAAACGGAAGCCAAGAAGAAACACGGTTGGAGGATCAAGATGAGCTCGAAAATGGGGACAGATGACAAAATATACAACACATTTCCTCGAGATCGTGTACATAAACAAACATTGGACAGGTTGGAAAATTTTCGTACTTCTGCTATTGATTGGCATCTTTCCGATTCTTTGGCCAGCAGCATTAACTCAAGTAAGTCTAGTTAGAAGCATTTGGCTGTTTTTCACATATAATTGTTTGAAAATGGCTATGAATTTATCTTTATAGTCCCTCCACATTAGATTTTTTGTTTTCATTTACATAGAGAAATATAGTAGATGATACTTGATCAGTGTCAATTTACCATTTCAGCAAATGCAAATGGTAGATGATATTTTATCTTTTTTTATTACAAGGTAGGCTGTGAGGAGGGCATAATTAGGTGAGAATCGAACTAAAGACCTTATCTAAGGAAATGGTAGTTGCTTGAATTAAGACAAGACCTAATTCTCCATTATTTTACTCGCAATGTTTGACTCGTATGCCTCAAATGGTAGGTATTACTCATGTGATTGTACTAGTTTGTTATAAAGTATTAGAGTAACATAACACATTGAATTGTTTGTGCTTCATATTTATGTAAAGTTGTAGATGATATATATAGTAAGGATCAGTCAAATTTAATCCATTTGTTACTACAAATGAAAGGTTGATTGGAATTGGAATAAACATGTTAAAGTGTGTTTAACAAATGACTTTTTGGTTGACTTTTGTCTGGTTGAACAACTATTAAGTGTTTAGTAAATAACTTATAAGTTAAAACAAAAAAAAAACGTGTATAGCTTTTTTATTGTCTTTATTTTTTTGACCCACTATTTCAGCCGATAACTTTTTTTCCTATCATCTTCATCACAATTTGTTTAACAGCTAGCAAATCAGTAATTTAGCTAGTCAAATCAACCATTAGAACCATAATGGTTGTTTGTCATATAGAACCATAATGCTTGACTTATAGACTAATTATTTTCAAAGATCGCATAACTTTCAAACTGGTTGGTTGAATGGATGTGCAATTGAGGAAAGTTAAAGAAAAAAAAGACAAATCACAGGAATTGTTTGTGATTGGTAAGACTTGTAAGAAAGACAAGTCAAAAGTTCATAGTCATCCAATTATCTCTATGATGTACAAATGAAATTAACTTATGTTTATAACATTATTTTAGTGAAAAATCAAAGAAATGGGTCCCATTTTTAGCTTAATGCCCAAGATAGTTTCTCTATATAAATGAGACATAGTTGTAAAACATTTTCAAAAATCATAAACATAATCAAATTTGGTGTTCTTTCAAGAAGAAGAAAATGTTGAAGGTTACAAGTAGTAGTTGGTATTTGGTGTTTTTGATCAATTCTTTAGTTGGATGTTTTGGTGCATCTTCCTTAAAAGAAGTCGGGCAAACAACCACAACTATTCAGACTACCAATGAAGCGGGTCGAGATCAGTTGGTAGCTGCTTCAAATCACTTCTCCTCTGTACATAAAATTCGATTTGATCTCTAAAATTAATAATTCAGGAATAAGAGTGGAGAGTCTTTCTATTTTTGTACAAGATGGTGAGGACTTGAAAATAGGTTGTAATGCTCACATATGTTTTGATTTCATAGAATGATATTATACAAAGCAAAATCTTATACCATATAAGGATGAACATATTATAAGATGCACTTGTGAATTTAATTTAAGGTTGCAATGTAGTATTGTAATCACCTGATTAAAATTACACGCCTATTTAAATTTACACATTGTAATATCAAATGGTTTCATCGAGAGACACGTTTCATATAAGCATTAATAGCTGATCTTATACATATTATAAGAATATAAGCTCTTTATTTGAGGTTGTTTTACCGAAAAGCAAAACTTGGTGATTATAAACAAATGCAACAAATAATGAATGATTTGCGATTTTTCTTTATACCAATCTTTAATCAACCCATTATATGTGTTCCAACTTTTTATCTATGTGCCCACACTCTTGCCATGTGATATGAATCTAAAATACATAGTGCTTAATTGATCAATGTGCTTTTTATCCCATACTTATTTATACAAAAATCAAATCATTGAGAGGGACAAAAGCAAGACTTTTGCTAAATTTTTATTCTATTTCTTAGAAATAGATTAAATTGGTTATAAGACATATAAAAATAATACGAGATAAATATTTTAAAAAAATAAAATAAAGATCAATTTTAAAATTACCATTTTTAAAACTATGTAATAATCATTTTAAATATAAACTCTTACTTATGATCTATTCGTTATATTATATGGTTTTAAGGCTTGACAAGACCCAAATCATATAGAAGAATAATACTTTAGTTTTCTATCACTTTTATGTGTATATATTCTTAAGCTTGCTCAAAGTCAAATTTAACCCAAGATATATATATGTAGTAATTGCAAGTTAAGCTGAAGTATTCACAAGATAATATTTCAAAAAAAATAATATACGATAAAGAAGTTTTGAATCAAATATATTTAGCGTACACGAGTTGAAATTTAATTACTAATCGAAAGAACGATAACACAAACATACACTTTGACCAAATTGATTTAAAATTGCTATTTATGGTCTTGTGTAATCTAAAAAATTTTTAAATTAGATAAACGCAAATCAGAATTTAAAATATTTTAAAAACTATACATTATTTTTTTAACCATAAATAAGACAAAACTACCAAATATAATCTCAAGCTCGGGTTAGAATTTGGGGTCGAGTTTGGGCTAGACCTCAATTATTGTTACTAGGGGTGTAAGTAATTTGGTGAAAAATCGAACACCAAATCAAACCAAATTGAATAAGTAATTTGGTTTGAACATATTTTAAATTTGGTTTGGTTTGGACTGAACTTTAATTATAATTCGGTGTTCGGTTCGGACGCGGTCTAGGGTCCAATAAAACCGAAGAACTGAAAAAACTGAAATGTTAAAGACATGTTATATCTTCCATTTGATTCATTAGAATTTTTGCCCTTATTTCAGATTTTTGTTAAAAGTTTTTTACTTGTTCAAATTAAAAATCCTTAAATTATTAATATCTATTTAGGAGCTTTAGAAAAAATAAGTTTGAAACTTTACATGCAAATTTGATTTTCGGTGCAAAATATACAAATCGGTGCAATTCGGTCTATTCGGTTCAATTTGAATTGGTATTTTAAAATTCGGTTCGATTCAATTTGGATTATAAATATTATGAGTTGGATTTGCACAGAAAATATCAAAATCGAATTTTATTCAGTATGATTTAGATTTGTATCGAATCCAAACCAAAAACCAAACTTTCACCCCTAATTAAAACTACTTACTACCCATCAATATAATTAAGGAAAAATTATTTTGAATAATTCCTTCTATTGCGCATTTGCAGTAAATAATGTATTATTTCCAAATAATTCAATCTTTGTCTATTTTTTGCCGATAACATCCCTTATTACGTTTTATCTGGCTACTGTATGTACCTAACACCAAAAAGTAGTAGTGGTAGACCAACGAAGAAGCATAAGGATGAAGAAGTGACTGTAACAGCTAGTAGAAACCAAAAGTAGCCGGTTAAAATATAATAAGGTGTTGTCGACAAATTACATTTGATTATTTAAAAATAAAATCAATAATAGGAATTATTCACGCCAAATGAACAATAAATGGGATTATTGTGAACAATAAGTAGAATTATTGTGAACAAATTTTTGTATGAACTATTTTTATGACGTAATCAAGGAGAACAAAAGGATAATTTAAAATAACATACCATAAGTGACTTCTATTCTCTTCTCTAATTTTAGGGCAAAATTTTCGTCCCACCCGCCATAACTGTAACCTTTCAGCTTTATCTCTCTAATAATGGTGAGAACTATAAAACCTCCTCACCACCAGAATCACGAAGAGGAATATGAGGATGCCGAAGATGTTGCTGCTGGTACTGACACTTCTTCTCACCGAGGTTTTTTCTTCTCTTTTCTCTTTAATTATGGAAATGTGAATTGCGATGTATTTGATTCAATTCGATTGAATTGTGTTGAATTGGTGAAATGATGTTGAAACAGAAGGAAAAAGTGCGGAGCAAAAACCTAATAATTATAGGTCCAAACATTCTGAGACTGAGCAGCGTCGAAGAAGTAAAATCAATGAAAGGTATAGTAGTTTTGGTTACAATTTTGGAATTAACGTTTCATTTTGAATGTTATTGCGATTATATTTTTAATTTTATGATTCTTTGATTGGTTTTTCTGTTTTGCGATGAATTTATGTTATTTGATTTTGAAATGTTGAATTGATTCTAAGTCAAATTAAAAACATTACTTCAAAAATCAAAAAGATTTATAAAGAAATCACTTATGAGGGGCGCTAGGCGGTCGGCTACCCGTATATACCAAGAACCGGCCATGCGGCAGTAAGTGACGTCTTTTCCTACCAAATCGACTATATTATTTCATCAATTGGCAAATAATTCCCTGAAAGTAATCTAGACGTTGAGTTAAAATCGGAAATGACATTTTAATGACTATAATATTTCTAAGCTCTATTCTGCAGTGAAGTGTTGATACTTCAATGGAAGAAACTTTTTTATTGTATGTTATGCATGGCGAGTAATTTGAATGTTGAAGTTTTAGAAGCAAAAGAGCTAATGAACTAGAGATGAACGTTGCAGTTTTTGAGGGAAAAGAGCTTATGAACTAGAGGTACAATATCTCCCATGTATTGTAACGTATTGACTGTTCATTAACAAATAGTTTATTATGAACTAAAAGGTCGTGAAGTGAGGGATGAGGGTGATTGGTTTTTTGACCTGTCATGTCCAATATTATTTTCCATCATAAAGTATCACTATTTACTTCCACCAAGAAAACTTTTATTGTATGTCAATCTTCATTCTAATTCCACCCTTAGAGGTGTTTATCGGTGGTAAGAAATATCATTGAAGAAAAAGTTTTACATTTAGCTACGTACAACATATGGAAGAGAAGATAAATAAGAAAGTATATGTTCGTTGACCTAGCTCTCGGGGGTTGTGCTTAGACTTCAAATGCTGAAGGATGTTTATCTGCCTGAAACTGCAGAAAAACTTACCATTGGGGTTCTATTGCTCTATGCACTTAAGTGGACCTATTTACTTTACTTAGCTTAACCTTTTCCATTTCAACATAACATATGTGCTGCTTCATTGCCTCTTGATATGTGAGCTATTACTATTGCGTCTTATTGAATGGTAGGAGGAGTTGCCTTATGCAAACTTGGTATCTTGTCGATTGCAAATTGGGTTGTGGAAGTCTATTGCCTCTTACAAAATACCCACATGCGTCATCAATGGGTTCCAAAATTTTTAATGCTTTTGAATAATATGCAACTTCTACAGTAGGATTTTGAAAAACTATTTGTTCATATTTGTCCTCAACCCCATATCTGTCCTCAACCCCTACACCTCCCCCCCCCCCCCCACCTTTTTCCCGTCCCTCCCAACATAAAAGGAGAGTCGACAAAGTTGGAGTATTCTGTCCAGCAATTGTACATTTGACACTTGGTTAAATTTCTCAGGTTTCAGATATTGAGAGATCTAATACCCCCGAATGATCAGAAGAGGGATAAGGCTTCGCTGTTGCTAGAGGTGCATTTTTCTTTCACTTGCTTCTGTTACTTACTTACTACCGTAGAGGTGCATTTTTCTTTCACTTTTGTTACTTACTATCATAACATTGTACTATTTTCTTTATATTACATTTGTTTTGAAAATGGTTTGTCGTTTTGAAGGTTATTGAGTACATTCAATATCTACAAGAGAAAGTACAAGTGTATGAAGGGTCCTATCAGCAAGTATGGTCTCATGAGCCAACTAAATTGACACCGTGGGTGCGAAGCTGTTGAACCTGTCACTTTTCTTGTTATTGCATCTAGATTGTGCTTGATATCTTTGATGGTGCTTTGTTTTTTTTTGCTTTTATGATTTTGTACTGAAGAAAAGTGTGTGTTTTCAGTATATTTATTTGTGATTAAGCTTATTCGTAGTATAGTGTGATGTCTGGTTGGCTTTTAAGGAAAGGAAATTGTGGAATTTTGCCGCTTTCTTTTAGATTTCTTTATGTACATGCCCTTTTTTGGTATGATTGAAAATTTGGTGGTTTTTTGAAGGTCAAATTGCTTTTCACAGCTTATCAAAATTTTGTTTCTTTGGCTTGTCATTGAGTGGAAAGTGATGTGTGGCTTTTACTCTTGTAGAGAAATTTGGCTCTTATTTTTCACACGGGACGGGGGGGCGGCTAGGGGGATCTCTCTTTGTTGTGTATGTGGGTGTAACAAATTTGCAATTTTCCTCGAAGATAGGTCAAACTTAGGAGACTTGTCCTCGAATTTTCTATTGCCTTTCTTGCATTTTGGCTGTAATGGTTTTGAATAAGAAGGAAAGTATCCTTGAGACTAGATGAAATATACTAGTAGTGACAGTCTCTTAATTCTTCCATACTAAATTTGTGGCCCTATAGAAAGTCAGATTTCAATTCTTTGATGCGCCAAAGATCCTCACACTATCTCTCTGGGTGCAATAGAGGCTTTTTGATAGATACCAATTACCAACATGTAAACCAAACATCTAATCACCTGATGCTAGGGTTACCTTGGATGTAACATGCATACTTTTTTTCCCTAGGATTCCCTTTAGTGTTTAGATTTTGCTCGTGGATTTTTACTAAAAGACTAAAACTACATAATTTGTCCATTGTGCCCGTTAATAATTTTCTGGGTAGTGCAAATTGTTTTTCCTCAAGCCTCTAGGAGTAAAAAAGATGGTATTGGATGGGAAAAATTAATGAGGTGGGCCCTTTTAAGTATAGAACTAATGTTTTGTGCTCGTCCATGGAAGACTTAAGAAATAGAGACATATCTTTATGCTGCTAAGTTGACATTAGGGCCCTTAGTTGCACTTGTCTTGGACTGATTGCCTCTAAAACCTATGATTAATGCTTTATGAACTCTTCGGTAGTTTGGTATATGGTGAAAACTTCTGCTAATTTTTTTTAGCTTTTTTGGTTTTTTTTTTTTTTTTGGTAATTATTGGTTATTGGGGTATCAAAGAATTTTAGTGAATGTTTTATATATTTGACCTATGTATGAAGACTCTGAAGAAAAGAAAGTGAGTTCTCACAAAGCTTTATGAGAAGCAATCGTGGTTCCTAGAAAATCATGTCGGCAATGGAGTTTTTTTACCTTTTTTGGTCTCGTATCTACCTTTTGGCTTGTTTTACATGAATGATTAAAACCTTGATAGTAGTAGGTCTTCATTTTTTGATCTAGATGCTATTTTTATTTTCGTTGAACTGTTTTTTTTTAAAAAAAGTCTTCACTTGTTGCAACTGTTTGACAGAGAGCTAATCATGGACTAGTGGACAACTTTGTTAATCATTCACAGGCCATGAAAAATGGCTTTTTGGATGAGAATACTGCAGTTCAACCCATGCCAAGCATGCAAGGCTCAGTGGAATCAGAGCTCAGTGGGGAATTTCCTTACCGAGCAGATCATGCTGTCAGGCCAGTGAACCCTGTTATACCCTTGAGCATTTCTTTGCCGTCAAGTGCATACCCTCCTGGAAGAGGAATTCAACTAATCGAGAATCTTGCTTTTCAACCTCATGGATCAGTTGATGGTGCTATTATAGGAACTGAAGACAGGCCACTTAAACGGGGTTCAAGTAGTGTCTCTGATGTTTATTCTCAAGAGTATGTGCTTTTTAGTTTAATGTATATATGCTTTGCTTAAATTGATAAAATTTCCTGGTTTTAGTTTACCTATCTCTTGATTATTGGGGATTATAAAATTAACTTTATATCCACATATAGTTTCTATATTGAGTCAAACGTATAACTGCTTTGATATCTTATTAAAGCTGATTGTGGTTATGGTGTATGTGTGTGTGTGTGTGGGTTGTGTACATTTTTGTTGATATTGCTCCTCTTGTTTTGGAGTGAACAATTAGTGAATGCCCATTTTCTGTTTCCTACTCTAATGTGTGCCTTCTTTTTATTATTCTTGTGAGCTTTGTGCGACTCTTTTTATTTAATGCCCAACACGCTGTATCTATTGTAATTGCAAGTTTGCAACTTGGAGAGGGGGGAGAGGGGGGGGGGGGGGGTCATCTGTTGGCAGTTGGCAGCAAGTATGATGGGAACTTCTTCCTTGGTTAGAATTGATCATTGATGTTTTATGTCTGGGATGAAGTTCTGATAGTGAAAGGTGCTTTTTAACTTTGCGAATGTTCATGTCTTTATACTGCTAGTCGTGTCAACTGTCACTCTTTGATTGAATACATTCACTTTGCCGATTCATATTTTAGGAAATAAATGTAAGTCCTTGATTTTATCTCTTCATTCTTGTTTAAGTGATAATGTCTTCTCTATGATAATGCCATCTGCATTAAGAATTAAGATCTATCTCTTGGACTCTATTGTATTGTGGTGGTCCTTTGATGTTCATGACAAGACTCCTACTCCAACCCAAAAAGGAAGAAAATGAAATTTGAAATCATTTTCCAATGAAGGTGCTTACAGTGAATTTACGAATTGATGCCTGATTTTTTGGTGTTGTACAGACTACTTAAGAGACTTACCCAGTCACTGCAGACTTCTGGGGTGGATGTATCACATGCCAATATCTCGGTTCAACTTGATGTTGGCAAGCAAGTACATAGTGGCTCGAATGCTATTGCACCATCTGTAGGCGTATGCTCTCAGGTTCTTTTTGTTTATCATTATTGTTTGAAATTTGAGGCTGACTTATTTCCATTGATATTATGCTGAGATGACATCTACAATGCCTACTTGACTCTCTAAAACTTTACAAACTGATTTTTTTTCCAGTTGTGAGCCCACTTTCTTGTTTATCTAAAATTAGGTAGTTGTAGACCTTATTGAATTGAGCGTTTTTGAACTTAACCAGATGAAAAACCGATATCACTCGTATTGCACACTGTCCGTGATGAATAAGCTATAATCAGAGTTATATATGAGTCTGACCTGAAAGAACCAGAACTAATCTGATAGACTTAGCAACCTTTTTGCCTGATCTTCTGTCGTTTTTTCTCCGCACTACGCTATTGATCATTCCTGGGAGTGGTGCACCTTTAGTCATCTGCTAATTGTATACCCATTCTTTTTGCAAAGCTTACGTCCTAGCAAGATTCATAGTCCAACCTTTCACTTTGTTTTCCGGCCTTCAATTGGCTAGTGTCGGCCTGCACGTTTTATCCATGATTAATATTAGCTTTATTTTATCTCTTTGCCCCTACCTTCTCTCTCATCGCCTTTTCTGAATAGGAATAGTTTTCTGATGCGTTTGATTAAGATGTCTATTGTTTTTTCAGGATGTTGACAATCAGACTCCAAATAATCAGCCCATATCTCACGCTGTTGAGGTTAGTGCTAAGGAGTCTATTCAGGCTGCCAAGCGACTCAAAACCGGAGAAAGCTAGTTACTTATTAGTCATTTAGCTTCGTTTACGACATGTGATTATTTATGGGGTTTCGGCTCTTCTTTCTTGTGTTCATTTGCCCTCTTTAGGCCAAGGGCAAAGAAGAACCAGGTTGAGTTAGTAGATCAAGAGTTTTTTGGTGTCTATTTAACCTCATCGATCTCGACCACCTGATTGTAGATTCTGTTGTACATGTTTTTTGTGGTAGTGGGTTGTGTTAATGATGCTAATTAATGGTACTTCTATATGCTTGTAAGTTGTAAATCTTTCATTTCCATTGTTTCATGTTTTAGCTTGGCAGTTGCCAGCGCTTCCTGTAATATTAGTTCCTAATGTTTTTCCAATCTATTCGACTGAAAGCTTCTTTTCGTCGTTGATGTTGATGTTAATGTTGATGTCAGAGTAATGGTGTTATACGTTCCCGACTTCAAATGCTTTTATCCTTGAGTCAAATTTTGAGTTATTTGAGTATGTTGTGCATTTTGAGCATAGAATTTACACCCCTAATCTCAATGGAGGTAAAGATTTGCTTTTTTTTTTTCTGTTACAGTGAAATATTGAAGTGAGTTTTTTTTTTTTAAATGTAGTGTAACAAATGTAAGGGGAGGGAGTAGGAATATTTGATTAGTTGATGGTCTTGGTCTTGGTCTTTGTCATGAGCCCATTGTCATGCACAAAGTCAGAGTCCAAGAAGAGAAGTAGCGAATAAATTATACCCGTACCCCACTAGACACTGAGTAATTAGTTGATGAAAGATACATAAAATCTTAAATTGAATGATTTGTTAATCATCTATTGGTCACAAACTCACAATTAACAGCTAATTAATTAATTCTAGCTATGTGGCTTATTGATAAATGTGATTTTTTTTCTTGGATCTGAAAGTTTTACCTTGGTTTTTGGATCACTCAGCCTCTCTTGGAATCTGGATTATTAGTTTATTAACTAAAGTTTTAACCCTCTTAATTACTCCCTTAATGGATTCTGACTTATGCTTCCAATCTCTGTCAGGGGGTCTTAAGTCTTAACTGTTTAATTAACAAGTCAATATGACTTGGATTACATGAGATTCTGCATTTGTTTAATCATTCACACTTAATTAGACTAATAATAAATGTTGATTAGTGCATTTCAGCGCTGATGGTAGTGCATACTGGCATGTAGACTTTTATTTTCTTGTTTTTGTTTTAACTAATTTCAAATGTTCTATAATAATAACAATATGTATCTCTTTCAGTATATTTGCTTACATTTTGATAATGAAATGTAATGAAAAAATGTAAATGCTAATTAATTTTATTATATTTGGTTTGATGAGAAAACTAATATAGATAAATTGAGATGTTGGGATTAGAGAGCACGGAAAATCGGTTTCCTTCTAATCTTCACTCGAAGAAAAATATTTATAAAGAACTAGAAAACTTTTTTCGACGTATTTTTTGCCTGTATATTCTTTCAAACACATCATTTTGAAGAAACATTTTGTTTCAATTAAACACCCTCTTAAAAGAATATAAGTTTTAGATAATTTATTGTTAATATATTCTCTTATCTCTAGTTTGCTATTAAAAAAAAAAGTGCTATGCAAATCCTAAAACAAAGATTTTGAATAGTAGACCAATAAGTATTATTAGTGATGTTGTTAATTAATTGGGGTAAGCTCAAATAAAGAGAATATATTGGGATTAACATCTCTATCAAAGTCATAATCACCCCTCCTAACAACCTTGAAAAAGATAGGCATGGGTTATGATTATTCTACATTTAAATATATTTTTTAATATTCTTAATATAAAATAAAAAAATAAAAAAAATAATAATAAATAGAACTTATGTTGGGATGCCAAGTGCCAAATGCCTGGAAACTTGATTAACAAAAACACCAAAAGCAGGAAAGGTAGCTGGTGGTTTATTCATAATAATTTTTATGAACTTTGAAATTGTCTGCTACCACACTAATACTAGTATTTGTATTTCCTACCTTTTCTCTTTTAAACCACCATTCTTAGATTTACTAGAAATTTCACCGACGATTTTATTTGTGTTAATTTGTTGCTTATAATCTCACTTTTTAGGAGGAATACTCATGCTGTGTTTGGTGCAAGCTAATATTTACGTAGTTGTTGATATTTGCTATTTAATATAATTTTTCTTCTCTTTGAATTTTCTATATCACGTAAATAAAAGTGACAACTTTTTAAGTACAATATAGTAACTTTAAACAGATAAAAACGAGATAAAGACGATAAGTATTAACTATAACGATTATTAAATATTTAAATATCTAATTAGCAGCATATTAACTATACATAACCGATCTTATGTCGGGCCAAACGGAGCTTGACCCCTTGAAAAAATTTAAATCATGTTATAAAACAAAAATACTCCTAAAGTTGTACTTTAAAAAATATGTAATATAGCTTTTTAAGATCATAGTTTCCTATTTAAAGGTTGAGAGTTTAAATTTTGATTTTTTTTTAATAATATCTTTGATCCTATAATTTTCAACTTTAAGATTCCCACTATGCACAAAGACATATCAATAATTTAATATTAATATCCACAAAATAGAAGATATTTGTTGATTATCTCATACTAGTCAACTATTTATAATATTTACGTTTACCTTTTTTACGTTTTGGCATAGTCCACAAAATAGAAAATATAATTAAAATTCTTTTATATATTTTTTTTAAAAAATTATTTTAAAAGGCACTTGAGGGAGTTATCTCTTTAAGATAGCTTTACTATATCATATATGGAGTAAAAGTTTGACATTAAAAAGATCAATTAAAATGATTGGTTAACACATAAAATGGAAAAGTGCAAAAAGAATATGCTTAAATTTTTTTCACATTTTACTGAATACAAATTGCTGATAAAATGTCGATGAAGGAGAGAAGAAGATCTTGCATCTACCATTAGAATTTTGATAAAACCAAATCAGACCCTATTTATTTTGGCGTTTATTTTTTCAATCCAAATCAAACTATGTTTATTTCTATCTCAAAACCACACCCAACCATATTGCACTACTCATATTAATCTATTAATTATTAAAATTATACTATCTCTTATTCCAATTAAATGTCCTTTTTGTTTTGCCACCAATTTTTTTAAAAATAAAAAGAAAAACATGGAACCACAGGGAGAGAAAGAAAAAAACTTATAATTTAATGGTAAATGTGTAAATAGTAGATTTCATGAGGACATAAGCAAAGGAAAAAGTTACTAAATAAGAAAATAAGTCATTTAATATGCATATGCAAAAAGAGAGAATATGACATTTGATTAGAATATGAGAAATACTTAAATTTATTACAATTTAAGCAAATACGATGCAAAACCTATAAAATTTATCTGCATGTCATCCCTAAGTCATGCTTTTTAATTATGCAAGAATCTCGTGCTCATTCGTTCCTTTGAATAAACTATTGTATCTAATTTATAAAACGTAACTTGTGAGTTTGCAACATACTAATCAGTCCCTTAGAGCTTATCGTCTTAAATTATTATTTATAGTATGTTTTGCTTAAATAGGGCAAGTTGGAGGGAACAAAAGAATTATATATGTTCCTTAAATGGGTTTTTCATCCATATACTTTATCTCTTATTTGATCATTCTCACGTTTAAATTTTTGTTGTCTCATAGCCTCCTAATCAAAACCAAAATATTAGGAAAACAAAAAAAAAATAATTTGTGGCAAATTAAAGTGTTTATATTTACATTTAATTTAGTTATGCCCTTTTCAACACGAAGTATAAAAGTGGACTAAATTATACCAATAAAAATGATGTGGTAACCATAACTTGAACATGACGTTTAAGTTGATAGCAACTTCAGACTTTAGAGTTCTGAATTTTATTAATTTCGGATTTAGGAGCTTTTCATTCTAGAGAAAATGCAAAAACTTAAAAAGAAATGCTCCAAAATCCATACAATGGGTAACAAGAACATAATTAAATCGGAGCTCGAAAAACACGTAAAAAAAATATCAAAATGCTCACGTGTATATGCAAGTCATACTTCTACCAATGAAAAATGACAAGATATTTTTTTTCTATACATGTATTAAAAACTTATTAATTAACTATAATGGGGTAAAATATGTTCAAAATGTGCAAAAGAAAAGGCCTAAAAAATCATAATGGTTCACCCTATAGCTCGAAAACCAGCCTTTTGCTGAATTTTGTGTATATGTGTATGTGCGTGTGTGCACGATGCAAACTGTGCACAAGTTGTGCATCAGGAACATCCATCGGCATGAAGAGAGAATCGAAAAAAGAGTCGAGGCCATTTGTTATTGTAATGCTTCATCTGGTTGTTGTTCCAAGCACTCGTACGGATTGGAATAGAAATAGTCTTCTTCTTTGGGTTTATTGGGAATCACAGCTCGTGTACGGGGTGTTCCCATACGATCAGCATGAGCTGCCTTAACAGCCGATGAGAACTCATCCCAACTCAACGATTTGGAGTTGTATGCATCGATTAATTCAACCAAAAGCTTTTTATCCAATGTAATCGTCTTCTTGAAATTCATGTATCTGTTGAAATATGTTTGCATGTAAGAAAGAGATTCAAATGCCCTAATCACACAAAAAAAGTTAAAGGGTACGTTCTCTAAGACTAAAAACGACTCAACTAGACTGCTTAAATGAATAGTGAAATATGAGTTAAAGTAGCGTGTAAACTGTATTGAATCAAACTTATAAGTAGTTCGGGAGAATAGGCCTTTAGCCTTAGGGATATAACACAGGTACTTCCTAGAGATCATGGCATTGTTTATGAAAGAATCGAACTTGAGGGTTCTATTGATTGCGCACATTCCTCGAGGGATACAGGTATGGTCTATCCACTATTTCTCCCTGGACCCTGACTTTTGCGTAGATACTGAGATGATTATCATCATGACCATGACCAATTGTGCCAACAAGTCAAATTTTCTCAAATACATCCACAAGAAAACAATGGGTTAGGAATGAGTATGCTACCTGCGATGGCCCTCGACAACTCTCGCCATATTTCCGTCATAAGTAGGAACAAATATATCGCTCTCCAACGAGACCAGATAGTCTAACGCAGCCATCTGAGACGAGCGATTCTGGAAAAACCATAAGTCTGAAGGTTCAAGTAAAGTTTCCTTCCTCACCTGTTGCGACGAAAAAGTCAATAAGTTACCCTCCCAAATCAATCAAAACAAAGCAAGTACTAAAAAAACCAAGGCTCAAATTAGCACGAACCAAATTCGGGAATGCATCAGCTAAGCTAGCCATTCTCCGCTTTCCCCCATATATTTCCCCGGAAGCAATATAAATTTGAGTATTTCGATCAATTCCTAGTGCTTTCAAGGTTAAGGCAGTTTCTTCGGGTGTCAATGGGCAAAGACCTTCTCGTCGTTTAGCATCCGAGTCTATGACTTTATCCTTCCACCAAGTGTAGGCATACCTGTAACGTATAAACAAGCAACATACAAGCCCGGATTAATTGGGTATTGATCGATATTCAACGAGAATTTAACACAAAATACGCAATCTTTACCTCATTTCAGTCAGATTATTCGCCTCATCAGCAGTACACCCATGAGTACAGCCAGAGAAGGCTAACATGTCCTTTTCGTATCGAAGATGGAGCGCCAAAAACGAACCCTTTTGCTTCAGGATATTCACCACCCTTTGCCCTAATTCTTCAATTTCCGGGGTGAATTTCAATGCTTGATAGTTCACCTTACACCGTAGTTTTTGTATATCGACTGGGAACCCATTATTTGCAAGCCGAGCATCAGTTTTGTTCAAATGTACAACCTTGTGTTTCAGAAACAGCGGAAGAATCTGTTTTGGCACGAAACAATTCAGTCGTTACACAATCTTATAACAGTTTTCAATTCATACCGAGTATATAAACAATAGTAAAACACCGTAAGAATATGGAGGTCATGCCGTGCCTTTTGGGGTTCAGATTTACGCAACCTTACCCTTATTAGAGACAACAAAGTGGTTGTTTTCTGTTAGCGAGTATTCTTTTATACATTATTCAATTATACATGGTATGAACTGATAATTGCACACAATTATGACTTCAAGTCTTCAACAAACAAGTTTGAATAATGTATCAGCTCGTTTTGAATGAGACCATACGATCATGAGGCGAGTCCATGTGATTAGCCGTTTCTCTAATTGATTATTTTTAAATTATATGTGATCAGTTTAACAAACTAAATATACATGGGTCATCCAAAAGTGATGATCTCACCCTGAGAACTAAGCTCACCTGGTTTTGATAATAAGAAAGGTCAGACCAACTAACTGGAGCCAGAGAAATTCCTTTGTTTTCATCAAATCTTTGCTTCCATTTAGGAGGTAACTCTTTCAAAATCCGAACTTCATCTCTCAATGAATTTATGAAATGATCAACATCAAAAATGTCTTGGAAATCACTGAAAATAGACCAAAAACCAAAAAGGACCCATTTATTAGAAGTTCTAAACATGATTAAATTCTATACATGGTACTCCCTCGGGCTGATTGAGTATGCTACATTACACACAAAAAACTCACTTTGAAATGCGTAATGTTGCAAGTTCAAAGAGACAGAGTAGTAACCATCTTGTCGATGCAAAACTAGTTTGAAAATTATACCTAGGATCCTTCCAAAATGATTTTTTATCCAACTCGGGAACAATAAGAGTGACATTCAAATATCTAGCAATTGTAACCATATCACATATCTGCAAACAGTAAATCACACACTTAGTAGGAGTAACTATGAGGTTTGGTTAATGACAACAAACCAAATTCCAAATCAAACCCATTCTTGGAATCATATCAAAACTATTTTTACCAATTAAAACCAATTAAACAGGGGTATTAGCACACAAGTTTGATTAGTGACACCAAACCAAATTCGGAATAAAACCCAATTTTGGGATCATATCGAAATTATTTTTACCGATTAAAACCGATCAAACAGGGGTATTAGCATACGAGTTTGATTAGTGACAACAAACCAAATTCAGAAACACATGTGGTTTTATGATCATATCGAAACTATTTCTTATTTATTGAAATCGATGAAGTCAAATATGACTTGGGAATAAATATATAAATTAACTCAGAATTAATTAATGATAATAGTGAACTTACTGCTGCTCTCATTTGATTAAGACCACCATTACAGGATACCATAAGGTAACCATTGTTTGTATAAACCCCTGAAAATATATAATTAAATGACAAATTAGTCAGTCCAAAAGTGTTCCCTAAATTACCAACTGCCAATACCAAACAATGATAACAATCACATGACCAAACAAACAAAGGTATCAAAATACACACAGTTTAATCCACTTACATCACACTAAAGCTATAATTGTAAATAAATACTTTTATATGTTCAATAATAGATTAGAAACCATATACATATTCAATTGAATACATTCAAACTTCCATAATATTACACCACAAAATTAAAATTAACCATAAAAAAAACAAGCAACAACATTGGACAAAATTACCCAAACATCCACCAAAAATTCAACTCACCGACAAAACATATAATAATTCAATTATCATATTTAATTAAAAAAAATTATCCTTTTCCCCAAAAAAGGAAAAAAAAATCATTATTTTGAACCAAAAAACTCAAATTTAATAAATCAAATTTAATAAAAAAAAAATAGTAAAATACCCTCCACCCCATAAAAAAGGAAATTAAAACTCATAATTGACAAAAAAAAATCACATATTGATGAAAAAAAACTCAATTCCAACAATCAAAAGAGGGGAAAAATAAAAAATTCATAAGTGACAAAAAAATCATATCTTGATGGAAAAATCTCAAATTTAAAAATACCCTTTACCTCCAAAAAAATCATTTTTGATGAAAAAATCTCAAATTCAAAAATACCCTTTACCTCCACACAAAATAACCTTAACAAAAATAATTTACCCCAAAAATAGAAAAAAAAAAAAAAAAAAGAAACTGAAAATTTCATTGACAAAGAAACTTACTCTTTGGTGGGCGAGCAATCTTGGGAAGAATAAAAGACTTCTCAACATTCATATGCAAATCAATTGCATAATTTTTCAAAGGATAATGCCAATGTGTAATCACAGTTGGTCTCCAATATTCACCATTTGTAGTCCAATGAATCACAAAAAACCAAAATAAAATAAAAGTAAAAATTTGAATCATCTTTTTCTTGGCTTTTCTGGTTCGAATACTTCTTAATTTTTCCAATTTTGATGCTGAATCATTCAATAATTTCTCTAATTTTATATCCATTTTCCATGCATTTGTTCCGCCATTAACAACTTTTCTTTCCCTTATTAACTCAGATTCTTCAACTTTACACATTATGCAGTTGAAATCTTGTATTCTCTGCTTCTTTTCTGCAATACCCATTAATTATTTTGAGCCAAAATCAAAAAAAGTTTCAATCTTTCCCTCTCATTAAGATTGAAACTTTGTATGAAAAATATTCTGGAAAATGGAACTGAAATCAATAAAAAAAAAAACCCAAAAAAATCGAACTTTGTTGTAAATTTGTTGAAATTTAAGCAAAAACCCAGTAATGTAGGCTAAAATTTGGAGTAAACCCTTGAATAATTCTTTGAAATTCTACCAATTAGGTTGGTAAAACTTCGAGGATAAATTCTAATACTACAAAACAAAAACAATGTAGTTATGAAAATGTTTGGATCCCAGGAAATTCTACCGGAAAACAGAAAAGTGTAGAGAGAGAAAATTTGGAGTAATTTTTAGAGAGAGAATGATTTTGTTTAGAGAACATATTAAAAAATGAGAAAAAACAGATGTACTTATATTGGTATTTGAGATAAGAAGTAGATGCACACACAAAAGCCCATAATTCCGTCGGTGTGTATAGGTTTACCCTAATTCTTGACTGAAGTGGTCTTACCGTGAGACTGACTTTAATTGGGTGAGCTCAAACTGTTTAAAACTAAAGAATCATTTTATATACATGTTTAAATTCAGTTGTTTATGGTTTTTTTTGTGTTTTTTACTAATGGGCTGTTTGTATCGGTCCGTCTCACGGTGAGACAGTCTCATACAAGACTTGCTAAATAGCCCAATTAATACAAAATTAAGAAAATATAAGAATGTGAGCTTCTTGTTTTAAGGTCGTCTCTTTCAAAGACACAAGAGTAGCCGATAAAAATATATAAAAAAGTTTTAGTACTTTTCATTATCATAGGAATTTAATTTTTGACTAGTTAGAAATACCCCTGAGAAAATGTAATTTAACATGAAAAATAATTTCCAAAAAAATAAATCTATGAAAAATAGTAGGAGTATTCTGTATTTGTAGCAAGTTAGGGACTATGTTTAAGGAGCTAGAAATCGAAATATCATTGATGCTAATAAAGTTTCAACTGAATACTAAAAATTCATGAAGTATAATATAATAACCGGATCGTTCTAGACTTCTATACCTTATATAAGCATTTATTTAGGGTCTAGAGTTAGAATGTATCTTGTTTTTTAAAATTTTGATTAATGAAAGAAAATAGTAGATAAAAATTTGCAATTTGTAATTAGTTTTTTTTTATCTATTAAGAAGTATATAACATGTTTACATTTATAATGATAATTATAATGTATAGGTTATTTTTTCAAACACCTATTAAAGTTCAAAATTAACCCTTTATGAAGAACCTTATTTCTTTCAATTTGCCTTTCAATTTGCCTAAGGCCTATAAAACATTAAAAACAACACCGTATAGTAATAATAATAATTAATATAATTATGTTCATATGTATCCCATGAATACATATGTATGAACTTTATTAAGACTATAAAAATTAACTCATAAGTAGAAAATTTGTAAAAGTGAGTTTGATTATCAACATCTACACTCTACACCATTGACGAAATCACATTAACAAGGGGCAGCAAATAATGTTACCTTAATGTTTATATTTGAATATATATATATATATATATATATATATATATATATATTAGGTTGTGTATAATTATAATTCATTTAAAATTATAATACACGTAACATTTAAAGTTACCCTTTCTTCAAATTTTTAAAAATTCACCGATTTTATCTCCCTATACTGAATTTAAAAAAAAAAAAAAAACACACAAGTGGGTGTAAATATTGATGTGGATCATAGGTCATATGGGATTTCACACTAGGCCGAGAAGTATACGATATGGGCAATAATTTTTTGTTCATTTGGTTGAATATTCCAAAAAGGTTACTTTTGATTTTAGTTATTAATCATATATATAAGGGGAAAGTCTTGGGTAAATTGAAGACTTTTATCCGGTCAATTGCCTCTTAATGTTGGGTAATACAAATTTGTGTAATTTCTTGTGTTTTGATCTCTCATTAATAAATCATACTCATTTGGTAAGTCTTTGGTTAATTGAAGACTTTTGCTAGTCATGAAGTCATGCTATTCATAATCCTAATTACTAATTTAAGGATATTATATAAAATAATAAACGTAAAAATACTCAACATTGTATTAAGTATTAATTGCATTGAATAACGTTTAATTTATTTTTACTATTAGTTTTAACTCAATATTATTTAAAAAATCTATTAATTATGTTAGTATAGCTCTAAGAGCTAAATATATTGCAAACTAACTTTTATAACTTATCATATAATATTTACATATATCACAGTAAACAAACTTGATCAGTTTAACTACAATCAAAAATTTAACTTATCTCGAACAATAAAAAAACTCAATCTTCAAATCGAATCATTTACAATCCTAATCTTCTTTGATATTTATATTCTCATAGCAACTTTGATGATTAATTAAAATTTTTTGGGAAGCTAAAACATAAAAGTATATATGAGGTTAATAATAATATGAATGAAATCAAGGGTTAGTCACTGACGTAATTACTGCTTGTGGACCCTCCTTGGGAGCATTGATCATGCTATTCATTCACAACCCACGTCAAAAGTTATTTTAGTTGAAAGAAAACAGTCAACTTTCCTACTCTTCACGGTTTGTTAATATTCTTTCCATTTAGAATATTTTATTTTAAAGTGAGAAATTTGATTAAAGTTTTTAAGACATATATAAATCATAAAATATATATTTTTGTGAGATTTCGTTAAATTCGTCTTAATGTATATTTTTTAATATATTTTATAATGTATATTTAGAGATATTAAGACTTAAAATTTATTTTAAAAACTGTATGAAAAAATTGTAAAAAAATAAACAAGAAGAAAAAAAAAGCAAAAAAGAATGGTGAATATATCAATGGAAGGAATGAGATTTGAATTGTCGATCTTAAAGTTTTATAGTTATATTGAGCACCTCTATTTTGTTTGTCATTACTATCTTATGCTTTTTTAATAGTTAGACTTCATCAAGAAAAATATAGTCATATAATTTTTCTAGCGTTTAATTATTTAATTTTGAGAAAATACTAGCAAGATGTTTTAAATAGAAGTATTATACACACCGTTGTATTTTTTTATATATACAAAAAGTTAAATTTGTTCATATCCTTTACATTTAAGGTCTTTTATGAGAGGTCAAAATTTAGAGTTATATTTGTACTTTTTTAAGAAAGTTAGGGCTACCCACTTACCCTAACTAGTATTTCAAGTTTTAATCTTAGCAAAGTGCATATATAATATTTAGATAATTGTTGGGATGGGTTATCCTATATTGACAAATTAAAAATGATATATATACTTTATAAATTATTAGAGTCTTTCTTCCCATTGTTATATGATTTTTGGATGGTATATACTCCTTTGCTTCTGAAGTGTGTGCACCTTGTGTTTTCCCGTTAATATACTGACATTCACAATAAGTCTAATCTAATTTAACAATGATTAAAGTTTAAATGGAATCAATAAACAAATTTCTCATATTCGTTTTCACTTATTTATTCTAGTATTTTTATTTACACTAATAATTTAAGTTTTGGTTACGTATTAATAGATTCATTTTAAATATTTCAAAGAGTATAAGACATAAATTGTAATTTTTACACCGATCGATGATGTTATGCACTATCAACCAAAGGTTAAACCTAAAGTTGTAATTAATTAGTAGATGATAATAATAAAATTATGTACTTTTAGTAGCATTTTAGGAATTTGTAAGGATCATGAATGTATGTGTGTTTAAGAAACAAATTCATATGAAATGAGACTCAAATTTATAAATTCATTACTTATTAGGACGAGGTGTGTAGTATTTAAATTGAATTTGACTTATCAGGTATAAGGTTGGAGAATTTTGTATAGCTAGCCTATACGCAATGAGAGGGGGAATTAATCTTCAATGTAGGTGTTGAAAATTAAATCATTGTTAAGGATGAAAAGGAAAACTTTCAACTATTATGTCAACCTAAAATTCTTTATCATATTTTGAATCTCAATTATATCTTAATTTTTTAATTGAGTTGGTTCATAGACGAAGTATCAAAAACTCAGGTGACAGGTTCTTATCTCATTCATGCATTGCTTACCTCAAGTAGAATATACTTAGCATATTAATGACATTTCACTCTAGCACAATTTCGTGTGATTGTGTGACAGCGTATGGAATGGTCTCAACCATATCAATTTAAGTTTGTGGTTGATTATATTCCTTTATATCTTGCCAGAAGTCAAGTCAACCATATCAATTTTTAGTCAAAGTTGTTCTTTTTGCACACTTGAGATATTTTGTAGCAACAACTTGTCCCTATTAATAACATAATCTTTATCTTTGAGCTAAATTAATGACATAAGCTTGAATTTGAAGATTATATGAGAATTGAGAACAGATGAATTATTTGTATCATCTATAAGAGAATACAATGGGGTCATGTACTAAATGCATAAGTTGCATTTATTAAAAAAAAAAAAAAAAAAAAAAGGGGTTGTACCGTCATAGGTCCCCCGTAGTTATAAGAATCAGTACAAATGTCTGATTGTTGTGGAGTTTCATTGAAGAAGGAGATCTATAATTGGTCCGCATACTAGCAATGGTAGATGCCCCGTTTGACAATTTATTATTATGGGTTGATTAAGTTAACCTATTTAACCAGCTAATAAACTGGGAAATATTTAATAACGTTTTTATTATTTTACCACTAATTTTACCATTGAGTTAACCATTTTATATAAAATTTGTATTTTTGGGCACTGTTCATCTCTTATTCTTAATTTGTATTTTATTATTAATTTATAAGTTAAAATATAGTTAAGTGGTATCTTGTTTGATTCGTCTCAATGTAAGGATTATTTATATTAACTTTCTATAATTTTTAATTATGCATAATTAGAGATAGTAGATTAAATAAGCATATTGAATAGAGTGTATAAAGCAAATAAAACACTTATGGTGAATAGGAGTGAGTAATATTTAAAAGGCAGTGTAGCATGGTGCATGAGCAATTGAGCATACTGCATGCACATGTTTAGTAATTGGATAACGACGTATCCCTAATTGGTGTACTAACTTCATGGGAGGATATCAAGAAGTCGTTGTTCCTACAAAATGACAATAAAACGGCTAAGAGCCTAAGACTCTAATCATTCCCACTTCAAGTTTTTAGCATCCTTTATTTATTTTATTTCTTTTCAATAAATTTCAATTAAAGTTAATAAATTTACTTTAAATCTTGTGTATACTTAGTGTTTTTTTGTCCATTACTTCTAAATTTTCTTTTATATTTTCATTGTTCCTTATACGTGTCTAAATTTTTCTATTATTAGCTATTTTTATCGTAAATTTTATAAATAATCTACCATATTAATTTACTCCTATATTGGTTATTATTCATTAGTATATTAATTCAACTATTAGTAATATAATAATTGAATTTTTTAATTATTATTATTTTTTTTTGCAATGCCATGGGTCATCATAATGCTATCTTGTCATCACTCATCATCCTCCATGATTAACAAATTGGAATAATTAAAAACGCCAGTTTTTTTTAGCTATTCTTTAATTATGCCATGCTATTGGCCGCCACATTCTATTTACTTTTTCAATCTTTTACCATTATTCCACTAACAGAAGATCTTTAAGGATGTGCAAGGTGATCGATTGTATAGGACACTTTTTTCTTCCTTATAGGAAAAAATTAATAAAAAAAATATGTTAAGTTTATTAATAAAATGAATATATTTACTATAGATAAGACGTAAAAAAAAAATTTTTACACAAGATCCTTAAATTTTTCAAGACGGCTCAGCGACCCACATTTGTCTCAAAGAATTGAATTTTAGTGATTAATGATAATTAATTAATGGAGTTCCACGTAATAGAAACAAAAGTAATATTTAATTTAAATCATAAAGACGTCTTTTATCATGTTAAAATTATTTTTCTATAAGATAAAGTATTTAAATTTTAAAGTTTTAATCAAATATTCAAAAAAAAATTTAATAAAAAATATTTTATGCCTCTCAAATGAGGAATTCTATACTTTTAGTCTTTTTATACTACTTGCATCCATGGCCTTGATTTTACCAATTTGTAGAATCATAATCGAAATCATTGTAGGGCTCTTTACTTTTTTTTTTTTTTACTATTAATAGAAGTATTTTATAATGGTTCCTTTTACTCGAGGCAAATAATGGAACTTTTAGAAAAAGAAGCCTTTCAGTTACGAGATTAACTCATTATAAGAGGATGAAAGTCCAAATAACAAGAACTTACAATTTATATGTATCGCAAATTAAAACCATCCATTAGTCTTTTTTTTTTTTTTAATTTGGAATTATACAACTTATTGATGCACTACATATATTTTTTGTTTGATATCTCTTCATATTACTGAGTTTATCCGAATTCTTTTTATGTGAGATCTTTTTAAACATTTAATACAAAATTACGAAAAAATACTTGAAAATATATATAAAGAAGATTCTATTTTATTGCATTATATAAATTATTTTTTATATTTTGATGCAACCTATGACTTAATACATATTTTCATCATCAAAATAATAAGCATGCCTTTTAATTTGAATAATATATATATATTAAAGACTTTATTATCGACTATTGTAAGAAATTAAAACCCCTACTATGCATGAATTGCATGGAACTTTCTACTACATGATTTGATGATTTTGTAGTAACTCATTATATTGAACTTGTATGATTTTCAGTCATTCACAATATGGTCGTTGTTGTGGTCCTTCTTTTTTGTTTCTACAATACCAATTCGTTTTCACTTCTTAATAAACAACAACCCTCAAACATAGGGGAAAATCTAGGTTAGGCATGGTACGTAGTTCATTAGTATGGCAAAGCCAACTTCGCCCAGAGTTTTTAATTTTTTAGAACGTAAAAATATATATTTTCGTATACAAGATTGATATTAATTTAAATTAATTTTTTTAATACTATCTTTGTTTCCTAATATTTTTCCCGTTAGAAATTTGATTGAGATTTTCAAAACATATATCGAAGATAAAATATATCTACGTGAGATCTCGTTAGATTTGTCTTAATGTATACTTTTTTATTATATATTTTTCATAATTTTTATGATGTGTATTTAGAGATTTTAAGACTCTAAATTTATTTTGAAAACTATGCAAAAAAGTAAACGGGACGAATATTTGAAAAGGGAGAGAGTATTAGTTAAAATATCATCAATCAATACAAAATAAAAGGTGGTATATTATTATTATTATAATGCCTTTAGTGTATAAAGTTCTATTTATCTTTCGCACTGAAGCTTAAAATGAATGAGATGGCCCTGTTAGGCCATGGCTCTATTTAATTGAATAAATTAAAAGTCCAAGCTAACAGTTGAATCGTTGAAGTATAACATTTTTAGTTTTCAATTATATATAATACTAAGAAATTAAGTAAATTTAAAGCAATATTATAATTGAAGTGAATTTAATTTTAGTAGATAAAATCATACAAAATAGTTAAGGACTCAATAATCTAGCAAGGTTTAATCCTGGGAGCAAACAAGCATTTAGCAAATAACACCAACCATTAAATATTTTAAGTATTTTATATTATAGGTAATTTATGAAACAACCATTAATACAATTGACATTAATAATAGTGTATTATCTCAATTGAAATATGTATTACTTTTTTCAAGAGTAATTTGAGTCTTATTCTCGCTAGCCCTTCTCTTTCCCTCCTACTCTATAACCAAAAGAAAACACAATGTACTTGATACCATTGGAATTAATTAATACAATACAAGTTAATGGTCAGGCTAGTCTTGAGATTTTAAGAGTACCAGGAATTATATATATATATATATATATATATATATATATATATATATATATATATATATATATATATATATATATATATATATATATATATATTGATGCATAAAATCTGCATAATTTTTTTGTGGCCCTAACAATTTATTAATTATTTTATCTTGATATATAGACTAATGATTTTCTTTGGTTCAATTAATATATTGGACTTGGTGAAATCAATGTTAATGAAGTAGGAATACTTATATGAAATGAAGTATTAATGAACTTGTCGCTCCATAAGAATACTGAATGCATATGTGGTTTTGTTTTGTGTCGGTGATATATACCCTAGTTCCTAGCCTCCTGCCTTACGCTTATTAATAGAAAATCAAGTTTCATCTCGATTAGGGTATATATCTTTTTTAATAAAATATTTAATTTGATTTACACGCTTCCTTCTTAGTTCTTACTTTCTCTGGACTTATTATGTACCAAAAAAAAAGGTTACAACTTGTGTGTACCAAAGTCAAAAGTTGCATTTTAAGATCATTTCTATATTTTTCTTAGCAAATTATATTCCACATGTAACATAACAATTATTTTTATTAAGAAATATCAATTTTCACAATTACTAACTATTAACATCGAACAAGTACTTAAAAATTACCCCTTACACAACAGCCTTACACCGAACAATCCTTCACTAATAAAAAAAACTTCTTGTAAAGAAATCTAGTAAAATTAACTACATTGTTACTTTTTTAGATATCATATTAAAACGGTTATCAATAAATTTGTGATATTGTACTATGGGCTTGTTAGGTACTGTTCTGTCTCATTCAATTAGCAAAATTTTAAATTTTGATATGCGAACGTATATTAAATAACAATTCAAAAATATTGCAAGAGTGTAAATATATAATAAAGTAAGTGATCATTACTCTATTTTTGTGTTTATTTTATACTCTATTTAACTTAAAAGTTGTACATTAATCTACTCAATCTGTATATAGTATATCACTACAAAATAATGACTTGAAATAATTCTTTGTTTGAAAGTTGTTGCTTAAACTCAAGATATATACTTAACTTGAGTGACTTGATATTTTTTTTACTTAGCAAATTTTATAAACTTTGCTTTAATTAATGTTTAAAGGTGTTGTAAACAAAATTAAGTTTAATCCAACTAGAACTCAACACCATTTATTTAATATTATCTCCGCTAACAATTTAATTTTTTTAAGTGTTTTACAAGTCATATTGAATATGATAACACTTTATGGTATACTCTAATCTTAAATACAACATACGTATAACTTATCAGCTTAACTAGTTGATATTTACTTTCTTAACAATTACATTTAATTTGACTACACTACAGTTTAAAAAGTCAAATTTTAATTTGCGTAATATTATTGGTGTTTATGTATATAATATAATGTCTTAAATCTTATTGCAAATTGAAAATTTTTTTTATGAGCACATAATAATCTTAAATAAGTAAATAAAATTAATATCACATTCCATCAACTATATTATTTAAAATGTGATTGCTTTCCCTTGTTTGTCATTTGCCCATTTCAAAAGATCAATATTTTTTTTTTATTTTTTTCACTAAATATATCCATCATCAATTGATTGCGTAGATATATGGTAAGGCAACGTTTGTTAACCTGTCGCATGCTCTATAGAAGTAATTCACGTGATATTAAACTTCATTTCAGTCCCAAACAAGCCTTTACACATTACAATTGGTATTATACTTAATTTGATTGCACCCATTGACAATTACTCGTTGTAATAAAGACGTAAATTATATTATTAACCAATGGTTAGAAAATTTAAGCAATAAAAAATAAGTAACGGACAACATAAAAAAATATTATAATTAATTGGTTGTCTTGAAAAGGATAAATCAATACTATGTTTGCACATTTTACATGTATTTTGTCATCCTAAATCCTAATTAAAAAAAATTAACTTATACTGAATTGATTTATTACATGTAATTAGTAGAATCAATAAAACGAAAAACTATAAACCATCAAGTCAAATCCGGCTAAGGTGGTGTATTATTCTCAAAAAACAAAACTAATACTCCTATTTTATTTTATAGATTTTTTATTTAAAAATTTGAAAAAGAAATTACTAAAACTTTTAAAAATTGATGAAAACAAAAATATATTCAAAACATATATAGTCCACATAAACAAGTATATATACGGATCAAATTTATGCCAAAATTTACATAATTACGTATTTTTTGTAGAGAGTTTATAGAAGTGTTTAAAATGATTGTTAATATTAATCATAAAATTACATTGTATTTATACTAGAAAATAAATATCTAAATATTACATAGAATAATATAAATGCTAAAAAAAGATTATATGTAATATTATCTTTAAATATTACAAGATAAAGTAATTATATCCTCAAGATCATCATCATATCAATAGAGTTATCTTAATTGATATATTGAGATTAAAATGATATGTTATATATTCTATCTATTGTTCTTTTCTTATCATTTCTACAAATTTGACTTGTAAATACAATATTTAGGATCAAGTTGCAAAAAAAATAAATTAATTAAATAACATATATCATAAATAAAAAAATAAATATATACACCAATAGTTTCCAATTTTGTGGCGGCTAAGTTTATTTAAACTGCATAATCCAAGTCAACAAGCATTTCCTATACCTACCAAATATTCTGTGACAAAAATAAAAACTAAAACATAATAATTAAATTTATTTATATACTATAGAACCAATTATCTCGTGGTCCTTGAAGGTTTTAATTTTTAATTAAGTTGTTAGCAAAACACGACACTTTATCTCTGTAATCGACCAATTATAAGTAATTATATAAATTGTAAATAGTTCATGGAATATTAGAGAAGGTTTGGTGATTGACTAGTATTTGGATTTTGGTTGTAGGCTATATTACTATCAATGAATGATGGCTTAACTTACTTACAAGTGGGTGAATTTAAACTCAAGAAAAAACAATTTAAATAAAAATTTATTTATATTTTATTTATCTAATTTTTTTATTTAGGTTAGAGGTAGGCTACAGAAACTCATGTAATGAAAAAGAGAATTTATCCTTTTTGTAGGTGGTGAGAATTGAAAACTAAAGTGAAAGGAAGCAACAGATCTTATATGAGAACATTTTACTATTAGATGGACCTATATAATTAACTTATTTTCTAATTAATGATCACTTAAAGTTTGGTCACTTTAGAGATTGTAAGTGAACGTTTTAAGATTATAAATACCAATCACTTTAAGACTGTAACTGTATATTGAGTCAGCCTAATAAAAACAGTTCCACCGTAAGAATATCTCATTTTAAATATATAAAATAGTAACCCATAATTTTTTTTTAACTAAAATAATATAGGGCCCTACAATTGATGTTCATGAGACTAATTGGCTTAAGAGTAGGTAGCAACTCTTTCTCAATGTAGACTTGTCTTACATTATTAAGAGTCTAAGATACCAATCAAGATACGGAAGTATCTTCCTTTCTTTTTCAAGTAAGGTCATGCACTCATGCTTTTTGTCTAATGGTGGAGATCAGAATAATGGGACTCCAATACTTGTATTAAGGGTACGCTTTTCTCTATTTATAAATTGTGGAAGTATGATATCCAACTTATTTGTTAATTAATTAATTTAATCCATTAATATTTTATCAGAATTTCAAGTCATAAGTTCCTCTCATTTCGACGAGAAAATAATAATATAATATTGCATTTATACTTATAGCGCAATAGCTCTTGTCTGAAAGTCTAAGGAGGAGTGGTAGAATCTATCACACATGTTGAGGCATTAATAATCAACTTTAAGTTTTAATAGAGTTGATTTTCCGTCTATGAAAATTAAAATTAAGTTTTTAGAATTTTTTTTGAATATAAATATATGAGCAAAAATCATAGTAAAATATAAACTGATTGAAAGTAAATTAGAGAGTATATGAGTGTATATGCTCTAAATAAGATTGTATGATTAAATTTTGACAATTGACAAATTTTTATGTCCTTAGTGAGCTCTTAACTATGTATAGTTTGGACAGTTTATATATTCACAATTCTACTCCTATTTTAGTGATGCAACTATAATTATTTAGAACTTTACATAATTAAGTACAATCATAATAGAGTATTACATACTCAAGAATCTAAATAAGAGAGATTATCATACATTTAGTAACTTTTGGAAGCAACATTGACACCTTTAAAATATCAATAATATTTACAATTTACAAAAATCATAACCAATACTATTATGAAAAATAAAATTATTGAACAATAGAATCACACATTTTACACCTCATAATAATCTGATTCTTGATTCTCTTCATGAAAAATATAATTGGATAGAATATAAGAGTGAAATTGACTTAAGATTCAAATTATTATGTCCTTATATTATAAGAAAAGTATGAGTTTATAAAGATTACAAAAATAAATAGACAAATAAATAAATAAACTTTAGACAAAAACTTGAGAATGAATGCAATGAAAAACAATTCATCACGTTAAATGAATCAGGGAATATAGAAGTTTTTTATACTCGTTGGTAAAACGCATGCTACACATGAATCACGAAATATAAAATTAAGTTTTTCGTAAAAGAAACCGATTAAATCATTCCATGTGGAAAACGTCAACAAATGATTTGGAGCTTCAAAAAAATAAAAAATAAAAAAATAAAAAAAACTCATGTAATGTGTTTGATCATAACCTGTGAAAAGTTGATTTGTAAGTAGTCTTTCAATTCTTAATTTAGTAGCAATGTCATAAAAACGGAACAATCCTTTCCTAATAATCTTGCAAAAAACTAAAAGAAAAATGTTGGGAAGAGATTTACAACCAAAAAGGACCCCTTTAACACAGCTGATATGTCGTTCTCAAACACGGAAAGAATTTAGAGTCGCAACTGCCCTCCAATACTCGTCGACGAACATAAAACACTCATTAACGGTTTGAAATTTCGATGACGATTCCATTTGAATGGCATACGTTTTGGAAAGCAATGTTCGTTAGCATAGATTCAAGGTTACAGTTCACTTAAGACACGCACACACTTGTCTTCCAAAATCTTCACAGCTTCAGTAAATAGCACCTCAGGAGGCAATGCTCCAGTTGATTCAATAGTGACTGTAATGAGAAACGAAAAACGGGTAATAAATCATAATGTCAAATATACATAATTCAAAAGATTTGCATCAGTATGCAGGACTAGACAGAGACTGTAATAATCAGTGCAACAACCAAATTTATTAGGCAAATAAGGGTATACATATGACAGTAAAAAACAGTTAAGATATACGAAACCATAAAACACCCGAAAAAAACAGCAGCAATCCCAAAAAAACCACCAACAGACCACTAACAAAAGCCCAAGCTCACCCAGGAGAAAGCTCATCCAACCAGCCCCAAGCCACTGCTCAGACCACTTCAACAACACAGGAGTACACCAAAGAACCAAAGCAGCTCAGAGGGCAAGCCAACCAAGCAACCAACACCCAGGACCCACAGCCCCAGGATAGACCAGCACCAAAATCAAAAACCAACAGAGACCTTATACAGCAGACCACCAGTTCACAAGGAGCAAAACCATACCCCAACAAACCTAAACGAACCGAGCAAGCACCAGCCACCAGGACTAACAGGAGGAAAGCCCCAGACAGCAACCCAACAACATCTCAAAGGAGCAGCAAACACCTACACACTACCAGCAAAAACACCACGGTATACTCCAGCACAAGCATAAACCAACGCCCTTAAACAGGAAAAAAAAAAAAAAAAAAAAAGATCCCAAATACCCAGCAAGGCAGCAGCTACAAGCCTACAACAGAGAGGCTCAAGCATGGGGCCAGAGATCCTCACCCCCCTTTCTGTCTCACTAACAACCTTCTCTTTCCCTTGCAGTCCTGAAAAAAAACAACTAATGGCCTAGGTTTGGTGGCCCTCGTTTTTTAAACAATCACCCACTCCTCATTATCATCTAATAAAGCTATCTTTGGCTCAGGGGTGGCTACACTCAGATCATGTTTTAGGAACCCAACACTTGAATCCTTTTGGGGCGAAGATGGGTTAGTTATCTTCCCATCACGACAGTGCCCTGCCAAAAGGCGATTGTTTTACAATACTTAGGCATCCACTCATACAATTTAGGAGGGTCTTTGGTGGCATCTATTGCCATCATCAGGCTTCAAGCAAGTGTAAGGGTCAAAAGACCCTAGCTTGATTGCTTGTGCAATCATCTGTATATATAGGGACCCCAACAAACTAGTGTACTGCAAAAATCAATACAAGATTGGTATCTACCAAACTAATGTTGGGTGGATCAAAATGAATAATCGATAATAATGAGTCCAGTGCCTTCAAACAAGTGACTGACAACATCAAATATATACTAGCCTATCAATAGGAATAGGAATATTTAGATTGCATCATTTCACAGTTTATTCTGTATCATCCCAGTTTCAAACTAAAGCAACAAACATACATATTGACCTCAAGGATAAACTTTTCGCTCCAACTATCACAATTTTTTTTTGGAAATAAATGAAGCTAATGCTAAATAAAAAGTCCTTCAAAACAGAAAATACTCCATAGCTAGAATAATAACATGAGTAAAATTTTCTGATGCATAAAAATTTTCATTAAATAATCACAATTAGCTTACATATAAAATGATCTTTCTTGCGTCGAACAGCCACTTTATTATCCCATCCTTCCTCACGGATGCATTCTCTACAGACGGTGCAGGCTCTAGGTCTAGAAACTGTTGCTTTTCTACCTGTTTAGGCACAATTGGACAGAGAACAATAAATCCATGTACTTTTGAGCAAATAAATTACATCTTCACAGCAAGTATTAAGATCACAATACCAGCTGGAGTGTCTTCTATATCAAAAACATTGGCTGGGCATTTATTTACCAATTTTTCTGCAGTCTCATCATAAATATCTTGCAGAAGAACAACCTATACAATAAATCATTGGCATGTTAAAAATCACACAGGAAACATAACGGGTATGAGAAGGGCTTTCATTTGAGGGTAGGGATACCAATGCAGTATTGTTACCTCAGGAAGCATTTGGTACCAAGCAGTGGCAACAGGGGAAAACTTTGCATGATCTCTTCCTTGCCCTTTGACAGCATGCGCTTCAAGTTCGATTTCCTAGATAGGTGATACAATATTAATACAAGAAAAAAACTATAAAACTTCACAAAAGTATATGAAGAAACATCAGCAATGAAAAAAGTAGTAATAACCCATAAGTACCAAGGGAAAAAGAATTCACACTGTCAAATAACCTTCATCTACTAACCTACTTTCTCCATACACAATTTCCAAGAATATAATAGCAAAAAAAGACATAAAATAAACATGTCGCAAGTAATTTACATGTCCTGGGCCAATCCTACTAATAGTGATATCAGGATATTTGAGTTGAATTGGATTTTCGGAAAGTCCAGGTCGATTTTTCTGGCTAGATTTAAAATTTGTGTAAGTTTTCGGTGCTGAGGTCGAACTTGATCCTTTATCATCTAACTCCAACGCAAACTTACTCCCATCTGGCTGCCATTTTAGTTCTTCAGATTTGACTGCAACGTATTGATGGCAGATTGACAATCATGATCCAAATGTATATTCAGCAAATGAAAAAATATAAAAAATAATTTTAAACTCAACTAGGAGACTAATTACCTGATCGTCGTGAGCTACCTCTTTCACAACGAGCATGAAGACCAAACACAATTGTATTTTCCTCGGTTGGTTCATCCTTATCTAACAAAAATGAAAATTTTAACCATTAGACAGTATTGGCCAGAATCATAACTATTGACATTTTAGTCTGACAAAAAACAATTACATTTTACCTGACTTATAAGAAAATAGCCTTGGGTCAACTTTGATGGGAATGAGCCCCAATCTGTGTGCAAGAACCTCATCTGCTAACACTGATGTGTTGTTTGCTATAAAAACCTTCTCGATGGCCATTGTGGGAACCTATAATAACCATTCAAAGTCATGGAAGAACATGCATCAATGCATAAGCTACATACCAAAGCATGATGCCATAAACATGCATGTAAATAACACTTCTCATTTTCTATCCTCAACTGTGGAAAACAAGTAAACAAAAGAAAATCTAAATCTCAAAGAAAGTTGCTGCTGTTATGTCTGCTAGTAAAATCATGCCAAGGAAATGAAGCGCATTCAGTATACATAGCATTAGTGTCTCAAGTATAGCGACATACTAATACACATAGGTCACCAATACTATCCAAATCATTCCTCAAGAAGCGATGTCTAGTATTAGCTTCTTGGAAACCCAGCTCATAGTTCATACATGATGAACTTAATCCCTAGTTCAACAATCTTCCATTTGCAGAAGAATATACCAAATTTCTAGAAATCTAGATATACTCTATGCAAGGGTGTTCATAAACAAAATCTAGGCAACCAATATAGTTTCCAAATCATTCATCAAGAAGCCAAGTCTATGTAATAGATTGGATGCATTATCATTCTAGAATATTAGTTGAAGGCAAACAATAGAAAGTAGTAAAGAATTTGAGAGAGAATGTAAGATGTATATTGTTGTAATTCAAGAATACAAGAGTAAGATAGTAACACAAGCATTCGAAAAGCTAACACTCTCCCAAGAATGAGTATAGAAATCACCCTAAAAATCTAATACAATTTCCTCATGCATTACCCATTTTCTTCTACTTTATTTATTATACTAAGAAGATCTATAACTAACAAATAGTAAAATAATTAAAATACTCATTTAACTCATACATCACATTATTCCTACCTAAAGTTCCACCGTGCCCTCAATGTGGATAGAAAACTTTACTTTTCTAACTCACCGAGCATAAACTTGATTGTATGGAAATGTTACTCTTTTCGAACACTCCCCCGCACATGGGAAGCCATTTTTTAAATTTGGACAAGAACGTCATTGTTTTCCATGAAAAACTGAGATTCTTTATTTCCAATTAATCAAAACTATCGACTCTAAAAAAGACCAACACAAGATAAAGAGTTAACTACACACAACCCCAATTTAGTTTCGTCCTAAAACCAATTTGGTAATAGGAGATAACTCATCATACTTATACATTTTCAACCTCTTTCTAATTCTTCAATATGAAATCACTATTATTTTGCAAATACATCCTATAGTCATAATAAAAAAGCTTTGAAAAGCAGTCTCTGCTTCAACTGAGTCCAGTTACAAATCAACAATCAGAAATACCCAAATGGAATCGTCAAATACATCAACGGGCAAAATTACCTCGGCAATAAGAATACGACGAAAAGCATTAGCCAAAGCAGGATTGATACCAATCATATCAAACTCAATATCATCTTCAGTAAGGCGATTGATTACAACTTTAAAATCGTCAAAAAAACTATCCAAACTTGAATTATCGATTCCAAGCGAAGCAAATGCTCCTCCATATACAATTGATTCAGTCTGCATAAAAAGGCAAAGATTTAAAGGGAGGAACAACAAAAAAAACATAGAATCAAAGTGAAACAAATTGAAAAAAACAAACGTCGTTAGGAGCATCAAATTTGCAGGATACGCGAGTGCGCTTCAATTCCAAATGATCTGGTAGTTGTGGCATTTTCAACAAATTTTTGTGACTGAATGAAAAGAAAATTGAGGGAATGTTTAGGGTTTTTCGGATTTTATGTTTTGTTTTGGGTTTAGGGTTTATAATTTATAGAGAAAATTGAAAATTATATATTTATATCCTCATCGTTAAACTAAAACTTGTGTGAAGTATTAATACCTATTTTTTTCCAACCAAAGTCACCTTATAATATCAAAGTTTACTCCTTAAATTTAGGCTAATTAATCTCCAATAAGCATTTACTCTACTTTCTAGTTTTTTTTTCAAAAAAAAACTAATAAATGTAACTGTTTTTTTTAATAGTTTAGACTAACTCAATTCAAGTTTTATTAGGGTAAAATGACCTTAATAGAAAATTAGTGAAAGATATGGAGTCAAATTTCATGGATACGTAATATTAACGTGTTAGTTGTTTCATGAAACTATAATGCAATGACTACTTTATAAAAAAAATTAGCAATTAGAGTATTATTTAGTGATGTAGGTGTCTAAGATTTTTTTTTTCATTTTCTTAATAAATTGGATTTCAATGGTTATTATATCCTTTACTTTCATTTAGACAACTTCAATCGTCCAATTATCACACTTACTGCTGCATTTACTTAAACATCTAACAGTTATCTGCACAACCTTTTTATGTCGAACAGACTTAATAGAGTTTGATCATTGTAACTAAGACTTTAACAACTCTTCTTGATTCATTTTATTTTATAAATTTATAAAAAAATTAAATTTAATTTTACAAATTTACATTGTGTTTTTACACGATGAGACGGTCTCATACAAGACGGATAGAATACTAAACAAAAAATTGAATAGAAGGGGTGGTAAACTGGTAACTTTAGCCCGACCCGAAGTAGATGCTTTTGTAGCCGACCCTACGTTCAAACCAACACGGGCTTGTTCAGTAACTTACAATCTTCTCAGTTAGGGTTTACATTCATACAAAAAATTAGGGTTTATTAATCTCTTTCTTCCCCCTCTGAAGTAAATTAATTGAAGAAGATGAGGAAGTTGAAATTTCATGAGAAGAAATTATTGAAGAAAGTGAACTTCCTCGAATGGAAAAGAGAAGGAGGTCACAGAGAAGCCAGTGTTATGCAGCGTTACCATGTTTCTGAACGTGATGATTACAAAAAGTATTTTTCTTTTTATGTCGATTTTATTCTTGATTTTGTTTTTTGGTTGTTAATTTTGATGGCTTATTATTGATTTAGATTGGTTATGTTGGACATTGGAGTATTTTATTATGAGATTAATCTTTGTTATTCAGGTTGCAACTTTTGATTGGTTATTGTTAAATTTGGAGTGTTATCTATGAGTTTAATCTAGGTCATTTTTTACTATCTGGGCTGCAACTATGAGTTTAATTTTGATTGGTTATTTTGATTGGTTATTGTGAATTATACTCCCTCCATTTCTTTTTTTCTTCTCATTCACTCTTTGCACAGCTTTTAATTCAAATTTAAACTTTAATATCTCTACATAGACATAATAAAAAATCATAAAAATTACATAATAAAAAATTATACATTAATACGAATCTAACGAGATCTGTATATATTTTATCTTCTAAATGTGTGTCAAAAATATTAATTAAATTTCCCTCTCCTTAAAGTGGAATATTTCAAATGGAATGAATATTAGAGAACGGAGGGAGTATGTATTTTGATTTTTTTGGGTTTAATTTGGGTCTTTGGTTTTGGAAAATAGGTACAATAGTTTATGTAGAATGGTGCAGAAACTTGTTTACATATTGAAGCAGATGGATGCAAGAGACCCTTATCGAATTGAAATGACCGACAATCTCCTGGAAAAATTGTAAGTTTTGAAACCTTTTCTAATTTTTTCTTTTGATTTTTTACATTGGTGAATCGGATAGTTCTTGATTGTATCCATGTTTATCGGATGGTTTGCTGTGCTATATGGTGAGCTACATTGGTGTTATGTATTAAATTGGGGTTGAGCTCTTAATTGATATGGGTTTTGAGATTGAGAATGTTATAAATTTACAGAGTGATTGATTTTTAGTGATTCTTTCTTGATCAACGCTGTTAGTAGCTGCATATACAATATGAGTGTTTTGAGGTTGTAGATAATCGCGCTTTTGGACATAGCCAGAGAAACCAATTCTGCCATTTCCATTGATTATGAGATATGTTATGAGTTTTAATATGATAATGTGCTTGATAATTTCTGTTGATGACAGTTTATACCCAAGATTTTGGTAGTTTGAAGTATTTTACATAACTTGTAATAAAGTTCGGATGGTATTAAAGAAAAGCTTGAATGCTAATAGGCTATAATGAGAAACAACTTACGGCCCGTTTGGTAGGTGATATTAAACGTTGATAATGGAAATGAAAATTAATGTAATTTTAGTTGAAAAATCTCTTGACTACCTTGTTGGCCATGTTTGTCCAACTTTAATTATCTCATTTTCTTCATAAAGCTCATTCCAATGCATTAATATTTGGAGAGGTGCTATTAGGTGGTGATGAAAATTTGCAAACAAAAATTTTTTGTAATCAAAGTTTCATCACCATGGGAATGACAACGAACCTACCATTTAGTACCATTAACCAAATGGGCCGTTAGGTTACTTGTGTTTCCTAAATTTGAAACTCTAGGGTTAGTTATCTCGGTTATTATTCAGGATGTAGTGCTAAAGATGATCACATTTATTGATCGGAGAAAAAATCAAGTAAACTCGCTTTAAACAAATACCTGACATGATGGAGTATGTGATAAGATTGACTATCAAAATTGCGATTGTGTTTTACGATCCTGCGATTCTATGATCAAATTTTCAAACTTTTGGAATGAATAATGATGGGTGGAAACTAAATATTTTAACATATGTAAGTTTGATTTCAGGATCATATTATCCCGCGGTTCGATCCTATTTCCTGATCGATTCAAAGCGAAATCTCAAACCTGATAACCTTAGATGTGATTTATAGCTGCTCACTATTCCTAATGTTGTTGAGATGCATTCTGCAAATAATTCGTCTTATATGTAATTGAAATTCTTTCACTGCAGATATAATATGGGTGTAATACCCAACAGGAAGAGCTTAGCTGTGTGTGAACGCTTGAGTGTATCATCTTTTTGCAGGTCAGTACTCATGCTGCTCTGTACACCTGTCACCTATTGCTTGATTCTCTACATTCTGTACTTGTAAGGTTTTTCGGTAACACAAAGTCTTGTGAGAGGCGGTCTCACGGTGAGATGCTATCTATAGATGGGCTAAAAAGCCGAACTAACATAATTATTAGCATACGAGTCTCTTGTTTTGAGGTCGTCTAGACGGTTTCTCGCAAGAGTACCTTTGGGTAAAAGTTTTCTTCTTTTTTGGGGTGGGGGTTAGGTGTGTAAAGGAGAGGAAGCAACTACAGTTGGGGTAAAGCCAGTACAGTTGGAAACCATATTTCGCGGTTAATGTGGATGGTTTTTCAGTTTTAAAGGCTTATATTGCGGTACTACGGTTGATGGTCGTAGTAGCCCCATAACCATTTACAATGCAATCACGATGTGGTGGGGTAGCCGATACGTCGCACTATGAAAGGAAGGAAATGCACAAGTTTTTTTCTCTTAAATGGCTGTTGGGAGTTTCCTGGTCATAGGTAAGTAAAAGAAAAAAAAAATGACTTGTTGTCATCAACCTTCGAAATAATAGAATAACAATAAGTTTTATTCGATAAATCCAGTCTCATTAAGTAAATATCAGTTTTGATCAGGACGAGGAGCAGATCGGTATATTTAGATTTCTGATAACGGGGTAAGGCTAAAGAACACCTACAGGCATAGAGGAAGGGATAATCCTTCGTGTAGGTAGTGAGAATCGAACTCCTATCATAAGAGTGAGAGGAAAGCCCTCAACATTAAATCAACCTATGATTCTGAATAAGAATCAAGTTTAAACATTAATAATGATTATAGTTTAATAAATATCAATTAGAGAAAAGAGATTTGAGTCATGACTTACGTTTTTTATGCATCTTTTAATAAAAATGTGAATGTTTTACTTTGATAATGCAGATTTGTGTGATGAAGTAGCATATATGATCCTGATTCACTTTTCTTTGCAGGCGGCGACTCTCTTTTATATTGGTGAGGTCCAAGTTCATCGAGTATCTAAAAGAATCCGTGACATACATTGAGCAAGGACACATTTGAGTAGGGACCGAGACAGTGACAGACCCAGCGTTCCTGGTTACCAGGAATATGGAAGATTTCGTAACTTGGGTAGATTCATCGAAGATTAAGAAAAAAGTTTTACAATATAACGACAAACTGGACGATTTCGATCTTATTCAGTGAGCAAGATTCATCATCATCTTGAGTCGTACCTAGTGTACCCGCCCATAGAAATCTATTTTTTAGGTCGATTTTGTTGCTTCGAACTATACATGAATTTCATCTACTAATAACTATTAGAAGAAATCTATTCATATAAATCATTCTGGAATTCTTGAATGATTTGACTTATGGCACCTTTGCTTTGCCGTAACTTTATTATTTAAAAATTTTCAAATGGTACTGTCTCAAAATGAGATTGTTTTTATTGAACTAGTCTAATATATATTAACAGTCTTAAGGTAATCTCTTATTATCTTAAAAAGATCATTTACAATGTCAAAGTGGCTAATTATAATCATAAAATAATTACTTATAGTTTTTTCTACTGATCACTTATTATAGTCTTAAAGTGTTTATATAATAATATGACCTATTCTTACTCTAACTTCATAATTGTTCATAATATGACCTATTCTTACTCTAACTTCATAATTGTTCGGGAGCTAATTAGTTTAGGTTTAGACAAATTAGATAATATTGTTGTTTTTGGGTTTTATTTATAACCAATCAATCCTTATTATCATGTGTCTTATTTTTCTTCACTCACATTAATAATATATGTTCTCCCATGTCATTTGGTGGATGTAGCTAACTTATTGTTAATGAATTATGTTAGATTTTTGTGTGGTTTCTATTGTTAGTATATTTCTTACTTGTATGTGTTTTCGTAGTAATGGTTTATTTATAATTTTTAAGTAATTACTTATGATCTTAAAAGTTAAAAATGAATAATTACTAATCTTAAAATGCTCATCTTTAACATTAAAGTGCTCACTTACGAAGTCAAAGCGATCAATTAGTAAAAGGGGTTGATTATGTGGATATATCTCTCAAAGAAATAATTTCACTTGTTATTGCTATAAATACTTTGAAAGATCAAATATACTTCATAAGTTCCTTTAATTAGCACCATGTGCTCTTGGAAAAAAGACAGTGAAAAGGAAATCTAAGTTGAAAATACGATAAAAACAATTAGATAATGAAAAAGAAACAATTAGATAATGAAAAAGAATCGTTAAGATAAAGAGAAAAAAAAATTTATGAATGCAATTAAAATAATAATCTCCTTTTAATATTCTCATTTGATATTTAGGAGTATTACAATTAATGTTTCCACAAACTATTTTCTTATTTGATCATATAATTTAGTCAAATTTAACCTTAATTATAATCCAAGATTGAACATGTGTTCATTATAAACATTTACATAATTACATAAATAAAGTAAGACTATCATACCAATTTGAGTCGATAGTTCAACTCAAATCCTACCCATCCATAAATGAATTATAGTATATCAACCAAAGTATTAAAAAATTTAATTGAAAATAACAACTGTCTATAAATAGGTTAAATGTTTTGCCAAGGTTGCAAAATCTTGTATCACATCTATCAAAAAATACAATGTTCCTTTTCAAATGTCTCATTTACTTTTGAATTACTATTTATTAATCACATTATATTTTATTTTTAATTCACGCGTTAAATGTAAAAAGTAAAAAGTAAATAGTGTAACATATGGGTTTTTCACAAATTAGCAAATTCATAAATAAAATTAACATAAATAGTGTAAAAAGTAAAAAAAAAATTTTAAAAAAAACAAAAAAGTGAATATATTAAAACAAAAAATATCATTTGCATAAATCTTCAATGAATCTTTAATTTGGATATGTTGTGTTAGAATCTTCTCCGTTACTTTTTCTTCATGCTAACTTTAAGGTTGAAACTAAAAAATCATACACAGTGAAACAATATATAAATTTATGTGACGGTGGGAAATGGCAATCATCAAAGTTCACTACCAAAAAAGATCATACAAGAACTCCAAAGAAACTAAATTATCCATTTCTTAACTGTCAAATTGTAGGTGAAAATACATACCAAAAAAGACTTAAACATAATAATGTCTAGGGATTCTGTAAAACAAAATAATTTCTCAGCACCTAAGTCATACGTTGGGCAGCCTCTTTGGCCAACACCTTCTCTCTTGCCTTCATCTTCGCTTGAGATTTGGAACCCATGATACCGCCTCCCCACTTCTTCCTATGCTCATCGAACTTGTCATTGAAGTTCGCCTGTCAAAATAAACAATCCAAGTGTTAACAAAAGGAAATCGTTAAACTTTGAAAAACATGTTCAGCGATTTATTTGATCATCCAGCTAAACAGAGTCGAGGACTCATAAAATGGAGTTTAGTATATGAGCCCATCATCATCATACCCAATATAACCCGTTCAGGAAACGGGCACAAAATTATCATCTTTATAGCCTCACTAAAAGAGAGAGTTGGATGACTCGTATAATAGAGTCAAGAATAAGAGCACAATGAGCATAAATGATGAAATTGAATAGGCAACAGGCATAAAATTATCACCTTGACAGCCTCGACAATTCTGCTGAATTCCATCTTGTCTTCATTCTTTACCGATGTCAAACATAGAGCTGCAGCGGTTTTCTTGTGAACAATCTGTTCTTATAAACAGGGAAAGGATTAACATCTATCTTATGACATAGGAAACAAAAAGCTAGAATCAACAAACAAATAGATTACCGTTCCAAGACGGGCTTTTCCCTTGACAATGCAGTAAGGAACTTCCATCTTACGGCAAAGGGCAGGAAGCCAAACAACAAGCTCAATCGGGTCGACATCATGGGCAATAACAACCAACTGTGCCTTACCCTGCAATATTGATATGAATATTTTCAGGAACATACACAGCAATGGCACTTTAATACTCTAATGAACTAAAATAAAATAGTCAAATGAACATGTAATAGATCACCTGCTCAATAAGATAAGTAATGTGGTTGAGACCGTATTTGACCACAACGGGTTTCTTTGCCTCGGGCTTTTTACCCTCAGCTTCAGCTTGTGCAGCTTTCAAAAGCCTTTCCTTTTTGGCTGCTTTGTCCTCGGGTCTGTACTTGAGCAGCAACTTAAAAAGGTTGGAAGCTACAGGATAAATATTAGAATTAGCACTAGAAGTATAATAGCAAAGATATACATAAATTCCGTAATCGAAAAGTATTGAAGTCCTGAACGTAGTTCCCGACAAACAAAGAAAATTACCCAAGTTCTTGTCAAGGGCCTTGGTGAATTGATTGATAGCTGGAGGAACCTTCAAACGCTGCTTCAGAATTCTTCTCTTCCTCTGTATTTGGACGACCCGCGGCCATTTGACAAACCTGGTAAGGTCTTTCTTTGGGGGAAGAGCACCACCAATACCAAATTGCTTAGGTCGCTTCTCGAACAAAGGGTTCACAGCTTTTTCCTGTAATAAGCAAAATTCCATGAGTATAAAATATTAACACAGAAACTGTTTGCAGCTGCAACAGTAATTTACACTCACGAGAATCGCCTAAGGTCTTATGCTCGTATTACAAGACTGATCCTATAGAGTATGGACTTCAGCAAACATTTTACTTTCCCGATAAAATTACATGAAACAACATAACTAATAACACAGTTGACAACTAATTAAGCTCACATAAATAGCTATAAAGAATCAAAAAATAAACAAGGGATCCAGCAAATTTTACTCCTTTTTATTAGTCTCATCTATTGTCACATGATTCAAAAAAGCTAATTATGGTCAGTTTTAGGCTACTCTTGGGTAAATTTGAGCGAATCATAAATTTAAAAAGCGAATCAGTTAGCGAATTATGTTACACTGGTCTCATCACACAAAGTAAATTACTATCCTCCACTCAAATGACATAGCAATAATATCATAGAATCGGATGAGCAAGAAAGCACACTTACAGGCTTCTTCTTAGATGCGGCAACCTTAACTCCTTTTTTGGGAGCCTGCAAAGCCAGTGTAAGAGTATGAGGAAGCATATTCAAAACAAATTTAATACATTAACCAGAAAAACACATGAATCTGAAACACTTAAACTGATAACCACCACGATTAAAGCTCTAATTCATCATAAGCATCAAATACCAAGTACGTGTATAGCATTACCAAAACAAACATCGGATTATTGGAAACTATTCACCAATTAATCACCTTTGATTGCTAATGAACCATTTCACTCAGCAATTTAGTAGTTTTGTTCTCATAAAGTCATGATGAAATAATCCACACCTTTCAATCTCAAAATACAATCAATAAAACAATGACAACATTACAACCCTAATTTATCTTAAATAAATTTTTTAAAAGGTACATTTTGATCACCTAAACCACCTTTTCTAATAGAATTAAGAATTAGAAGTTTAAAACTTTCCTCACTCCCTACATCTTCAACCTCAAAATAAACATCTTGGAAAACTCAAACAAACCCAAGAATCTATTTTTTTTAATATCAATAAAGTGGAAATAAATTCAAAACCCTTAGCATCATATTAATTAAACTAGATGACTTCACATACATTACTGAATAATGTGATCAAAAATTTCTCAAATATCCAGATGAAATCAGCTAAAAATACAAAAGCCCATTTAAGTAAAGTGACAATCACTTAAAAACATGAAAACCCATTTAAACTAGATGAGTTCGCATACATTACATAACAATGAGATCTAGAATCATGAGTTCGTCAAATACCCAGATGGAATCAACTAAAAACATGAAAATCCATTTAAATTATTGCGAATTAAAACAAACAGAAATCATAGATCCACATATATTAAACACTTATCATTGAAGAGATTGAAAAGAGAACAGAAAGGAATGAATTTTTACCATCCTGCGGCTGAACAATTGGAGAACGGGAGAAGGAGATGAAGGAAATGAAGGAAGAAAGAAATGTTGCCGCAAATTAGGGTTTTTATCTCAGCCTTTTAGATGAGAAAAGAGTCCACATAAACCCTAATAGGCTTTACACTAAATAGTATCAAATTACCCAATACATTTTGCGATCACATTGCCCACTTAGAAAGAACTGGACATAGCCCATGGGCTTTGTGTCGGGCCGTGCTGCGGGCTAAAGTGTGTAGTATTTTCTTTCTATATTTGTGAAAATTTGAATAAAAAAAGATTATTTAACTAAATTCCAAAAATAAGCTTCGTGAAAACTTAATTTCCAAAATAAACGTCCGTACATCCAAACCTAGCCTCGGTTGAAGTCGCTGTTACTAACAGCAAAAGAACAAAAAAAAAAATAAAATCTAAAAGCATAAGTCGTTGTTACTAACAGCGACTAATGTCTTTTTTAATTTTTCAGTTTCCTTCTCCCATTTCAGTTCACGCGTTTTTCTTTTCCTCAATCAACCTACGAGATCTCCTTCTTCTTTCCACCATTAAAATCAAATTCAATCTTTCAACTAAACTCATCAAATTTCAAGTTTGTACCACTAATTAGTTATGTCATCTTCCTACATCGACCTAAGTACTATTTTTTTGTGTTTTTTTTTTCCATTTTGAAAAATTAGGGTTTACTGAATTTTTTTCAACTTTCACGTTAATGTAGGTTACTAAACTTGCAATTTACTAATTCTTGTTGATCTACAGCTTATTGAGATACGTTTTCATTATAATGTTTTTTGTTTGGTGTTGAATTTAAAATGTATGTCATGTATGGTGGTCATTTACACTTAAATCTACGAATATGTCGAATGTAGTTGTTATTTACCTTGATGTTCATAATGAGGTTCTTTGTTCGTAAATTTGTTGTTGAATTTAAAATGTATAGTGGTCATATATTTATGAACCTGATGGTGATGTTGATTTTGAATGTATTGTTGTAGAAATGGATTAATTTCGTGTGACTGTTGTATGCTTTTGGAATGGTTCAATGCGACCAACTATAACAATGTTAAATATGTTGGGGGAAGACGTAAACTGTTTGCATGCAACTCATACATGGATTTGAATGAATTTAAACATTTCATATGCTCTAAGATTGGCATTGACACTACAAGAATAATATTAACATTTATAAATTAAGAGTAAAACTAACATAATACCTTATGTTACCTTTATAAATTACTTCAAAAGAACAAGAATGATGTAGATTACATATAATGAAGTAGGGAAATGATGGAGTTATTTATAGAACATCATTACAACGGCTATTCTCAAATTCGTAAACGGCTATTTTTCTAATTAACAACGGCTAGTTTACTTCGTACAAAAAAAAATTAAATAAAAAGGTATAATTCGCCGTTAGTAACAACGACTTATACCTTTTTATTTTTTTTTTTGTCTTTCGCTGTTAGTAACAGCGATTTTGATCGAAGCTAGGTTTGGATGTACGGACGCTTATTTTGGAAAATAAGTTTTCACGAAGCTTATTTTTGGAATTAAGTTGTTAAATGATCTTATTTTTTTCAAATTTTCTATATTTGTTCAGCTAGTCTTTTGAGAGACGTATATCAAGTCCAACACATTAAAGATTAATGCCTACTTACCGTATTCTTAATGTGTATTTACATTCTCTTTAATGTTTATTTACCGTATCCTTAATGCCTACTTTCAATATCTTAATGTCTACTTATATTATTTTTGATGTCTATTTATAATATTTTAAAAAATATATAATGAGTCAGCTCAATTATAGATAGTCTCTTAAAGAGACTGTCTCTTACAAGAATTTTTTATACTTGTGTTTCAAATCCGCAAGTATTGTATAAGACCGTCTTAGCGTGAGACAGGCTCATACAAGCAGTCGATTAGTAAAAAAACATAACAAAATAAAAAGTAAAGAAATTTAAGTTGTACAAGGCAACAATTTTTTTTTTTTAAAGTTTGGGCTGACTCAATTAAAGTCGTCTCATAGTGAGACGGTCTCAATAAAGAATTAGTCTTTTCAGATTGAGTAATTCTTGTATTTGACTAAAAGAATGTCTCACGGTGGTATGACATGTTCATATAGAGTATATATTAAAAAAAATAGTTATTCTTGTGAGAAATCGTTTTTCAAGGAGACAATCTCAAAACAAAAGGCTCACATTCTTATTTCCTTTTTTATTTGTATTAATTGGGCTATTTTTGCCCATATATATAGTGCATATCTCGGAAAAAAAATCTCTCACAATAATTTGTGTTAAAAAATAGTTGTATTTAAATTTAAAGCGTTAAGTTTAAAGTTCAAACTAATGTGTTAAAACAATAAACAATTAAAATTGAGTACATTTGATACCCTAGATTTAGTTTTAAAAATGATTGATAGACTACTCATATCAACAAGATGTATCTTTTTTTTTAAGGGAGTCCATTTGTCAGGAACTCCAAGTTAAGAATGTTTAGTGGGGAGCAATTTTTGGATGGGTGACCTCCTAAGGAGATATTCTTGGTGCGCATGAGTGAAACTAAAAAGTGCGTTAGAAAGACTTGTGTTGGTTTGTAGGGCTGGTCTACAGCCTCCATGAGTAGTCACCAGTCTTTTAGGCTATAGTATTACAAATGGTATCAAAGCAACGCTGCAACGTGGCTAATTATGTGTTCAATGCACCCAGCGGGAGAAAAGATTCTGAAACTACGATCCAACGAGGACATTGTATTCCTAAGTGGGGGTGAGTGTGATATCCCATATTTAGCTTTAAAAGGATTGATTGACTACTCATATTAACAAAATGCATTTTTTTTTCAAGGGAGCTTATTTGCTAAGAAATCTACAGTTAAGCGTGCTTAGTGGGAAGCAATTTTAAGATGACTGAACTCCTTGGAAGATTTTCTGGGTGTGCATAAGTGAGACCAAAGTGTGTTGGAAATATTTATGTTGGTCTGGGCGATTAGTCTATTGTCTCCATGAGTAGTCACCAGTGGTCTGTTATGCCGGGGTGTTACAGTATATCTTAAATATAAAAGCTATTTTAAATTAATTTAGTTAAGTTATTTAACTTAATTCACGATTGTTTTACAATGAACCGTCTTAAGCCCAATGGTGACTGGCATTTTGCATGTACCATCAATTATCGAAATTATGAAATGAATAAGCTAATTTATATATATATATATATATATATATATATATATATATATATATATATATATATATATATAAAGCACGAAATACGTCAACAATCAACTTATTTCAAAAAATAAGTGTCTAATTTTCAAATCTGAGGTTTGGTGTTGTGCGCAGTTACTAACTGTGAACAGGTGCTTACTTTTTTCAAAAGGCAAAGAAGTTGTTCGCAGTTAGTAACTACTTTTTTATCTTTTTAAAAAGTCAACAGCCCTGTTCGCAGCGAACAACTTTTTTGCCTTTTTAAAAAAGTAAGTACCAGTTTGCAGTTATTGCAAACGGCATTAAATCTCAGGTTTGAAAATTAGACGCTTATTTTCTGAAATAAGTTAACTATTAATTTATTTCGTGGTTTTTTCTTTCTTATAAATTCGCTTATCCATTTAAAAAATTCTCAATTATTAATCTCAAGTCAATATAACAACTAATCTTTTGTTAATTGAATTATGGATAGTTATTAGCCCAACATTATTCATAACCTAAATTTATTCTATCCGACAAAGGATATGACAAGTTACACATATAAATACAATCAACCATAACAACATTAATTTTTTTTTAGGGTAAAATTATTAAAATATTCATCATAATAAAGTTTGTCAGTGCGTCTTCTTTCTTCCATCCACCCACCACTTTTCCAGGTCGCTTTAATTTTGCGCTAATACAAAAACCCAATCTTTTCCCCCAATTTCTTCTTCGTAAAATCTATCAAACCCTCTTTTTATTTTTTGATTCTTAATGTGGAATCTTCAATTTCTTCATTGGGATTTTTAGATTTATTCATCTTTTTGTTGCCCTATCAATTTTACCTGGCTATTTTTTTGCTTACACCATTGTTCAAGGTACAATCTTTTTTGATTTTTAATGATAATTATTGGATAATTTGCTAAATTTAACTTTATAATCACTTATATTATCAATTATCTGTAATGGGTATCTTCAATTTAGCTGTTTTTTGTTGGATCATTGTATTTTGTCTTCAAGTTTTTGAATTTTCTTCAATTTATGAGGTTTTGTTTGTGGGTACTTATTTTATTTACTAATTGATGCTTTATCTTTGTGGGTATGTTTTGTTTTGGTGAAAGTTTAATTCTTGATTGTCAGTATAATTTATTCTGAAGTGAAACAAAGAATTATTCTTTGTATAAGTCATGAAGGAAATTGGAGAATTTTCACCCCTTTTAATTGAAAAAGAAATTTGAAAACAATAGTCAAAGAGATGAAAATATCCTTTTTGTATATTTTATAGTACTTATATAGAATTTTCCTTAATAATACCTATGTATTTCCTTAGAGGATCAAAAGGATGAAGAATTCTACTTATCATCATCTAGCCATCAGTTCCTGTATTTCTTCTGTACTTATTGTTAGTTTCTGGTTTTCTGATGCATTGACTTTTCCTTTTGGTCAGCAACTATTTGTTAATTGAAAATTAAATAATTTTGAAGTTAAAAATTCTGTCGGTAGAGATATACTTAGAAAAATTTGATATTCAAGGTTTGTTTATTAAGAGTAGGTTCAATAAATACCTGCTTTTGTTTCCTAGTTTCTATTGATCTTTGACATTTTCATCCATGGTATTCTGGATGGTGCCAAAGATTTATATCTTTGGTTTGGAATTATAACAGATTATATTAAAATGGCTCATGATTGTATACTTTTTTCAATGTGAAGTACTTGCATGTTTGCTACCAAGTACCAAGGGTCAATTGAAATTACCTTTTGTCATCAACATACATCCAACCCCAAACCCCGCTTAGGGGTGCCACTAATGGTTTTAGGGTATCAAAAATTCTTCTATGAAACGGTTTCACCGTGAGACGTGCCTCATACTTGGATTAAATTGCCCAATAATAGAAACTTTTAGCTTATGGGCTTCTTGTTTTGAGTTTGTCTCACCATGAGACGGTCTCATACAAGAGGGGTTGTTAGGGTAATAAATTGTTGGTGGTATAAGTATTGCTTCTATTTCAAGTGGAGGATTGTTGCAACTGATCACATTTTCTGGATACATGGCTTTGGGACTGTTGCCGTTTAAATTGGCTAATGTGTATCTAATTTTTTAACTAATTATGTTTCAGGTTAAATTATTAAGTATTTCGCTTGTTGAAGGTTGCAAGGAGAGAGGGTATTAGTTCGTGGAGGTGGCGGACTTCTGCGAACTGAGCGTCCTCTCTCGTTTTTTATTGTGCGAGTATCATTCCTCGACTTCTGCACGAGCTCATACTCACTGAAGCTTTTCTGGGGATTTGGTGCTACATTTGTTGTGTATGAGCGAGACAACGGCTGCAATAATGGGTGCTATTTGTTCTTGTTTGCGTGTGGAGGATATAGAAGACTATGTAAACAGAAACAGCTCAATATACAGGAACTGTATTTGTCTAAGCTGTTTCCTTCAAAACTTCTTTCATTTGGTATGCTGCCTTTTCTCCTATATAATACTTCTTTGTTCAGTGTAATAAGGGTCTGGTTTCATAATCATACTTATGGATCATATTGTTTGCTGATGCAAAGCTGCAGCATATTCATACTTAACAAAATGGGGAGTTGTGACCAGGTTAATTCTGTTTTGTGATAAATAGTGATTTTTTTCGCGTGATCGTGAGCTGCTTTCTTTTCCTGAGAATGCTTCTTATTTAAGACCTATGTTACTTGGACTCTGGTACTGATGTCGGATACTGGTATGTGTCCAAGTGTTGGATAATTCTAAATATTCATTTTTACGCCTAAATGAAGTGTCTAAGTGTCATACCGATGTCTGAGCATCAAGGATTGCACACGGGTATGTGAAGCAAAATAAAGAGTCCCATTAACATAGTTTTAGACAAGGCTATGAGGTTTTACTGATTTTGTCGTGTCAGCTTTCTTATGCAGTTTGTATTGTCCTTCCTTGTGCTTGAACTATCTCTCATTGTTTTATCAGGGATGAAAGGAATGCCGTGAAAAAAGTGTTATTTGCCTGTTAATCTGGATTCATTCAAGTTCTACACTGGAAAATTGTTTGAGTTGTACCTACTATTTTATAATTTTACCTTAGCTGATTATTATTCTGTTTCATTTTGGGTATGGTATTTGTTGCCAATTGCCAACTATCGTTGTAGACATACTTTCTCCTTCTAATCTATTGCAACAATTTGTGTGTGTGCGTGCATTGGGATTAGGCTCAATAGTTAACAACCCTTATGATGAAAATATGGCTAAAAAGAAAAACGCATGTCATGAGGGGAGAGGTAGGACAAATTATTGGTTTTTTTTTTTTTTTTTAATTAAGGGACTTGTTTGTTCCTGTCTCATTCCTGCTTCTTCATGTCTTGAGAGGAAGAAGGGGCAGGGCATTTGACTTGTCGTACGGGGATGTTATTTTGGAGGGGTTTGATGCTGGTTTTCCTTCTAATATTTCTTCACTTGATCCCCTTCTCTGGCTACTTATTTCGCTTCAATTAAGCAGTTATCTAATCGTATTGTGTCTCTGTAGTACTCTTCATTATTTCGAAGGGGGGAAGTTCAATCCTTGCCTTCATCCATCCAAGGGGCATCCTTAACTTCTATGGCATCAACCGACAACGCTCTTGCTGATATGTACCGCTCTCCTCCTAGGCCCTTGCCTTATGATGCAGATCCTAGATATTACCGCATGCAGCGGGATGGCCTGTTTTCGAGACGTGATAAAGGGTGCAGTCATTCCCATGACGAATCAGAACCTCTGAGGAGTGATGTTGATGCTGATTCCGACCCTTTGTGTACCGGAGGTAAGTGGAATGAGTCAACTTGTGAAGATGACTCAAAAGAGTGTCGTAAGTCGTCTGTGAAGCTTTCATCAGCAAAATCGACCACGGTTATGGGATATTTCTATTCATCATCCGAGGATGAAGATGTTTGTCCAACTTGTCTCGAAGGTAATAATTCATACTCATTTGATTACGTGCTTGAGATGTCCATACTCATTTGAAGCGTTTTTAAATATAACCAAGTTTCCATTTCTGGATCTTGATAGTACTCAACATCTTGTTGATGCAGAATACACCGAAGATAACCCGAAGATAATCACGAAGTGTTCTCATCATTTTCATTTGGGTTGCATTTATGAGTGGATGGAGAGAAGTGAGAACTGCCCGGTTTGCGGCAAGGTAAGTCTTCTCTTTAATATGAAATGTTGTGCCATTGTGGATTTCTCGCTGCATGATTATTCTTCTGTTTGTTGGTGCCTCCTTGTAATACCACTGGGAAATGTTGATTCATATGACAGTTAGAGAGACAAGGGCGAAGTTAGGATTTTAAATTAAAAGGGGCCAAATAGTCATGCACTTGTAAAAATATTGTCCACCAACCGATGCACTAGAAAAATAATTGTAAAAAAAACAAGTTAAATTTAAAATTTTTGTTTTTAAAACGATACAATTCTAGATTTTGCGACTTCAAATTGTTGGGAGGCTATGAAGATGTCATCATGGGTTACATTACTTACGTAAGTGTTCTGGAAGACTAAAATATGTTTGATTATTAGTTTTAAAAAATTATTACAAAAGATAAAATTTGCATATCATAAAGATTTGAAACGCAAACCTTAAGTTTCATTTCTACTATGAGTCTTGGACCATTGAACTATACTTGATTTTGTGTTACTTAAATACCCTTTATATCTTATATTATAAATTAAATATTAAGGGGTCCGAGTCAAAATTACAATGACGCATGTTTAGATAAGGGGACTGTCCTCCCAAACCTCATGTAGCTGCACCCACTTTGACATTTATGCATGTGTATAGGTATTTTAGTTGTGAGGTGGAGTTGATTTTAAACAATCCACTTAAGTTTTTCTCTTATTACAAGTTGGGGGGTGAGTGAATTATGGTCGGAAACAAGGGAAAATCTAGACCCAGGTATACTTATGCCATGTCCTGGGTATTCAATTTGAAACCCTACCAACATTGAATTGTGTAACAAGCAGAGAAAGATATTTCGAGTTTTCGACTGACCGTGTAGGCGTGTATAAATTTCCAGAATTTGCCCCAAAGTTTTTATTTCATTTCGCACTGCATGTTCCATTGACAAACTCATCTTGATGTTCATAGAAGACTATAGATCTGGACTCGCTCTTCCATAAACTGAGTACTTGTATCTTCATTCACATTCAGATTTAGCCTCATATATGTTCCTGATGTGTTTGTGTAAAACGAAGATCCTTTTACTCTGAATTACTGATCCTAGAAATGGTTCTGAAATCGTCTGTGGGTTGTCTTCGGTGAAGACTTTCCTGAACCACCCGTATTTGTAATAGGGTGATCCTTACCGTTTTTGAGCTTTTCTCGATCTTTATGTGAAATATTTTTTTGCCTTAAACCGAGACAATCGAAAAATTCAAATTATAAAGATCATTTTTTTTGAATTTTTGCCAATCCTTATGGGAAGTACTTTGTAGGTGATGGCGTTTGATGAATCTCCGTGACTTTGATCTTCCTGATGCAAGAAGCAACCGGAGCAAAAGGGCGAATAACTATAGAGGAAATCCGAAACTGTATAGTCGTTGTGAATACTGCAGGGTTGAGGTGTTTATATCCCACCCGTTCAGAAGTACATAAATATCAAAAAGAAAACATGCTGCATAGCCATAACAGGTACATGGACCATGGTCATAGAATTTATCTTGTCTTTTGTCTTTTCGCTCGATATTCGTTTCTTGGTATAAACTTTATCTTCAAAGAGAAATGAAAATTATGGTCGGGTTCTTAATTTTCTTATGAACCGAAAATCTCGCTGGTCTTTTGTAAATTGTTTCACTTTTGGTTTACAAATCATTCAGAACTCATGTATATGGCTTTGAGCCACTGATTTCATGCAGTTGATCGCTGCTCATGCGTTTCTGACTCCGATTTTTACTACCGTCTTGGTTTTATCTGTCAACTTACCCGTATTTCATGAAAATGATATGTTATCGGATTCATTTTGTTTTTGTGAATTGCTTGAAATGGAGCGAGCAAGTGAGCCAAATGAATAATCAGTTTGCTCGGCTTGAATTGTGTTTTTATGACTGTATTAGTTGCTAGGCTGCTCCGACCCATCCCATTTCACTGGAAATTTGGTGATTTGGCCAAAATATTTATGCTCTTGTAACATAACGGTAATGTTGGTTTTCATTTCGTCTATACTCCTGTTATTTTGAGTTTGCACCATATGATTTAAATATAAAAGTTCAGTTATTTTGAGTTTGTACCATATGATTTAAATATAAAAGTTTTTATAAGCATGTGGTGTAAAGTTCAATTATATGTATCTCACCAAGTCCATATAACGTTACAGACTTACAGTGCCATATCACGGTGTCACGAGTATTACTCAAAGTTTACATCCACCTAGGGATGATTCATGAGTTGTCTCAATTGGATTCAATAAGTTTAAGATTCAAACCCATTTATTATGTATGGACCCAGACACGGTTCGTGATTGTGAGGTGTGAAAATTTTGAACTTAGACCTAGAAATGTTGCGTCTATTGAGTCTAAGGGTCTTGCGTTAAAAACTTGAAATATGATGTTATTTAATTAATCGGTATTTTAAATATAAAATTAAAGTATACAAGTCGAGAAAGAGATGGTTGAATCAAAAGAATTTTTTAATAGTTATATTTCTGTCAAAGGACAATATGAATATTCCATCATATTCACTTAACACACTAAAGGGGTTATATGATATATCTAGTGTGGAAGTAGGCTAACATTTTTTAGTCTTAAATCTATTTGTTTATACTTTCTCATTTTTCAATTTTTAAGATCTTATTAGGTATAAAATTGGTCTATGTCAAATATAAGTTAAAATTAAGTCAATAATTATAAAATATGTTTAAAATTAATTTACTAGATTATGTCATGGGTTGGGTTTAGGGCGTTCTGGGGTGGGTTTGGATCTAGAGCAGATCTAGAATGAGTTTGGGTCGAGCCTGGGTATGAGTATCTTAAATCCAAATTTAGTTTCATTTATCTTTTGGATTGGGGTTTGAACCTAAATCCATTGAATCTCAATAAAATAAAATCAAATTATAAAATTAGGATTGAGTCTAAGACGGGTTTAATAAGATTATGAACTCGTGACAATACGACCCTTCATTAATACAGAATGCACTATTTCGGATTAAGAGGTCGCTTGAATTGTAAGAACTACAAGGTTTTAAATACACTATAAATACTCTAAATTGAATTATGTGTTTGAATTTGGAAAAAACTTTTAGAAGAGTAAACTTTTAATCCTTATCTAAGGTTGAATATTTACTCTCCTCCTCCTGGAGGAAATATTCACGGAGTACAATGCACCGGCCTTATGCTCTCTTCCAACTCTCTCTTTCCTCTTACATCATTTTCTCCGGATCTCTAATACAAAAAATTTTCAATTTTCAAAATCTAATTACAGATTCAAAACTTCTTTATTCTTTAACAATGGTGCAAAGTTTCCTATCTTTCAGTATCTAAAAAAATTAATCATCAATTGCCAAAATAACTTCCTTCCAAAATTTCATACTCTAATATTTATCCCATCGGATTATTTTGATTCAAATTGTAAAATTTAAAATCAAAGATGGGTGTATATATATATATATATATATATATATATATATATATATATATATTCTTTTAGTTGGGTACTGCAAGAAATAATTAAATGGGTTGAAAAAACGATGGCGACTGGCAAGGGTTATGACTAGAGAAAAAAGATGAATTGGAGTATTAATTGATATTTATATTTGGAAATTTTAATTTGATGAGAGAATGAGAAAGAGGACGAAGCAACATAAAATAAATAAAGTAAGAGAGATAATAAGTGGTATAAATATCACATTTTTGTATTTGGTACACCTTAAATAATTCTCCTATAAAATATCAACCTATAATATTTTTCCTATATTTTTTACTATTGTACATTTTATATGGGATCCAGGCAAACCTTAAATATGCTCAACTTGTTTGAGCATGTTTTTTCATCAGAAACCCAAACCTATCCCAACCAGTTCAGTATAGACCTAAATTGATCTATAATAATGGTATGTTACACATGCTTGATCCTGTATATTCATATATTAATTTGCTAATTTAATTGAGTTCTTCCAATTGCGCTAAAATAAAATTCCTTACACTCTGAGTATCATATCTTGTCTCATTTGAAGCAAATATCGTCCTTTTCAAGTACAATCATGAGATTGAATATTATATATCTCTGTACTTCCCTCAACAAACCCTATAATAATATAATAATAAATAAAAACTCTTCGTCTTTAAAAGTTTATCAATAACAACAGTCTATTTAAAAATTGAGAAACTTAGATATTATATTTCGTGATTATACACGAGTTGAAATATATTCATGTAAGATTATAATAAATTTGACTGGATGTACAAAATTTTAATATACCTAATGGACAAACCTTTAGAAACGAGGTAGTAATGTACACGGTCGTGGTGTACTGTATAGATGATTAGGTTATTTGGTAATTAGATCCTAATTAAACACCATTGTTTGGGTGTCTAATATAATTTACAGATAACTAATAGTAGATCAAAATATTATAAGCTATAATTAAGATTTTCAGCATTTTATATTATCAGATATCGCTGAAATCATTGAGCATTCATTATGTTTATGAAATTTTTTTCTTTTTTATTCAGCAATATGAGTAAACATCCATGATGGAATGTTACTGTTTGTTCTGGTTTCACCTTCAGCTTGCACATTTGATTCATCTCTTATTTGTAATTCTCTTCCCTGATATGTTCCTCTGTGTAATACACACAAAATAAAAAAAATTTCAATCTTTGCAGTACTATATATAAATATGAGTGGGATTCAATAATAAAAAAAAAGTCAATATAGTGCAAAAATCCTAAATTGTAATGGTCACTATATTATAAAAAAAATACTTCTATTTTATTTAAAAATATTCGTAATTTATAACATAAAAACTTTTTCATCAATATTGATATGAAAAAACCTTTTTTATTTGATCCAAACCTTTTTATCTATATATGTATCAGCAAAGACAAAATTTTGAATTTATTAGGAGTCCAAATAGACAATACACTAGGAAAAAGATACTATAAAAACAAGTTAAAATTTCAAGGCTTTGCTTTAAATCAAAACATATTATAATTTATAAAAAAAGTCTTTTAAATTATTGGTCCAATAAGAACTAAAACAAAAAAAAAAAATACTTATAGCTTGTGAATACTTCTATTTGAAATATATACTTAAAAGTTTCGTTTACACTACTTTGGTATGTAATTGACCTATACTTAATTAATTTTTGATATTAATCATCTCTTAAACAATAGTTCGTCTTATTAGTTACAACGTTAGAAAATATAACATTATTTATTTATCATTCTTAATTTGTAATTAATTTTTAATCTATAAGTTAAAATTAGAGATATTAAAAATTAAATTAGTGTATTAAACAACGTGAAAAAACAAATATTACAAGTATTTTAAAACGTAGTATTATTAGTTAGGGGTTATATATATATATATATATATATATATATATATATATATATATATATATATATAGTGAAGAACATTAAATTGGCGAAGACGTGAAAACCGTGAGAAAAGGGTGTATATAAAGTCTAAAGGGGTTACATATAAAAATTATAGGGTACACGTGTATTTTTTTAAAAAAATACTTATCATTTACGAAAATGCATGTTATTTATTAATAAATAAGATACCCCTTATGATCTGATATTTCTTTAAATCTTTGATCTTAATGAATTTATTTTAAATTGACATTTTACATTACAATAGAAATTAAAATTTCTCCTTATAATATACTACTATCAATAGCAATTTCAAATAAAGTAAGTGAGTAGGGGTATGTACCACCATTTTCAATTTCACCAACTTAATCATAATTAATTTTCTATGGTTCTATTCGTATATAGAGTCGTACACATGTAGCTTAATTATTTTATGTTTATGCTTTGATAATGGCTTTATAATTTTGTAGCAAACTCAAAAATAGAATAAATAATATAATTCTATAATTTGCTTTTTAGGTGCAGTGAGGAGAAAAAGTAGCAATCTCACCCAATAGAGAGAGGGGGAAATGGTAATGGAGTAGGTGCTGGAATGAGGAAAGCTGGACTAGGGTTTTGCTGCTGCTGCATTTTTTGTTGCTCCATTACCTTTTTGTCATTCTCCTTCATCTATTTCATGTCATTATTTATTATATTAATTTACTACTAGAAATACAAATATACATTTAAAGAGTTAATAAATACACAATAACAATATAATTCTTTTTTAATGTCATTAAGTGGCTCTCACTTTAGATATAGTTTGAGGAATTGAATATGCATAATATTTGAGTCTTAATAAATTAATAAATAAATAAATTATTAAGGTAAGTACCAGTTTTGCCAAATGGTTATTTTTGTCAACCATAGCTTTTTCCTGCCAAAAAAGCTTGTTATTCATGAAAAATGGAATTATCACCAAATTAAACCAAAAAAAAAAATCACGTACAACATTCAATAACAAATGGTTTTTGTTTAGATGTTCAGACGTCAGTATATATCAAATTCTAGCACCTCAACCATCAGCTTAAATTTTTTGTTAGGATGATTACTTGACATGGTATTAGAAGTCAGTGTGACAAAAGGTTATAGATTTGTATCTCAATCACCCCTTATTTAAACGAAATATTCAGCGCCAGGTATGAAAAGGGTCTGTGTCGCATCCACACTTCTAGCCCAAGGACCTCTCGTGTGCGAGTTAGAGTATATAACATATCTTGGGGCCTCAATCATCAACTTAAACTTTTAATTGAGTTGGTTTCTGACAAAATTTAGAAAGATTATATATACACAACCTTATTTTTGTTAATAACAAAATACAAGTGGTTCTTATACGACCAAGATTAATGACAGACGCAATCAGTCACAAAAGAAAAATTTTAAAAAAAGAAGTGTAAGATGTGTATACATTTTTCTGCAGCTGAGATATTGATTCATGCATCAGCTGATTCTACAATAAGTTGCACAAAATTAGATCAGTTAAAAATAAAATTTGAAATATATATATATATATATATATATATATATATATATATATATATATATATATATATATATATATATATATATATATATATATATAATCAGCCAAATTAAAAATACATGTATAGAAGATAACCTTCTTGCTTCTGATTCTCTTAAGAGCTACATCTAGTTGTTGTTCCAAATGTTGAAGTTCTCTCAGGCTCAAAGTATCAACATCTTCTCCTACATAGTGCCTAAAAATACCCCCAAACAGATACATACCTTAAGCGTTAGCGTATATAACATATCTTGAATCCTCAACTAAAAGTTTAAGCTTTTGGTTGAGTCGGTTTCTTGACATGATATCAGAAGTATAACCACCTCTCAAATTCAATTAGAATATTTCCACTCGTGGGATTGCGTCAACACTTCTAGCCTAAAAGACTTTCGTGTGCGAAGGCATGTTAAAGTATATAATATATTCTAGGGCCTGATCAACCATAAGATTAAGCTGATGATTAGACCCGAAATAGGTTATATACTATCACATAAAGAATTTTAGTATATATACATGCTAAGATTAATTATTTGATCCACCCTATAATTGTATACTGTCGCTCCATCAAACTCTAACTCTATTAATATTAGATTAAGTAAAATATATTCATTTTTCATTTTATCTCATTAACTCAAAGCTATTAAGTGGCTTCCATTTAGAATAGAGTTTGGAAGGTTTAGATTTACACAATTCTACCTTGTTAATTAATGATAAAACTAGCTAATAAAGAGGTTGTTTTTATCAATCCTTCATAACAAACGTAATATGCAACTTCACATAAATAAGAAATGCACATGATTTAATGAGTACAAATTTACTTTAATCCACTATTATTCAAAGTCAAATAACTAAATTTTTAGCCCTAACGAAATAATGGCCATGCAGAGAAATTGCAATCGAGGTGATTTAGTATACATGCAAAGTTGAAGTGTTTGGCCCAATCACTAGTCCATATTACAATCGAGTTGATTTATTACACATAACTGAAATTCGAGAATAAGTTATATATATATATATATATATATATATATATATATATATATATATATATATATATATATATTCTATCAAAGTTATTAATACAGAAAATAGAAATTTAAGTTTGTATTACCTCATGTTCCTTTGTAAAACTTCAAGTTTGGCGACAAGCTTTGGGTATTCCATAGCCCAACTTCCCTATTCAAAACATGTGAAAAAATAGATTTAATTAGGAGTGAACAAAATTTATATGATCAGCTAGCTAGGTAAGGTTCATTTACAAATTCACATACTAATTGCTTAGATTCTGACTATACGTAACGTATCATACCTCTACAAAAATATATGAGATTTCATTATCCTAATTTCATGAAGTGACTCATTGAAATAGGGTTTAGAAGCGAGTCAGACGAACACAATTTTATTTAATTAAGAAAATACTTTAATTTATTTTCGTTTGAATATATAACATATATCTTTTACAACTTTACATAAATAACTTCTTAGCTTCGCCGTTGATGAGAAGTAATAGAGCAGGAGATTAATGTGAATTTCTATTGATTTTTTAAAAATATGTGTTGGAAGGATGATATATTTCCTTTTATTTCCTTTTTTTCCATTTCCTCTTATTAATTTGAATTCAAATGAAGGAAGTAGCACGTCATAACACATAACCTTACCATTGTATGAATAAAGAGAATACTTTTGATTGACGTAAAATAGCAGATATTATTTATTTACACATCACATACATAGAAAGTGAATATAATTTATCGAGTCAATTTACTTTAATTTATCGTAATCAGAACCTAAAGAATTATAATGAAAGATAGAACAGATAGAACACACCCCATAGGCCAATAACTATATGATACAAGCTAATTAGGTAAATAGCAAATGTTGATGGTAATTTTCAAACATTAAAATGTAAAAGGAAGTTAGAAATAACTCTTGAGAATGATGAAAAGTCAAATAATTAAGGTCAAATTAAGTGATCTAAATAATTATATTAAGGTCATTAAGTACTATGATCTAATTAATCAAGTAATTATATACCTCTTGTTGGGACTCTGAATCAGTTGCAACAAGCTGTCTCTCTGCATAGCAGTGCCTCTCATACCTTTCCAAGATACTTTCCATGCTGCTGCCATAAAAATAATCATAAAATTGCAAGAATTTAACTTCTAAATGTAAAATGGCTGAAAATAATTATTGTACTAGTACACATTTGCCACAAGTTTAATTTTTGAAAAAAAAAGTGGGTAAAAAGTGTGACTTGGGAAGTAAAAGAAAAAATTGGATAAAATCATACATTTTATTAATTTTACTTTATAATAGCAAAAACGATGTTTGATTGTGAGCATACTATTTGTCTTTTTTTCATTAGATAGTATTAATAGAATTTGACTGATTTACATTTTTTACACTTACCATATTTACAAATGTATATTTTCGGAAAAACTTATACATTAATGGATGCAATAAATCACAATTATTCCAATTACACAGTTGTATATAAATGTACTGTTTAAAAAATTATAATGAGAAATATATAATATACTGCGTGATACATTACATATTGTCTGATAAAATTTTGGAATTACACTGCATAAAAAACTACAGAATAAATTACATATATTCTAGTGTAATTGGAATTAAACTATTTAGAAAATTATACTTTAAAATTAGACTGTGTTATACAACAATTTAGAAAATTACTTGAAATACATAATAGCCCATTTTTCCATCAATTGTTATTGAAAACTAAATTGACATAAAATTCAATTAATTGATCATTAAAATCAATCATTTATATTGTTAGATTACCATAATTACAATTTGAATTTCAGAAAAAAAATATTAAGTATGGTTTGCAATCTAAAATTTCATTGAAATATTAATGTATTTAAAAATTCGTACATTGTATGAGTTTCTATCTTAGTAAAAAAATAAGTTAAATGTGAGGATAATAATTAAAGAAAAAAATATAGGATAATTGGCTAAAGACGAAAACATAGCAAATTTTATAAAACAAACCAAAATAAAAAAAAATACAGCAAAAGCCATGAGACACACAAAGTATGAATTAAACCTATAAATAAATACACAATTATGTCATTTAGTATGAGCATGATGAGCTTCCAATCATATTTTTTGTTAGTTATTATGCATTCCATAATTGAACATATATTATATGTAACAAAACACTATCTATAAAAAAATTTACTGGTGATATTATGCTAATCAAAGACCGGATACATGTTTTAAATATAGTACATAAAGTGGACCATTGAAGTGTCCATCTTTGTGTTTGTTAATTGTGATGACAAAAGTTGACTCTATCATCTGATAATTTAATCAAAAATTCTATACAAATTTTGAAAGGAGTTAATTTTATGGTAATATTATTTTTATTAGGCTGTTCTAATATATGTTTCTAGTTTTAAAGTGATTATTTATAAATTTAAAGTGATCAGTTATAATTTAAAAATAATCAATTATTACCTTAAAGTGAAATCTTAAAGTAATCACTTATAATTTTAAAGTGATCAATTATAGAAATATATTGATTTTATGAGTCAATTCTTATGATGAGATAGTCTCATACAAAAGTTGCTGAAAGTTTAATCAGAACTAAATTGGTTTGGATAGAAATGAGATTTTCTATCGAAAATAAGCAACCATGACCTATTATTATATTATTAAAAACGAAAAATTGATATTAATAATCTAACTTTTCACCCATTTGCTGTAAATAATAACACATTCGAATTATTTTTTAATAATTCAACCTTCGCCTTTAGTTTGCGGTTAGCATACTAATAGGGTATGCTGATAGCAAACTAAGAGCAAAGGTTGAATAATTATAAAATAAAGGAAAATTTAATTTTAAAAATCCCACCTTTTACTTGTTGTCTTTTAAAAATCCCACCTTTCGATTATTTTTTAAAAATCCGATCTTTATACTGCGTTTTCTTTTAAAAATCCGACCCTTCGGTCTTTAATTTGTTTACTACTGAATTTTGCAAGTAACTTAATGAGGAAAGTACTTTAAAAGAATACGAAGTATAAAGTTCGGATTTTTAAAAAATAATCGAAAGGCGGGATTTTTAAAAAGACAACGAGCACAAAGTTGGATTTTTTAAATTAAATTTTCCTAAAATAAAAGATTATGCTGCTAGCAAAATAAGGACAAAGGTTGAATTATTAAAAAATAATCTAAAGGTGGGATTATTCACAACGGATCGATGAAAAATCGGATTAAAAATATCAATTTTTCCTATTAAAAATCCAAAATAATACTACTAATCTACTATTATATAAATATTAAATTGGGTAAAAAAATTAAAAGTTTGAAGATAAATCACACTAATTATAATAATTTTAGAAAAATAAGAATGTGTTCATTGTATAATGAAATATTTTCTAATTAATTTGGAACTTATATATATATATATATATATATATATATATATATATATATATATATATATATATATATATATATATATATATATATATATATATATATATATATATATATATATATATATATATATATATATATATATATATATATATATATATATATATATATATATATATATATATATATATATATATATATATATATATATATATATATATATATGAAGAACCAATGAGAAAGGTGTTGAAAATGAGAAGGGTAAGAAAGACTCTACACCACTGATTTCACAAAAATAAAAAAATCTATGGCCACGATTAAACTAAAAACACATATTTGTAAAAGTAACTATGTTACACAGAAAATTAACTATGACATAAATTTTTAGAATGTTTTTATTTTATAACATAGTATCATTTTTTGTATATATAGTAACAAAACAAAATCAAACAAAAATCCTTCTCATCCTTTTTAATATCTCTCTCTCTCTCTCTCTATATATATATATATATATATATATATATATATATATATATATTAGTTTTCAATTAAACGTATCTAATAATGGATATATTGAATGGAGCACTAACCTAACTCAACACAATCTATTTGGAAGCTATGCTAACAACTTAAAAGTATGGTACAAAATATGAACCACATTACCAAGCACATTGCAATTGCAATTGCAAAGTCAAAACTTTTATCAATTGAAATATAAACAATGATATATGAACACAAAAACATATACATTAGCCACAAAAGATATTAATGAGATCTATAAGAACAAAAAAAAAAAAAAAACTTATGTTATGTTGTGTGAAAATAGTAATAAAAAATTGGTGAAATTTCTCATAGAAAAATCTTATTATAATCATCTGTTAAAAAAAGATTTAGATTACAAAAGTCAAAAATGATAGATAAATTTGCATAATCATATGACAATAAAGAAAAATAACAGACCGAAGCAGAATATTTGATTTCATAATTGTAGAAAAGTATTAAAAATTGTCACATAAATTATAATTTTTGTTAGCAACAATTGCTGACATTAATCTTTTTGGTTTATATAGTCGATTCTATATTGTTGGGATTAAGATTTTTATGTCGTTATTTGTTTAGAGATTGTTCTATATCAACTATAAAGATTCTTACATATTTTGGTTAACGGGCAATTTTTTCAAAGACAAGAGGTATTCTATTAGAGTTGGTTATGTGCTTGCCACTTGATCCATCTAATCAAAGTGCAAATCTAGTATCAATGAAGTACAAAGAACACACCATCTCCATATTAGTTGAGATTATTTATAATTTCATGTGAATTAGGAGTTACATAAAAGTTCAAAACTCTCTAGATTAACAAGTCCAATATTTCATAGCTTTGTATAACTTGATATCATTTCAATGAGCTACTTTGATACTCATTAAATTAAGTGCACTTTGTATCCATGTGAACTTGCACGTAACTTTTGCTATCAAGAGTTAATCAGAAAATCTTTTGATTAATTTTATTATTAAAAGAGTAGGATTGTGTACATTTTACCCTTTCAAACCCCACCATAAATGGAAATAAATAATGGTATTGGAGTAATGGAATATTATTATTGTTACTATTGTTTTATTTGATGAAATGATTTATATGTTAAACAAGTTTAAAGTAAAATTTGAGATTAGAATTTCATACTTCTATTATTAGAAGATATCATATGAAAATGACTAGGTGGCATAACCTAATGCCTCACATGAATTATAAAATAATTTTTAGAGTATACGATAGACTGAGCAAAGGGGAGGGTTAGAGAAGTGGAAGTCTTTTTTTAAGAAAGTGATGCATGATTCAATTCAAACAAGACTCAATTCTTAATTAAAATTTAATGGTAGCTTAAATCATGGAAAAAATATTTTGAGCTTAGTATAGAAGTAGTTAAATCTTTGAAATCAATACACTTGGTAATACCATTGTTGATTTTAAGTACAACATTTTATTCCAAAATTTTATCATCTTTGAAAAGAATGATATACTTAAGTAACAAAGAAAGAGTAAGATAGGGGTCCAAATTATTTAAGAAATTAAATCAAAGTAGGTATATTTAGGTTATAAAGCTAATGATCTATGTAGAGAAATCTATATCTATCTAGGAATTTTTAGAATGAAAGAAAAACAAATATTATTTATATTATTGAGGAATATATAAACTAAAAATAAAAATATCAATACTAGCCGGTGATTTGGAAGAATTGACTTTAATTTCAATCGAAGTAAATATTACTCTTTTTAATAAAGATCTTAGATTTAATTCTCACTTTAACTCCTTTCCCTAGCTTTCCTTTTTATATAAAAAAAATAATGGTGATTAATTGGACATAAATTCTCAACTTAATTTTAACTTAACTAACATAATCAATCATTAGAAACAACGAACATAGCCCATAGAGCTACATATCAAAATAATCATTTATTTATTTATTTCAAAAATAAATATATCTATAAATAATTTCATTAATTAAAAATTTAGCACTACCTAAATCAAGGAGATCAAGAAGTTACTACTAATTATTTATATTTTACATGCATTATTTGACTCATCAATTTTTGGGATGAAATTAAATTCAGATTCATCAGGAAAAAAATATAACCTAATTATATTAATTAATCATATACTACTATAACATGATTAGAAATATATACCTAGGCAATAATCATGATTCAAGATATGATTAATATATTAAAACAATTTGACTAGCTCTTCTTTCAAGCTGTATAGGAACATGTAAGTATTCAATCTCCAAGGTTACAAATTACTTAGTATAGTATTATCTTATCTTTAACAATGGTGATCAGCAGCCCTTTTTATATAATTTGATCATGGATGACCCTAACCCTAATTAAGTTCCATAAACATAAAAAAACGCCAGCTCAATAAAAGAATTTATTTAAAAATAGTACTTTACATATTTTTTTGGAAATTTTGTAAATAATACTCTTTATTACTGCTCATTGACTCAAAATAACCCCAATTATTATTTAACTTTAATTGTATACCCCAAATATTGTGACACTTAACCTTGTACATGGTGCACATCATTTTCAACCGGCGGTACTTTTGGCATATTTTGAATTAATGAGTAATTGTTGGGGCATACAAGATAAAATATCCCAATACTTGGAGGTATATTTTTTTTGAGATATATACTTAAGGTATATAGTATTAAATAATAGTTGAAAGTATTTTGAGTCAATAAACAATAGTTAAGAGTATTATTTACAAATTGTTGCTTTAGCATTTGTTCATGAACGATCTTTAATTAATACATATATAGTTTTTTATTATATTTTGATAGAAATACGTAGTTAGAGATATCAGACGTTAAAAATGTGTATTGACAGCGTGTTTTAAAAAGTGTATTTATTAAAAAAAATGAATGATAGTAAATTTCAAAAGAAATATATAAAGAAAAAAGTAAAAGAAATGAATTAGTACTAGGTTTTAAAGGATGGCAAGGCATGGTGGGGAGGAGCCCCATAAAAACCCACACAAAGCTCAAGATAAATAAGTTTAGCCTAAGTTTGGGACACTATTTAGATTAAGTCCATAACCCAAGATTAATTAATGAAAACACTTGCAATTAGCACTAACAATAACTTAATTACAAACATTATTTATATGTTAAAGTATAATAAGACAATGGTTAATGAATAATTAGCTGGTTTAAGGTTAATACTTTTTGCATAACCAATCAGAGATTTGTTATGTTTGTAAAATCTAGACAACTGGATAAATTCTATAAATATTGATCATATCCACCGGATCAAGTAGTACTAGTAGTCAAAATATAATATTAATGGTATTCATAAAAGTAATTCATAAATTGTTATCTATTAATTAACTTACAAAAGATATTAATGTTAAAAATGTTGTTATTATTATTTTATTATTATTATTATTATTATTATTATTATTATTATTATTATTATTATTATTATTATTATTATTATTATTATTATTATTGTTATTATCATTATTATTATTATTATTATTATTATTATTATTATTTTATATGAAGTACTTATTTATTATATTGTTGAGGAAAGTGCTAACAAATTATTATTTATAAATCATTTAAAAAATTATTATTCATAATTACTTTTATTAATTATGAAAAGTAAAGAAGTGATCAATCTATATATCTTGCTAGTAGTAAGTACATTTTAATAGAGTAAATCTAAAATCGATTTTTCTTACCGTATCTAGTGCTTAGATTTAGATAACAAATTAGATAATTATCTTCTAAAATATGTAATTTAATAATATTTTAGCGAATATTTTTAAATAAAATTTTAAATAGTTATTAATTTTATTTTCTTTAGTGCACCTAGTGGCTGGTGCATAGGTATAAAAAATCAATCTAAAACCCATAATACTATTTTATTAGATGTGTAATTAAAAAAAGTCCAATGAAAGTAAAAAGTAAACAACATTAGAAATTGAAATTTTTGAAGAAAAGAAAAAAAAAACTGCTCTTAAGCAAATAAAAGAAATAAAAATATCAAGGGGAAGAGATATTAGAATTAGAAGAAATTTAATTAAACGTAATAAATACTTCTAAAAAGTACTATATCCAACTTGCATTGTACATAAAATTGACATCTTAATGACACATCATCTCAATAATATCAAAATCAATTAAAAAAAAAAATATTTTTCAACATTTTTAAACTCTGTTACTTCAAAGTATAAAACAGACGAATGAAATTCAAATTAGATGGCTAGTTTTACCTATACACCATATAAATATTTGATACCATCTCAATCTAATTTATCAATAAATTAATATATATAAATACATACACAAAATTAATTAGAAAATTTATTTTATACCAAACTTAGATATTAAAAACACCAAATCTTTGAATTTTTTGCAAGAAAACTTAATATATGAAATTACAAGTAATAAGGATTGTAAGAGAAGAAAAGGGTTTAAGAAATTAGAATAAAATGGATTAGTCAAAGACCTTTAAAGTACAAATTAAAGTAAATCATTTCCACATTTTTAAACTCTATTATTTCCATGAATAAAACAGATAAATGAAATTCATATTAGATCGCCTTATCTATTTACCATATTGAATATTTGATACAATATTTAAATTAAAATACAAAATACATGTCTAATTGTCCACAAAACAAATTTACTTATACATACCAAACTTCCATTAAAAAAACCCAAATCTTATAATTTTTAACATTTATCTATATACAAAATGAGCTTTATACCAAACTTATAAAAATCACCCAAATCTTTGATGTTTTAACATTTATATAAACAAAATGAATTATTAATTTATACCAAACCTACATATAAAAAACCTAAATTAATCTTTAAATTTTTTATAAGAAAATTAAACTTAATTAACGCATGAAATTATAATAAAAAAGGGTTAAATAATTAAATTAGAAATTAGAAATTAGAAATACCTGGAATCAGTACTAGAATACTCAAAGAGTTTTCCTTTAGTAGAGAAAACAATCAAAGCAACTTGAGCATCACAAAGAACAGAAATTTCATGAGCTTTCTTAAGTAAACCAGATCTTCTCTTTGAAAATGTTACTTGTCTACTAATCTTATTTTCAATCCTTTTTAGCTCAACTTTTCCTCTTCCCATTTCTCTTAATTACTCAATAATCTTCCTTAATTATCCTCAAAATAGTGTATGTACTAGTTTATATAAATATAAATATAAATAAATATTTTCTTCCCCAAAAAAATTGGAGATTTTTTTTTACCCAATAATGAAAATAAAAAAATAAAAAAGAAACCCTTTTTTTGATTTGCTTTTTTATGTTAGAAATTAAAATATAGATAGATTTTATGGTAATAAAAGAACATGGTCGATAGGTATTTTTGTGAAAGGATGAAATTTTTTGAAGGGAAGAGAAAGAACTAAAAGAAGGGAAGAGTTATTAGAAGAGGGAGTAATGGAGAAAGAACTATAAGAACAGGGAATTTATGATAAAAGGGTATTTTAGGGAAAAACTAGGGTAGATAAGGTGTCGATTTTTGATTGGTTATGGAGAAAATAGGGAAAATACAAGGTTGTACTAACGAACTTTTGATTCTACTATTAGATTTTATTTTGCCAAAATTGGATGGTCATCTTTTCATGCTTTTATTAAAAACCTAAATTGAGAGTGAAGTTGAATCATGGTGTAATTATAATCATCTTAATTATAGAGTATGATTATATTATAATGAGGGATGAAGCGGGAGGAAAGACGATAAATTATTTATTTATTAAAGCAGAAATAAAGATTGCGATCAATTGAATTCTGTACTTGACAATATTGAACTTATCACCTTTAATATATAAAGTTGTTACGAATAACAAAATTAGTCAGAATTGCAAAATATAGCCCCTTTCAATTTAAAGAGTACATTTGGCAAACTAAGATGATATTTTTTCATGGGATATTGTAGGTGATTACATTAGGCAAATTTGAAGCTAGCATATCTATAACAAAATAAAATGAATAGATTAAATTTTAGTGGGATATTACAGATGAGTTCATATTTAAAAAAGTTAACGTACCAACTCATATGAAACCAAGTAAAATAATATTAATTCTATGTGTAGGAAAATCAAATATACTATTTAAGAGATTTAAATATAATTTTTCATCCCCTTAAATTTGTCATATTTTTCATTTTAATTTGTTCTAATGAATTTATCTCATTTTTTTATTTAGACATGACTCTAAAACCTTTATGCTCTATATGTTTTCTCTATTTCGAAATACTCTCACTATAGTATACCTAAATTCTTAATTGTTACTTCCTCCGTTACGTATTACTTACACCAAATTAATTTTTGCACTATTCATTATTCTATAGTAATTTACATATTTCAACTATAATACAAGGAAAAAAAAATATAGTCATGTGAGATCTTATTTTATTCGTCTCGTCACAACTTTCATAATATCAAATTTTTAGTTATAAACGATCCGACAAATGCATTGGATTGAACAAAAATGTGTTTGATGCAAGTATTGTGGAAAGGAGGAAGTATGTCAAAAGCAAATACTACATGACTAATTCACTTTAATAGAGTAATACTTCCTCCCTTCTGAAATATTCATACTCGCTCTTGATTAAAACATATTATATAAAAATATTATCATTAATAACAAGTATAATAGACGGGGAAGTACAAAATAGAAAAATAAGAGTATTTTTCTACTTTTGAAATTGAAGAAAAACTACTTCGTAGTGATGCATTACACAAAGCTCAGGCGTGAAATTCATATCGGAATTCAATGAAAGTAGTGTCAAAATGTAATAGGATTCCATAAACTGTTATCAGGCTTTTGTCAATCTGAAAGGATGATGATTGATGATAATATGTACCTCCTAGATTATGTTTTTTTTTTGACAGCTAATTTTACATGTTGGGCTGTTCATCCTTCAGAAAATATACTTCTGTTTGCCTTTCTGACCTTTATCGTTTCGTATTTTAATTGGTCATAATTCTTTTTTTTACTTTTTTTTTTCTCTTTTTTACTCATATATGTCATCTATTATTTATTTCAATTCAATGCGTAATTCTAGTCTAATACTTTCTTTGTTTATAGAAGTATTATACTTGAAACTGATAGTGAGATTATCTTGCACAATATATGAGAATTAATTGCAAGTATTTCAGAACAGAGGTAGAAGTATAATAGTATATCTTAACTATGTATAACAAAAAATTATAAAAAGTTATATAATTAGACATTCAAATAAAATCTCACATAATTATATTTCTTCTGACGTATTAGCCGCAATATGTAAAAAACGTTTGAAAGATGAATATAGTACTAGTAAGCCAAATGTAGTGAATGTTCCGGAACGAAATGAAGTATTTTTTAGAAAATTTGAATAATCGCAAATAAAGAGATAATTTGAATTGCGCAGATAAAATTAAAAAAAAGTTAAAGAAATATAAATGAAATCAAATCAAAAAATTTGTGCGTCCTTGTTAAAAAAATAAATACTCCATGAAATAAAATAAGTGGACAAATTAAAATAACAAATAAAGTTAATTGAATGAAACGAACTGAGTATGTGTTTTGGTGTTAGAACAGATTTTGTTGTGTTGAAATGTGATTTTTTTTGTACAATGTTACTTGTTCTTTCCAATATTGTCATGATCAGTTTTTGAAGATTTTAAGTCAAAAGAGTACCAAGCATCGCTTTGTATTTGCTGCATAATGCAAAAAATCAAGGTAAGAAACTTTTAGATATGGAGTAGTAATTTCTTAAGCAACCGATAAAGTAGGTACTATTTAATAAATGTATTATTAAAAGAAAAAATTATCGTAAATAATATAAATTTTCAATGATTTCTTAGTAATATTACATATTTTTGATTAATTATGAATGATATTAATTTAGGAGAGTATTTGTTTATAATAAAACCAATTTTTGTGAATAGTAGGTTATTTGAGATAAAAAGTAAATTAATGGTTAAACAAAAGATGATTTTATTTATTTCCAAATTGACATTTCCATAACTCTCATATTCAAATCTTCCTACTAAGATCCGTTCTAAAAGCCAAACAATTTGTATCATATAGTAGCGCTTGACGAAAATAAACTACTTCCCTCATTCCAAATTAGGTCTTATGTAGGGTTTCAAGTTATGGGCCGGTATAGTTTGTTCGCTACGCAAAACCCCTTAGCTTTGACTTTACGCGAAAATACTAGGTTGAGGACTAAATAGTTTCAAGTTATCATTTATTTTTTTGCATTTTACGAAAAGTAAAGGAATTTAGCTAGGATTAGTTTTTCTAGATTCATCGAAATTAGAAGAATTGATCATTTAAAACCATACATTATAATAAAAAGATTGTAAAATTTCAAATGATATTCTCATATAGTGATTTTTCATATGGAATATATATGTGCCTTTCTAGATAATTCCTACCCAAATTAACATCAACATATTCCTTAATATATAAATAGTATATAACAATAAAATATGTTCTTTTATACTAATAATTTTGTGTATTGCACGATTTTTTATACTATTATTATATTAATAATTATGGATTTGATGGATTGTAATAAGTCAGATTTCAAGGTTTAATAGGTAGTAAAACATTAATAAAAAAACTTTTAAAAATAGTGCAACTAATTTAAGAAAGCCCCAAAACAAACATATGTTGCTACTAATTTGGAACAAAGAGATATTTTGTAGGAAAAATCCTTAAATAATCTAATATTTTTATGATTTTTCTATAATAATCCAACCTATTGATTAACCATGAACAATTCAAATTTTATGGTGTATTTGCATAGAGTAAACCTGGTAACTGAATGATTTACTATAATAACTTTTATTTTTCTAAAAAAAGTTAAATTAAAAAAAAATGCCGAAAAAACGTTAAAAAAATTATTTTTTTTCCCAAATGTTTCTCTAATTTTACATTAATTATCATTTTACTTTTTTTTTGATAAATTACCAATTATAGCAGGTCATCCGAATTCACTCTAGGCAAATACCCCTAAAATTAGCCGGAATTATTCATAGTTAATGAATAGGTGGAATTATCATAGATAATTTTTCTATTTTTTTTTACTAAATCAATTCGTCTTTTTGACTTTTTGTAATAGACAAAAATAAACAATTTATGTATCAAATGTTAGGTATTTCATGGGTTAAAAACCATTGAAATTGTTGATAAAGTTGCCTATATGAACTTTAATTTTTCAGTTTGCTTCCTAACTTAATGATCGTTCATATAGAATGTTTTATAGCTTCATTCTATAATGACAAAAAAAATGCTCTAATAATATTCTGTTCCACTCTAAAAGCATTGTTCAAGCTTTATTAAGAACCTTATTTCAAGTCACAATTAACCGACGACAGTTGGAAGGAAATATATTATCCATAATGCATGTAGAATTATGGGAGAATACTTATTTTCATGAATTTTTATTTAATGTATAAATACATGATATATAATAATTGGTTACGTTATAACAATAACTTTGACGTTGAGAATATTATGGATCACCTAATGACTAAGAGTTTTCTCTACTACACCTCTGTTGTTGATGATTGGTGAGTCGAATCGAGTCTAGATCGTGGTTAAAGATGAAGTTAAGAAGAACGAGTGAAGACATGGGTCAGAAGTTAGGCGACGACTCGTCACTTCTAAAGTAGAGAAAGCGACGAGTTGTGGCTTTCTCACTGAAGTCGCATTTTCGGGTCAGAAACTTTGCCACGAGTCATGACATTTTGGAGACGACTCGTTGCTTGTTGCAACGAGTCGTTGCTCACTGGAGACGACTCATCGCTTTTGATGGTTATGCGTTTTGCATATTTGCTCGTGGGTTTTTTGATGGTTATTTGAGTTTCTTGGAACCCAAATATCTTTTAGTTAGGTTTTAGTATATATATCTCCTCCTATTAGTACTAAGGGGAAATGATTCACAAATTGAGAAAGATCACAAGAGAGCCATAATTATTTGTAAGTATGATTGTAATTCATCTTGTAAATTCTTGCGATCATAGTGAAATTATTTGATCTCGGTGCCGGTGGATGTAGCTATCACATTGATAGTGAATCACGTTAAATCTCTTGTGTCATTTTCTTATGATTTGCATTGAATTTCTTTATTGTTTTATTATTGTTCATTGATTTTTGCTTCCGCTATCGCACAACATCTTTAATAGGAGTTCGATCACAACATTTACCCGCGGGAAGTATAGATTCCTTCTCTCCCTTGCATGTAGGGTTTCCCCGACATACTCTCAAGGAACATGTATATCCTTGAAGTGATGTACAAGTTGATCGGATTAAATTTGAATATAAGCCCATGCATTATATACTATTATTTTAGATTCACCCCTGATTGATATTGAATTTGACAAGGATTGTGTCATCTTGTACCCAATTCTTCAAGTTTCTTTTAACTATTTTACTTGTTGATTGTCATTTCTTCTATTTAACGATTTTCACATGAAAAAATAATATAGCAATCTGATCTTGACAAAAGAGTATATCTTTTGATCTACTATGGTTGTTTTTTGTAACTTCAATTTTTTATGGATTGCGTCTATCTTATCAAGTTCTGCTTATCTTTAAAAACGCTATAATATCTATTTATATAAGACTGTTAAACAAATAACCTATCTCCTAAGAGAAACGAGTTATATTTTATGGTTGCTTGAGAATAACGCACAATCAACAAAATTAACTCAAAATAACAAAAGCACATTCATCAAATTCTCTTAAAAAGTCATGGATGATATTCATATTTCATGGCTAGATTCAAGGATATCAAAGCATATGTTCTCAAGTGGTCCATGTCTATATAACAATGAACATGAGTATACTAATTAAAATGAACCTCTAATTGTACTACACTTTGGGTACAAAAAGCTAATAGTTGAATTCAAAGGTTAAATGTGGTCCCTTAATTATCTTAAACCATTAGTAATTAACAATTAAGAGAATAAATTAACCTAAATTATACCACTAAACACCATGGGAAGATCAAATAGACCATCTTTAAGATTAATTTGCAGGGTATTAGGGGACCATACCACAAAGCCTGCATCAAATACACTAATTTATTTCATTTAATACAAGATTTATTCTCTTAATCTCCCTTTAATTACTTTCTTTGGATTCTTAGACATTTTAAGTATGGGGGACCATTGAAGCAATAAAGGATAATTTTGATCAAAAAAGAAAAAAAAGTGAATTAATTTTTAGGGTTTTTTTTTTCCCATTGGTAAATGGTGTACCAATGACTTTAATTTGTTCTATCCCCTCAATGGGACACATAGCAATCTCAAAACACGCTATTAAGCAACCCAAAATTAGTATGCATTAATTACATTCATCTAATTGATTTAGTACATAAATTCTTGTAAAATATGATATAATGGAGTATGTTTGATATATGTAATTGGATCATTTAGAAATGGTTGTCAAAAATGTTTGCCATGATCTTATCTTATTTCCCAAATACCTAGCATAAATGTCGTTTGTTCTAACTAATATACTCTATAATACTCCCTCCGAATCAATTTAGATGTCTCATTTGTTTGGGCACGGTTATTAAGGATGGTGTGGGGTCCATTAAAAAGGGTAAATAGTAAAGGGTAAGTAGTGAAGGGTAAGTAGTGAAGAGTAGTTGAGTAAGTAAAGTATGAAGGTAAATTCGTAATTACTTGTGTGAACTAAGAATATTTAGGTAAAAAAAGATTGACAAAAATAGAAATGGGACAAGTAAAAAGACTTTGCCAAATAAGAAAATGGAACAACTAAATTGGTTCGGGGGGAGTATATAATATACTATGAATCATTAGCTAGAATTTTTAGTTAAGTTAGTTTTTTAAAATAGAATTTCACGATATGATATCATTGTTTAAGGTCAATTGAATCTTATTCAAGTTATAAAGGAGACCTACGTTCACATTCACACTTCTAAATTTGGAAGCTCTTTTGTAAGAGAGCGTGATAAAGAATAAACATATTTCAAAGTCTTAACTATCAATTTAAACTTTTATTGAATTAATCTATTGACAATAATAGATTCAACCTAAGGGTATATATGCCAAATGGTAACTCTATTAGTACCTCGATGTGATTTTTTGTGTATGATAGCATGCATAAAATAGAGTGTAGACCAAATTTGATTCTTTATCTTAGATATTATGCATTGTCACAAGAATTTTCAGCATGACTTGATCTAGTAGATGATATGGATCCGAATGTTTGATCTTGTTTCATTTAAAAAATGGTTAGCAAAAATGTTTATTTTTCATAATTTTAGCTTATATTATAAAAATGCTTAGCACAATAATATTTCTCATTATACATTGAATCTAAATTTGATTTATGTAATTTAAATCGTATCCTAATTTATATACTTCTCCGATAAAGTCTTGGTTTCGAATCTTATCCTTTTTCCTATACCTACACCATACTAAACAAGTCTAAAAAAATTATTAGAATGAGATTTTGTCTCCATTGGAGCATGTATTGCTTTCCTCTAAATAAGGTCTGAAGTTTGATTCTTGTCCCATTCCCTCGACCTACATTACAGTAAAAAAAATATAAAAAAGAAGAATTAATCTTGTCTAAACTGAAATGTATATTAATTTGTCCTAAATAAACCCCTTTTATTTCCAAAACCTATCTATACTTAAAAAAAGACTTCACTCCTACTATGAAAAAAATTAGGTAATCACCAATGGAATAGGGTGGGATTTAGTATATTAGAATCAAGAAATAGGGATGCGCAATGGCTCAAATCCTAATGTTTCTCAAGCTTAGAATTTATTTCTATAAGAAGGGAGAGAAGGAGACATTTTGTACGAAGCTATGACCTAAGTTTACTACCTATATCAATAAATCCAAGGCCTACTTACAAGCATGTTTTCACATTACATGAAAAAGTTTGATCCGTACGCTGAATTACAATTATTCATTGGAGCACTAGTTAAAATTAAATCTTAGGTGCCCGGAATTGAATAATAAATTTATTCAACTTATAAACAACAAATTACTCAAATAGTTTATAAATGTTATTCTCACTTTAAATATTTTACTTTAAAAAAAATTACATAATGTTTTTATTGTATATATAGGGAAGGATAAGAGTGTTAAAAATGAGAAGGATAAAAAAGACTCCACAACTTTGATTTCACTAAAATAAAAAAATCTATAGTTACGATTGAGCCAAAAAAAACAAAATTGTAAAAGTAATTATGTAACACAAAAAACTAACTATAACATAAATTTTTAGAAATTTCTTACTTTATAACATAATATCCTTTTTTGTATATATAGTAACAAAACAAAATCAAACAAAAAATTTTCTCATCCTTCTTATTTTAAAATCCTTCTTATTTTATCATATATATATATATATATATATATATATATATATATATATATATATATATATATATATATATATATATATATACATACATACATACATCTATACATACATACATACATCTATACATACATACATACATATATATAATATATATATATATATATATATATATATATATATATATATATATATATGTACTTCCTCCATTCTGAAATAGTAGCTAATGAGAAGAACATTATTTTATATTTAACATTATAGCAATTTTAAAAATTATTTAAAAATCTATGAGAAGAACAAAAGAGAACAATGAAAATAATCCTTAAGCTTTACTAATGAATAATGACCGTAGCTAGTAGTTAGTCGTTACTATGAAATTCTAATCAATCATCGTGATTTATAAATCATCATAAAAGACAAAAAATATACTATTAAAATAAGCAAAGCACAAAAAGATAAATTACAATTTTCAAAATGTCACCCTATCAACCTCCTCCACATGAGTGTGATTTGTCAAGTTGGCAAATAACGGTTATTAACCTAAAGTTGCTCTAGTCGTTACTAGTTACCATATTAAAGTCAAATGAAAGCATTACTATATTGATTATTCTTTTAGTAATATTAAGTTAAATTGTATTAGCCTATTAGTAATAGTGTCTTATCTCAGTTGAAGTATATATCACTTTTTCAAATAAAGATATCTGAATTCGATTCTCATATAAGTCTTTCTATCCTATAGCCTACTTTGTTATCTAAAACAATGGGTTAATCGATTTACTTATTAATTTATTTGTATGACGAGAATAATGACCATCTCTCTTTTCCTAATTTTTGTTCTATTTTTAATTAGTGTAACCAAAAAAGGCTATTTATTTTAGGATTTATTGGTTGAAGATAAGGTAAAGGAAGAACTATGCTTCACTTTAATGATTCTTAAGAGAAGTGTTCACTTAATTTGCAAATAAGTACTTAAAGATAAATTCCACTCAACATATATATGCTTAATGTACGAATGCATAGTTTATATTTGGTACAAGTCCATATAACTAAAGCAAGTAAACACTCTTATTTTTGGAAAGAAAATGGAACGTCTCTAATTCATTACACTTCAAATTAATTTGATATTTGCAACATTTTCTCCAATATTTGATAAAAATCAATTTTTTTTACACTTCCATCCGATAGGTTAAATTGTATTAGCATATTTAGGCGTGGAATTGTTTCTATGACAAGAATAATGATCAACAGTGGGACTGTTATTAAAATAGCATAAAAAAAACAACTTTTATATAATATAAATCAGAACAACGCCATTAGCTTATTTTGTTGGGCCATAGCCCATGTCAAATCATACCCGCCACAAACCACAAACCCCTACCACGAGTAGAAATCAACAACTCTTATATGAGATCGTTTCACCATGAGATGAGTCCTATATAATTAGACTATTTTTAATTAATCATTTTAAGATTGTACGTGATCGCTTTAATGTTATAAGTAATCGCTTTAAGACTATAAGAATGATAATTTAATACTATAAATGATCATTTTGAGATCGTAAGTGTACATTGGATAGCCCAATATAAAGGACTTCACTGTGAGACCATCTCATTTCAGAATTTGCGTTTAATAATCACAATTTTTTTATGAATTGACCTCAACGTAAGATGCGGTTTATATAAGACGCGCTTTATATATGGGTTGAATAGTCTAGTAAATACAAATCATAAACTTATGAAATTCTAATTGTGAACCGTCTCACCTTGAGACGGTCTTTTGTAATTTTTAGAGGTTGTTGGTAATTAACATGTGCCACAAATTTAGTAATCAAGGATGAAGGATCTTGAATCAAGTTGGACATGCACGTGGTTGTTGGCCACAAAATGAAGGTTAATGATCCCAAACAATGTCGTACATTGTATGATGGGTCATATTTGGGATTAACGTCAAATTCTTATGCATGATTACATTACCAATTTGTAGATAAGTGGAGTAACAATAAATATCTTGAATTATTCTTCATTCTTGTTCATTTTTTATAGAAAATGTTTTGACCACGTTAGAGCAAATTACGATATATCTGCTTATTAGTAATTATTAAGGGCGTTGAATGGGATAGACTTTTATTATGAGCTCTTATTCAATTTGTTTTTAGGAGAATTTTGCGAGTTGAAAAATACTAAATAAAACACAATAAACGAATTGAGTTTTCAATCTCGACCCGACCGGTATTTGACCAATTGATACCCCTAGTTATTACCTTCCTACATTATACAAAAACTTGCTTTATCTTTGAAAATGTGTGAGCTTTTTTTGGTTTGAGATTAACAAATTCGTTCTGTAACAAAGTTTCAAATGAGATCATGTATGAGAACGTGATCATGATAAAATTTGAAACTTAAATCAATAAGAAAATAACGTTTATGTAATCTTAAAATCATTAATTTTATTTTTTAAATATAATCTCCAGTAAATTTTCAATATTATTTTCGAATATATTGATCTACTTAACTTGTGTATTTGAAAACAAATTAGCTTAAATGTATTGTTCATCTAACTAGCTTGGTTTTGTGTATCAATGATGAGAGCAAATCTTATATGAGAGTATTAAGACCGGTTAGTTGTGAAATATGTCTATATAAGAAGTCCAAATACAAAAAAAATTAGTATCTTTGTATCTAAATAAAAATTTAATTACTTTTATTAAATTAAAATATATCATGGTGAGACCGTTTTAAATAGCACAAATTCTTATGAGAGATGGTCTTTTGTGAGGCAATTTTTAATTGGACTGGTCCATTATATATTTTTTAAAATATTGTAAGTAACCATAAAGAACGATGTAAGTAGACATTTAAGATATTGAAAGTATGCATTAAGAATACGATGAGTAAGCATTAAGGATAATGTAAGTAGGCACTAAGAGTAAGATAAGTAGGTATTAATCTTTAATAGGCTGAGCTTGAGATACGTCTCAAAAAAAGACGGTATCTCAAGAGACTAGCCGTTCAAATAGACATTTATGTGATAATGATAGTCCAACTTTGGGTCAATCCTTCTTGATGATAGGCTTAGGTGAAACCCAAAACTGTCACGGACTTTGCAGTTGGTTCCCAAGAGTGGACTTTAGGCCCAATTAGTACGAAAATAATTAAAATTGGCTTCTAAATGAACACAATTCATCTTGTGTGATGTATCATCACACCATGAGACAAATCACATAAGAATTTGTGAAATGATTAAGTGTGCCCAAGTGATGCATACTACTCACAATTCACACCAAACCAATTATTTTCAAAGTAAGAAATAATTTTAACAAAAATTTAGTATTTACTAAAGATGTTCAAAACAAACTCGACGATTTGACATTCACTAAACCTTATAATCGAACCTGACTTTGAGTTAGACTTGAAAATGAATCTTCATGTAAAAGGTAAGAGTCGAACTTCTATCGCAACTATATATTATGCTTAAAAAACATGAGAAATAAGAACAACTACATAATTAATTTAGTTTTGAACTACTAAATCTAGTTTGAAGTCTCCAACGAATCAATAACATTACATTATCCCGATACTTCTAATTAATGCAACATTTCTATACAGTATAGTTAATTACATTACATTATTGACAAAATACATAACTATAGTTTACTAAATAAAAAATAACATTCCAAATTATAATGATTGATGAGTAGATGAAGAAGAAGCTTGATAGCATTGTGGACAGGCAAAATGACCCATAGCTCTACAATTAACACAAGAAATGGGCTTCATATTGGATTCAAATCGACCCGGAAATACCTCATCTAATGGGTTACTATATCCAAATAACCCACCCGGTTTAACATACCCGGATCCTTTACATTTTTTACAAGCTATTAATTTTACGTCTCCACATCGTTTGCACATACCTAATGAACTGAAAATTTAACAATAATCAAAACTAATTATAATGAGACTATTTGGTAAATAATTATTAGCTGTTGGAATATTTGAAAGGATTAGCTGTTTTTGTGGGCCTAATAAACAAGTTGTTTAGGGAGATATGTTATAAAATTAAATATTATTTATTGTTGGTTGTTTATTAGATGAAAAGTAGGTGTCAATAAATTAAAAACCATTAAAATAAATCAACATAGCATCTTTTTCATTTTGGCTAAAAAGCGAGATTTAATTTTATCAAACACCTGATTATTGTAATTTGAAAGTGTTTTCAAATCTAAATTACTCTGAAGAGCTACTATTGTGAACTGTGAGAGACCGTTTTTCAGTGAAACGATCTTTAAACAAGAGCCCTTATGCTAATAATTTATATTAGTTGAAAATTTCAATCTATGTATAAGACACGTATCATACAATAATTTGTATAATATAAAAAAAATGCAATAATAAATAAATGTGGAAAAAGGATTAGTACCTTCTTTGGGAAGAGGAGATGAAGGAATCAATTTTAGGTGCAGCAATGGTGGCACATAATAAGAATGTTCCAACTCCAAGACCTGCAATTTCACTTGCTGTGATGTTTTCCATTTCTGTTTTTTCTTGATGTTCAATGGAACTAGATTCTTTTTCTGTGTTGCTTATCGTCCAACTTATCCAAAAGTATAAATAATAGTTTGATTTTAATATTTTAAATTTTAAAATTATTGTTAATCATCAACGGCGGCCCATTAGCTCAGTTGGTTAGAGCGTGGTGCTAATAACGCCAAGGTCGCAGGTTCGAGACCTGCATGGGCCAATTTTTGGTTTTTATTGATTTTTATTGATTTTTTTAAAAAATCTTGTGTACGTTACGAGTTGTTTGGACTTTGCTTTTCTACATAACCCAACTCCGATAGTGAACAAATAAGTTTGTATTTATTACTCCATAGTTCATAGTCCAAAGAATAATGAATTTAGTAACAAAAAAATCCATAAAACTTTTAAATTTATCCAACTAAATATATAATTAGCGATCACTATTGATATACCAACTATATAATATTTACTCATAAGTCATTATTATCCTTTACCTATTCTTTTATCTTAAAATAAACTCTTAAATTGAGCTATCATATTGCTACTTTTTTTCCATAAGAATTATATACTCGGTATTATGAACGTAAAATTTACACATAATTAATACATCATTCTAATATACTTTGATTACACCAAACTACCTTGTTATATCTATGGTTTAGAGGTTGAACCTTGAGACTGAAACCATAAAACTAAAAAGTCAAACATTAATACCATCAACTTAATATAAATCGATTATACTTATTATTATGAATATAATCCCTTTAAATGGTTTTATAATTATGTCTTTGTCTCTAATATCATTTGACTTTTCATCCGATGCCAAACGTGGAATTTAGAATAGTCAAACCATGCGCAAGCATTCTACTTCATGCACTCTTGATTTCATTTTCCAAATAAAAGTTAGGGAAAAAAACAACTTTTTTAATTCAACTATAATATGATTAATTTTACTTAAATTTCGGGAAAGTTATTGAATAAGATAAATCTCCTAACCCTATGGAAGAGAAAGGGGTAGGTTTTAATAATTCTACTACCATTTACTTTCGGTTTTAGGGTTAAAAAATATCCCAAAAAAGCCATTTTGAACCTTTTTGAGATTAAATAGTAAATGACCTTTCATTTGCATTTCCTTTTGTCTTTTAGAGAGCATCTGGCCATGTTCAGTATATAGCCTCGAGATTTTGGGAGCTCAGGGCGAAAAATAAATTATAGGCTCTAATTATAAAATATATATTTATAATTACAAAATTTATAATACAAAAAAAAATACACACGAATAATAGAGGTCGATATTATCTGCTTTTTGTTTGATAATCATGAATTTATAACTCAATAATTAGTAAATAAGGTAATAATTATCAATAACACTTTAGCTTGGAGGTTAAATGTACAATTTAATCACATAAGGTCTTAAATTCGATGCATATGAAAGCAAAATTTATCTACTTTTTCGTGGGCCCTGGGTGCAAGCCCTTCTTGCCCTTACTTAGGGCCGGCCCTGCATATTCGTTCGCATAGTGCCTTAAAAAATTAGGGGCCTTTATATATTAAATTACATATTATATGTTAAGTGTTCATATATATAAAGTTGTTTAGAAAAATATCATAATTTTTGAAATTACATTGGATCTTCATATAAATTGTCAATTTTTACCCTACTTCTGTATCTGGTCTATGGTGTGATTTTCATGCATGTCTTTTTTGAGCCATAGGTCTCAGTGGCCACAACTTCGTTATCTCCTCCAATAAGGGTACTATTTGTCGTTTTTCGATCTATTTCTCTCTAGACTCAAACCATAAATTCTAAGAAAGAGAATATTAAATATAATGATAATGATGATTAGTAAATGACCTTTCATAAATCAAAAGCTAATATACAATTACAATACTTATTATTTTTATTAATAGTAATTCTTTTAACTAGTGCTCACATAATCTTTACATCTGTCCATTGGTCCCCAAATTAGCCGAAAAAAAAAAAAGAAAAATTATGCTATTCTAACTTGTTCTAAAAAGCCAACTTTTGATAATGTAGTCCATTCAAATTATTCTTAAAGTTTCATTCTAATCCATCTTATGATATCACTTTTAGAATTTGCTTTCCTAATATGCACTTAAATGATCTTATTAAAGCTTGCTTACGCATAGCTTAGCTCTCAATAACCTGCTAAGAGTGGAAACAACAATCTTGTCCATTAAAATCATTGTGATGAGGTGGATCGATGAGTAAAGATATTTGTAGCAAACTTATGAAGTTCTGAGTATGTTGAACATATTTAATCGTGTTAGACCTTAAAAAATTAAGAACTTTAATTTTAAATTATAAAGTATATTTTAAATGTTTAAATATAAAATTTTTGAAAATAATATCATAAGTTTTAAATTGCCAAAGGTATTTTAAAAAGTTGTCAATTTTTATTGCTACGCATTATTATTTTCTAAACAAACATTGGTTGACGACTACTACTATGAATCTATGGTTTATGTTTTATGTTTATTAGAGTGGTCTTTGGATAAAAGTAAACTCATAATATTAATTGTATCATGTAGTCTGATTATCTTAAATAAATTAAATACGGTTGAGTTTGGACTATAGTTAATCTTAATAACAACTAATATTAATATAAAATGAAATAATTAAGTATCATTGATATTCTGAAAAAAAAATTAATTATCCAAATTTGAGACCCCCTTTATGTATATTGCTCATTTTTGAGGTGTCATATATAATAAGATGGTTCACGAATAGTTGATAGCCAATAGTTAATTTAGATAGTTGATTTAACTAGCTAATTTGACTAATCAGTTTGACCAACTAAATTTGAATATGTTGGTGGAGCAATTTGTTGTAAAATTAGTTAATTCATTGTAATAATAATAACTTTATAAGTTATTTCAACCAGCAAATTTATCAAACATTTGTATTAGATGAGTTGAGCACCCATCTTTCTATACCTATATATGTTAAAATTGTTCAATAAGTTATTTTTTCAAATATGCCAAATTATCTGATAAATATTAGTTTTACTATAAATATGTGTTATAAACATTGTCCACTTATAAGAAAATATTAGTTTTACTATAAATATGTGCCGCCACAAGGCCACTTTATTGTTTATTATAAGCAGTTAAAAGTGTTGATACAATATAAATCTTTTTGTTAATATTAATTTCAGTTAAAAACCAAAGTATAATAAACTGATGATTAAGACTTTAAAATACGTTATAGTCAAAAATAAGGTGAAATATCAAATAAATCAAAATAAATGGATAAACATAAAAAATTTACACAATAAAAAAAGATTTTAATAATTAAAAGATTAAAACTTACAGTAAATTATAGAGAATAATTATACAAATATAATGTTCTACAATAGTACAATTACAAGCTAAAAGTGAAGCTTAAGCTAGCTAGCATTATGCTGGCAAGACACTTCTAATTTTTTGCATTATTTATAAACCCTTGGCCAATGATCAACATCTACGTATAAAGAAAAATTTATTATTTTAACATATTAACATGATCGAGGTACGTTTACACCTCATTATATATATATTTTTTTTTTTTTTTTTTTTGTTTTTACTCTATGTTACAACAACATCATGCAAGTTCATAAATCTTTAATATGTTGCTAAAACTTTTTTAAATAATCACTTTTTACAATAATTTTTGTAAAGAAAGCCATCTTATAATTTTTCAAAAAAACCCACTACAATTATATATTAATTTTTATTTTAAAGTACTTAGTAAACTTTCTAATATATATGAGTGTCCAGCTCAACCATCAGGTTGAGAGGTGAGACCTACATATATGTTATAAAAGTTTTATATAAAAGTTTTATAATAAATGTGAGGTGAAAGGAGCGAGGAAGGAACTACGGAGAGAGTAGAGGTGATCAAACACCGGGCCGGGCCGGGTTCGGGCCGAGCCGAGCGGCAAAAATCTGCCCATTGATGCGGGTCGGGCCGGGCCGGGCCAAAGTGCGGGCCAAAAAGTTCTTGCCCAAACCCGGGCTTTTGCGGGCTTGCGGGCTTTTGCGGGCCTATGTTATATATTATTTTTTTTTAAATTATTTTTAAGATAACCATGATTATTTCACTATAACTTAAAGCCCTCATCCATAATGCTTTAAATTAAAAACTCTCATTTTTTTATTTAATAATTTTTAATCAATCACCGTGATTTGTAAATAACCAAAAAAATAAAAATATAAAACTAAAATAAATAAAACCAAAAAAGACAAAGAAATTCACAAAACTACAAATACAATTGTTGCATATTATACATAATTTAAAACACAAATTAAAAATAATTGAAATAATCAAATACAATTGTTACATATTATACATAATATAAAACAAATTAAAATAAAAATCATGAACGCACACTTTTTCGGGCCGGGCCGGGCCGGCCCGCGGGCCAAACACCAAATCCCAAACCCGTCCCAAAAAAAATCGGGCCACTTATTTTCTACCCAAACCCGCCCATCGGGCCATATTTTGACACCCAAACCCTCACTTTTTCGGGCCGGGTTGGACCGGGCCGGCGGGCCGGGCCGCCCATGATCACCTCTAGGAGAGAGACTTATATATTGTTTAGGGGATCATGTGAATTAAGAGTCAAATTTCATAAATATGTCAAATAGTGACACTTGAACATGAAAATAGTTATTTATGATTTTTTTAAATAAACAAATTTCACGATTTTTTTTGAAAAAAAAAATTTATAAGATGATTTTTTTGAAAATTAATAATGTAAAAACATTTTAAATTTTACTCACTAAAAAATATACCCTTCATAATAAATATTATTTAAATCCCCTTCCCATGAAAATCCATAACTATTATTATTAGTGTTATTTATATTAGGAGTATTATTATTAGTAGTATTATAATTAGCTTGGTTTTGAAGTGATAATGCCATTTTGCTACAATATTGATTATTGTTATCTTGTTGCATTAGATCACCAAAATTCCATAGGCTTCCCCACCATGAACCATCTTGATCGTGACACGTGGAATCAATCCATGAAGGTGTTGTGATCATCATCAAGTTTTGCTCTTCAATAATGATGTTGTTTGGATGCATGAACATAACTTCTTGCTTATTATTATTGTTATAAGTATGATCTTGAGATGGTACAACTTGGTTGTTATCTTGTTCTTGTGTTTGAACTTGTGTTGGTTGATCTATAATTGGTTCTTCTTTTGGTGGTTTTGGTTTTAGTTTTTGAGATTTTGATACTTTCCGAGATCTTTCCTTCTTCTTGAAATGAGTTCGCCAATAATTTTTGATCTCGTTGTCGGTTCTTCCTGGTAAATATCTTGCTATTGTGGACCATCTATTAAAGTTAATAACAAAAACTATGTCAAAACATAGAGAAACTAACGAAGATACATGAGATAAATAACAAAATGATAAAAATTATGTATTCTTTTATTTGTTAGCAGTAGGGGCCTACATGTTAAGTTTATTAATAAAAAAAATATATTTATAATATATATAACAAAACGATAAAAAAGACTCTGTTTGTTAGTGATAATATCATATATAATATACTTCGAAATTAACCTTTTGTTTTTAATATGATATTAGAATTTTAAGTCAATTAATATTTAGCATTAATAAGTTGGCGGAAGAAAATAAGAAAATAATAGATGAATAGAAGTATGGTTTATTACTTGTTACCCCAAATGGAATGTAACTCAATAATTATGCCTTCTTCTTGAGGAGTTATTTGCCCTCTCTTAAGTCCTGGCCTTAAATAATTCACCCATCTTAACCTGCAACTCTTACCGCTCCTATTCAATCCTATATAAGTACAAAAGTGCAACGTACAAAATCATTAACATATATATATATATATATAAAAAAAAAAATCTATACTTGATTGATTTTTTCTTCAAAGAATTATCTATTATGTCGAGAGTTCAATAGGTTAGAAGTATGGATACAATATTATTCAATATATATCTCTCCCATGCATGACGTAAAATATTTCACGCTCTTGAAGTATGAAATCAATCAGAAAGTTAAGATTATCGGTTTAAACTTTTAGTTAAACAGTTTTTGGGTCATTTCTAACTCTAAACAAAGTAAATATTTGCCTAGGGTTTAGAGCGTAGAAAGAGGCTCAATACCCGGATTCAACGATGGTGTCATGTAGGACGTAGAACACCGCTTGTTAAATTATAAGTGTTATTTTGTCAAACACCCATTAAAAACCGAAACCATTATAAAAGGAGTTCATTTTTATTATTTTACTTAAAGCCCATAAAATATCAGAAATGACACTATTAAAACGGGTTGATAATAGAGAATGTGCATTGGAGAAAGAAACAAAAATTACCAGCACAACGAGAAACAGAACTCCATCTTCCTTCCCCATGCAAGTTAACATATTCAATAAGAAGTTTATCTTCTTCAGGAGTCCATGGACCTTTCCTCCAACCTTGGTTTTGAACTGCCCAAACACCCATAAATTTACCACCCATTTTTACACTTTGAGTCATATATATGTTGTCTATTGTCAACTTCGTGGCAAGCACACATATTCTAAGGCTTCAAGTTATGCACCTTATATATAGTTGTATACAAAGTCATTTTAATTCAAATAAAAAATGAAATTAATAAAGAAGGAAAACAACAAATTACACCAAGCAAAAATCTTGTGTGGCACTCATTATATGGTGAGCTCATCAACCACTTATTGTTGTGAGTACTAAATATTCTAATATCCATTTAGCCTCAATTGAATTTGGCACCAAAACTAAAAAATTGAGTATAATATATTAAAGTAGTCGAATATTTATAAATAAGGTGGAATATAAAGAATAAAAGTAGTATGGCCATACTAAAATGGAAAATAATTAGGCTGATTGAGTGGAACGATGAAATATTTGTTATGCACTTTTCTAATTAAATAATACTCATATGGTTCTATATGCTAATACATTTGTAAATAATACAAAATTTAGAACTGGGTCATTTTAGGTTTGTTTTGATCATAATTTGAAATTTTTAATTAGAACTCTTATTTATATTAATTTTTATAACTTAAGGCATAAATTGGTTCAACACATAAGTAAAAGTACATATTAAACCCACCTTATATAAATATAGATGTAGGATCAAATAAGAAGGATTTTAAAATGAGAAGGGTGAGAAGGATTTTTATTTGATTTTGTTTGGTTACTATATATACAAAAGAGGATATTATGTTATGAATTAAGAATATTTTAAAAATTATTTCATAGTTACTTTTCTGTGTAACATAGTTACTTTTACAATTATGAGTTTTTGGCTCAATCGTAACCATAGATTTTTTTTTTAGTGAAATCAAGGGTGTAAAATTCTTCTTACCGTTCTCATTTTCAACCTATCTCAATGGATCTCTCCCCTATATATATATATATATATATATGTGTGTATGTGTGTATATATATATTACTCCTGGACGTCTTTGTATTTTGAATTTGACATATTTCTCCTTTGTTGAGGTAAGATGCGAAAGTACAAATTTATTGGCATATTTAAGTCTTGTAGAAGTGGTACTTAAGATACGCAATGGTACTATCTCGTTTATACTTTAACATAATGTGGCTACGTATGCCTCTAAGAAAAAGTTCTCATCTTATTCCTTAAAATTCTTCGTATTTAGCATAATAATATACTTTCTTTTTTTCAATATAGATTGATAAGATGATTATAAATATACATATAAATTTCTACTAATCATATAATTCTATATATAAGTTCATTAATTTCTTCTTCAATAAACAGCAATGATTATTTTTTTTTAAAGTTAAAAAATTATGTGACAGAAAAAATTAATACACAAATTAATAATAGTTTATATATATATATATATATATATATATATATATATATATATATATATATATATATATATATATATATATTAGTTTTTGTTTTCTTTTCTTTTGTAGTTGGTTCTACTTATTTATTTTATTTATATGCATTTAATTTATCTTTTCCGTGTAGCTACATCTTCTTATCTTTTTCGACCCAGGAGACTCTTTTGGCCACACTCTCCTTTATGGGTATGAGTTGCCACCGTCCTTCCCTCTCTAGACCCTATTCATAGTTCTTCTATGAGTGGGATACACTGGGTAGGATAATGATGATGATGATATACACACACACACATATATATATATATATATATATATATATATATATATATATATATATATATATATATATATATAATCATTGTACTCAGTATATTTCGCACATAAGGAATTATGATTAGGGTTTGAAGAGGGAAAAAATGCTGCTATTCATATCCATTAATGAGAATGCTGCCTGTTACCTCAAAAAAAATCCACACAAAAATCCTCATATAAAGAATTTCTATATGACAAAAAATTTCTTAACAAGAGTGGTAGGGTCTTTTCTTTTGATATTCTGAACTCAATAGTCTTTAGAAAACCTTACTTTTCTCCCGACAGAACAATTTGGATTTGCTTCTTATATGCATCTTTACCCTAGCTAGGTCACCCCTAAATTTGCCAATTATTTTCACCAACAACAAAAGTACTCATAATCTTTCACTAAAAGTCCCTAATTTAATTGGATTATCAATTTTATTTTTTTAAGTAATCAAACTTAACTAAAAGCTTAGTCGATACCTGTTCATATATGGCGATAGTGAGTGCTAACTATTCTACTTGAAATGATGTTACGTGGATCGTGAGTTTTTTTCAAGTAGATTTCTGATACCATATTAAAAATGACTCATTCAATAGATTAAATTGATAGTTGTAGCTCTAATATATGTTAAGACTTGAAACTTTTACATAGAAATCTAATTATATCAAGTTTTATAGCCTATTTAAATGTTATTGTCAATTTATTTTCAGTTTAATCATTATAATCAGTATATTTCACTCGAGAGGGATTAAATGACGTCAGATTAAATCTAATAAAAAACTAAGAAGATTATTTTGCGGATCGTGAGAACCTCTACTCCAATTTTATAGTAACTATAAACTTATAATTTTTGTTTATAAAATCAAGTTTCGTCCAATAGGAATTAGCCAATTGGGGGAACATAGTTCATGATATTACTACACTTTGTGGAATATTGAAATATAACAATTTAAAATTGGATTGGGGGAAACCTTTACAAGCACATTTGATAAGAAATGATGAGTCATTAGAAATTTAAGCATAAAAGGACATAGTGTGCTTTGCATTAATGAGCCCTAAAGTAACTTAATTACTGAGTTTTTCTTGGTTTCTACATCCTCTAACTTGAGCCAACAGAAAATAATGAGACAAAGGCAAACTTGGACCAATCATTACTAATGAATTATGTTGGGCTTAATCTTATTTATATGAAATACATTAAGAAACTTCATCTTATGAATATAAAACAACGTAGGACATATGACTCATTTTCCCTAGATTTTTAGATACCAAGTTTTAACATTCTAGGAGCTGGATATACTGGATATACGTGTTGGGATGGCTTATCCCATATCAATGAATTAAAGATGGTTTATAATTTACACATTTTATAATTAAGTCATTGATGTGGGATAAACCCTCTTTATAAGCCAAAGAAATAAAATCTCAAAACCATATGACAATGGAGGAAGAACTCCAATGATTTATAAAGTGTGCATACCATCTTTAATTCATCGATGTGGGATAAACCATCTCAACAATACCGATTTGAGTATGTATAAAGTGTTTAATTTTTATAAAATTCTTTGAAATAAGAAGTTTTAAGCATTGACTTATTTTTCCGATTGCATGTAGGCTTAAAGAAGGGAAGTGCTAGGCGAGAATTGAATTCGATCATGACCTATTTTTCTGAAAAGTGGTACTTGCTCTCCAAACAAGACTCGATCTTCTAAGCATTAATTTCATTATGATAGATTTACATTAATTTTAATTTATTTTAATTATTCTAAGGATCATTAATTCTATTCAAAATTTAAATTATCATCCTCACAAAATCTCACCAATTAAAAAATAATTGTACACATGACAAACACATGACTATATGTGATCACAAAAATCATACTACATTCTTAGATGCATGGGGCCAAATTAAAGTGTTTATAGAGATAAATTCATTGTACTTACTAATAAGTGTAATTATGCAAAAAAAAAATATAATTAACAATTAGAAAACCCATTCACACTAATAAGTCGTAATACTACAAAGATTTAACTAAACCACAATTTTGATTCACCAAGAGAAAAAAGCTAAGTGGGTTGTTGATGTTTTCCTTCGAAAGCGGCTTCAAATCCAATGAATTCCTTCCATATGTTGATCTACATTAACCTAAAGTATATGCTTTATTTGGATCATATTATAATAATTCCTATCAATAATCTTATTTTAATATGCATAAAGAAGTTTCTAGGATGCCTTAATTAGTAATGGAGTTTCTTTATCAATATAAAAGGGATGAGGCCTATGAGTCATCATATCGACACGTGGCGATTATTAGTCACTAATTGACACGTGGCATCATGAATAGTATTTTGGGAAAGAAGGGCATTTTTTAATTGGGTTAAGGTGATTATTTTTAGTGTATAATGCCATAAATAGGTAATGAAAATGAAGTGTTATAACATAATTTATTCAAATGTTCTAAAAGACAAAATCTAATACTATAAAGTAAGGAAGATTATATCATGAAATATGTGAAAACGCTTGAATTGATAGTAGTAGTAGATGACAGAATTGAATCCCTTTTTGATTTCATATTTGATTTACTATTTATTTTTAAGAATAATTGACATTGATAATTTAATTTTTCATCTTATGAATAATTTTTATTTTTAATTTATTTTTTATTAAGTTAATTTTTGCCCTAATTTGCTATTAGCATAGTAATTGTTAATTGGGTATGTTGATAGCAAACTAAAGACAAATATTATTAGGAAAAAAACAATGCTAACAATAAACTAAAGACAAAGATTGAATTCTTAAATAGTAATCTAAAGTTGGACTTATTAATAGTGAATGAAAAAAAGATTCAATTATTAATATTATTTTTTCTAACTTTTTAAAGTTTATTACTAGGAGCAACTCTAGAGCAACTCTAGGTTAATAACCGTTATTTGCCAACTTGACAAATCACACTCATATGTGGAGAAATTTGATTTGGTGACATTTTTGAAATTGTAATTTATCTTTTTATATTTTGCTTTTTTTTATTAGTATATTTTTTATCTTTTATAGTGATTTACAATCACGGTGATTAATCAGGATTTTCTATATTACTATTGCTTTAATTATGATTAAGAGAGCCTGTTATAAGTTATAAATGTCTAAATGATATAACGCTGAGCACCCTTTTCTCCTCTAATCCAACTAATTTTTAATTGTTGTTTTTGCTAAGGGCCACAATCTATTGTAGATCTTGAGCCAACCAAGTATACATTAAGCTTTTAAGTGAGGTAATATAAATAGTGATGATATATAGTGATTGTTAATCAGATTAAATAGGGCAAATTTTAAAAAACAGGAGTATATAACTTGTATAAAACACATTTATATTTATTCCTAAAACCTAGTACATGAGTCCATGTAATGAGTAGGGAAGCCACATCAGGGCTTGGATAGGTCAGACCCTCGTCCAAACAAGCATTTGTTGTAATTTTTTAACTCAATATTCCTTGTTTAAGTGTTATATAGAATTATTACATATCTCTTATAAATATTACATATCACTTAAAATAAAGTAAATTACAACAGAATTAAATAGGAGTTAATTTCTATACGTTACAGTGTAAGTGAACTAAAATGTCCTTGAATTCTATTAGTTACTCACATAGAATAATTCCACATGTGAAGAACGCTGTGAAATTTTGAAATAGAAAATATGAGAAGAACAAAAGAGAATGAAGGGACTTAGAGGTGTTTAAAACAGATCTAAGAATTTGACATTTAACCAACCTTGTAATTAAACTCAACTTTGACTCGACTTCAAAATGAATATTAAATATGTAAAAATAATGTTAACACAACATCATTCAATTTTGAAGCGACTCAAAACATTTGATTAGAAATTAATTTGATAATCAGAATGTGGACATGTAGGAGGGTGTACTTTTATTTAGATCATTAGTGTTTACAAACAACAAAAGCTAGCTTCTAGATGGATTTAGTTAAAATCCAAGAAAGATTTCTCAAAAGAACTTTAGAACACAAAAGACTTAGGAACCTTGATTGGAAGTACTTACAAAAGAAACACAAGTATTAGGAGAACATGTCTCTTCTTACTTTCTATTGCTTTGAAACATCATTGGCCCACGTTCAACATTCATCACATGGAGGATATTTATCAACCACTATATCTACACAACATTGCATGAAATTCCACCATATGGATGCAACTATACAAAGCATGGATTTTGGGAATGAGGATAATTGGTTAACTAAGTTTGTATTAGGGTTCTTTGTAATCCATCTTTCATCAACCTCTTTTTAAGGGTTTTTAGATGGGACATTTGTAAAGTGCTATGATTTATTAGGATCTTGATCCTCAAAAAAATGTCTGTCCAATTGGATGGAAAATAAGCTGAAGGATGGTATACATTACTTATGTTAGTTTATATTTGAATTTAATTAATAATACTCGGTATTTACATGAAGTATTATATAGACACGTGCACGGATTAGAATGATAACATGTCTAGTAACCAGGCAAGTCATAGTGCCCAAACGCCATACTGAACTATGACCAAGCTATGTTTAGTCTATGGAGTCTATATTTATTGGGCTGGTCCATTTATCTTTAGTTAATTAAAATGATCATTTATAATTAAAAATGATCAATTACAAATTAACTAATTTTATATAAGTCCGTCTCATGATGAAACGATTACTTATAAGACAAGATGTAACAATTAATGAAAACTTGAAATCATTAAGTCAAAAAATCAAAAAAATGAACCAAATAATCTAACTTTCATAATTATTCCAAAAGTAAGCGTGAAAATCCCAAACCAGAGGTTTGGAGCTGTTCGCAGTTAGTAACTGCGAACAGCTATGTACATTTTTTTTTTTTGCTAATTTTTGAGTTTTTATTTGTTGTATTTGCATTAGAGACATTAGAATAAGTAATTACAAGTCAATGTATGTTTCAGGCGGTATGATCCATCGCCAAAACTCCGATCATTCGTAAGTGAAAGCTTGGACATAGCTTCCAACAACGCTATGTTTGCATTAGAGACATTAGAACAATTTGGTTCAAGGTTTCCGTTCTATACTCCACATTTCTGCGAATATGATACACTCTGATAGCTTCCAAAAACGCTTCCTTGCTATCAAACATCATACCCTTCTCAAACTCTCCGTCTTCGGTATATGTGGTATCACAAGCTCAAGTCCTCCATGAGTTGTCCTCCTCATACTCGTCTAAATTAAAGGTGGACATAGGGCATAAGGTGTAGGAGGAATGATTATAGGAATGTTTCCTAGGGTCATGTCATTTGCTAGCGCATCCTCATCGACATCCACATCGTCCTCAGAAGAATCGTCAATGAACTCATTACTCTCATTTCCATCATCCTAAGGTCCCATTTCAGCAGTTTCTCCTAAGATAAACATTGAATCAATTGGAACTTGATACGTAGGGGGTTGGGAAAAAGTATAAGATGCGGAAGGAACGAAAGGATTAGGAGCTTCCTGATTTAATATAGTCATAGGGGTATGAGTAGGATTAGAAGCAACTACATTCCTTACGGGTACTTCTTCTACGTATTACTCCAAAGAGGGAATTTGGGTGGACTTTGAATGCTCCCACATAGCATCTATAGCCTCATCATCCTCAACAGGAAAGACAAGCAATTCTCCTCTCATGTCATATTTAAAGCTTAAATTTACGGTACTTCTAGTAGGGTCCAATCCAATCTTAGAACATATAAAACGTTTAAAGTGGTTCAAATCCATGTTCGAATTGCATGCAAACAACTTACGTCTTCCCCCAACTTAATGAATTTTGCCACTACTTTCTCGAATACAACCATTCCAAAAACATACTATAGCCACGCAAAATGATGCCATTTTCTACATTAATACAAAAAAAATCAACAGTATCATCAACTTCATGCCCATATAAGTACATTATATTCATTTGATTATAATATTTTTTGGTCCAAAAATTAATAAAAAAATCCATAATGTAACTAAGTTCATACATATATAATACACATAAAATCAAAATAATAAATCAGTTCATAAGTTCATAAATAATATTTCTAATACCAACATCAACATCAACATTTCTAATAATATTATCAACATTGAATTCAACTAATTCAACAACATTACTTCAAAAAACAACATAAAGCTATAAAAATAATTAAAAATTACCTTCAATACTTATGGATAATTAAGAAGAGTCTTGATTTAACAACTAGTAACCTACATTTGAAAAAATAAGCAAATTTGATTATAACCCTAAAAAGCTACATATACACCAAAAAAACACTAACAAGTTTACCTTTGAGCAAGTTAGAGTATCCCACACTAATTTTGAAGTGCCATATTGAAAGAGGAATGCAAGAATTTATGGATTGAATCTATGATTTTAGAGGGAGAATGTCGAGTGTGAAGATAGGATTTTGAGAAATGGAAAAAAAGGAAGTTGATCCGCGTATTTGTGCAGCATAGCTGTTCACAGTTAGTAACTGCAAACAGCTCCAAACCTCTGGTTTAGGATTTTCACGCTTACTTTTGAAATAATTATGAAAGTTAGATTATTTGGTTCATTTTTTTGATTTTTTGACTTAATGATTTCAAATTTTCACAATTAACGTTATATGAATTGGGCTAACTAGTACCCGTCTACACCGACCACTAAGGCAATAACTGAGATCACAAAAGTCATAACACAACCGTTGTACTTAGACTTGGGTTTCCTCCATATTGGTCCAACAATCCGAACTTAAAACCTTAATGCGATACGACCTATAATAGGCTAATTATTATTAATTAATATATTTTACTCACTTTGTTTCAATACGTTTGTTATTTTTATCAAAAAGTTCAGACTATTTTATTTAAAGTGTAACAAGTAAATTGAAAGAACGTTAATTATCACTTAGTCACTTACAAGTTATGGTACTATTGTTTTGTCTTATACCGACCATTAAAAACTACAATTTTTTTTATTTTAGGGTAAGGTGAATATTTTACATACTAAATTGGAGATGGAAAAGATTTTCTTACATGTGGTGAAGAAAAATTAAAAAAAATCTCTACCATAAAATTAAAAGTCACTAAATTAACCCCAGAAAAAATAAGTTGAATATGCCTTCTTCTTACAATAATTCCTCATCCCATTAACAATTTAGAGGGAATAAACAATAGTAGTCTTTTTCACATCTTGTAATAATCTTGTGTTAGTGTCAAGGAACCCACTCAACCAAAAGCTTAAGCTGATGGTTGAAGCCCCAGGATATGTTATATACTCTAACACGCCCCCTCACACGAGAGCCCTTTGGGCTAGAAGTGTGGATGCAACACATGTTCTCCTCATACATGGTGCTCAATATTCCACTTTGAATGAGGGGTGGTTGAGATTTGAACCCGTGACCTTTTGTCACATTGGCTTCTGATACCATGTCAAGGAACCCACTCAACCAAAAGCTTAAGCTGATGGTTGAAGCCCCAGGATATGTTATATACTCTAACAGTTAGGCAAAATAGTAAGTTATGTACTCTATTTGATTGAAATAGTAAAAAAAGAAAAAAAACAAGAGCCTCAAAAGTCTTTTTCAATACCAAAATGAAACCTATTTGTTTGTTCTATATTCATGTCTTGTCTCATTTGAAAGTTAATAATTATTGTTTTGAAAATATTTCGAATTTAATTCGAACCTGATTAATCATCCTTTTATTTCACCTTACCCTATAACAAAAGTAAAAAATAAATATAAAGGTGATTAAAAATTAACTGAAAAAGTGATTATCAATACACGATAATAATAGAAGCGGACTTTAATTTTTCAAGATAATTACAATTCTAGGTTTATAGGTCTAATAATCTAATTATGTACCGAGGGTCTTGGAGTTAATTTTTTTCTTCTTACCAAAGTTTTTAAAAGTCAAATTTATGAAAATTTGACCATATACTATATTGACAAAAAAAGTTATACTAACATTTACATCAAATCTAAGGCTTTTGAACTTAGGATAGTTTCAAATAGAATTAAACCCGGTGCAATTAATAAGAAATATATATTGATATTTAATTGTCGTGATACTCAAAGATCATCATCAACAAATCATTTATTCGACAATACTAATGTCATAGCTCCATTGGGAGAAAGAAATCAAAACTCAATACATATAAAAAAAATAATAAATTAATAGGTAAAATAACTTTTTAATAGAGAGAAAATTTATTTTTATTATAAATATAAGACAATTTGTATAGTATATTAAAGCTTATCAAATCCACACCAATATGTAATATGAGCATAATGGAGTACATATTGAAACTAATTATTCCATTCTAATAAAAGTAAGTAGGAGTATATGTTAATCTATAAAAAGCAAAACTAACAAGTGATCACTTCATACTTTTCCCCCAACAAATTTCAACATCAAATGTGTCCCTTGATGAGGTGCATTAACAATTCCGATTTTGGCCTGTGAGAAGTTGTAAGTAAATAACGGTTAATTGTGAAGTAAATAAATAACTTTTATGTGGTAGAATTTGATAGGGTGAGAATTTTGTTAGTTTAATTTATTTTTATTTTTAAATTTTATTTATCTTATTATTAAATTTTTTGTCTTTTTGTGGTGATTTATAAATCACGCTGATTGATTAAAATTTTTTGTTTGGCAATCAAGCATTTGGAATAGGACCCACACTATTGTAACAAGTTGCTCTCTCATTCTTTTAAATTTGCCATATTACGAAATAGTGAAAAAATTCTCATATAAAAAATCATAATAAATAAAAAATTTAGATAGATGGCCGAGTAAGATTTGGTATGAAATATTTAATTGATATGATATTTATTTATAAACTTTTCCCTAAATCATTTATTTAAAACGATAAAATTTACTTTTTTTATTGAAATTCGATTATTTGGTTTGAGTAAGGTAAATTTAGTAAACATAAATATAATTTATTTAAAATCACTAATTTTACATATTAGAATAATAGAAAATGATAATATATGTTTTGATTCAGTACCTATGAGTTTGTAATAAAAATAAGTTTAAATATGTGAAAATAATGTCACTTCATCAAGGATAATATAAGGTGAAGAGTCGAGGACTCTAGGCATAAATCATAGCTAATTAAGATAACTTCGTAACCAATTTAAGCATTTTTTGTAAATATATAGGAACTTTTAAATGTATAATGCAAATTAAAAAGTTGAACAAAATGTGCTCTTTCTAAACAAATTAAAACTAAATTGAATTAAATTGAATTTGATGAGAATAAATTTAGTTGAAATTATAAGAATTATCATCATCATCATACCCACTGTATCTCGTTCATAAAGAAACTATAATCAGAATCAGAGTCTGAGGAGGTGTAATTATAAGAATGGAATTGAAGGAATTTGAACTAAACTTATTATATATAAACCAATAAGTAGATTATATTAAATAAATTTATTTTCTTGTCATTAGTAAATTATTCATTTTAGAGTTTCTTTGGTTGGTAATTAGTATAGGAATTTGAACTTCCTAGAAAATGCCATAATAAATTAAATTTGGTTAGCAAATATCATAAGAATTTGAAATTCCAGAAGAAGTTAATTTCTACAACTTGTTGAAATTTAATCATCATAATAACCCTTAGTGATATAAAATTCTTATTATAATTAAAATTCATATAATCAACCAAACCAAACGACACTATTTAATTCCTAAAAAATTAACAAGGAAATTAAATTTCATCCATAATAAATTTCCAATGACAAGTAAACGCATCCTTACTTGTGAGAGATGCTAACAAACTTCCAATCCTAATCTCCAACACAACCATTAAAAAGTTCACCAAAACAAGCCTACATTCAATTAATACTTGCACAATACAATGTAGCTTATGGATTACATACTTCCAATTAATACCTCTATACACTTAATAAAAAAAATACAAATAAATCTAACAAGATCTCATATCGATATTGTTATGGGGTCAAATAAATAAACCCGTAATTTATTTAGTCAATTTCTAATCCACCCACCTCGATCGAATAACTTTCTAAAATAACTACCCACTACTCACCATAATCTACCACTCACCCATCGTACCCATAATTCCCACATTAATTCACCATCCAACCTCCATTCTACCATTATAAATACATGTTGCATACATCATTTGCACCGGATTAAGCTTTTATATTGCTACCGTTACTCCATAAAAACATCCGCCTCCTATATACAATCTATACTTAACCAAATATTCCTTCAATTGATTAGAACTCTTTCTACAATCCGTTAATCTTGTATTCTTTAATTATTATATATTCATTACTTTCGGTTTCCCGATCTGGCTTGAGCGTCAGGGGTTTTCCGTGAAACCACCCTGGGCAAGGCTAACGTTGTATTGCAGAATTTGAAGTCTCATCAGCGGAAGGATCATTAACACTTTCAGCATACCAATAGTTGTCCCTTACTACACCTTATTTTCAGATTTTTAAGTGTCTTTTACACTTCTTCGTTTCATTACCGAAACAAATATATTTTAACTTCTATATATTCATGAGAAATCATGTTTCAAAATTTCTCTCACCATATATAAAATATTATAATCCGCAATTAATATGCTAAGATTAAACTTCAGCCAAAATAAAGATTATTCTTTGTCTTTGATAGCTTTTTAACCATCATTTTCCAATCCTTTTATCCTTAGCTATAAGATGTGCTTGTGGTAGGTTAAGTCAATTGCTGATTTTGAAACATACACTACTTGAGAGTCAGCAAAATGTGGTAGGTAAGATTGTTCTTAGATATCGTATAAAACAATTTGTTTTCTTCATCAAAATTATTCCAATCAATTTGCTACAATATTTTACATTGGATATAAACTCGCCAAAATTAATTACATTATGGGTTAGTATTCAAAATTAAGGCTCTAAATTTTTTATATAACATGTTTAGATATGAAGTAGTAACAAAATAAATTGGTAGTCCGAATTATGATTAACTTAGTGGTTGAAGATTTTTTTTCTTTTATCCTTGTAATAATGATTTGATTCATGTTATCTATACTACACCCTTTATAAATATGAATTTATTTTATCTTGAAATTATATTTTAAATTTTTTGGGTTGGGCCTTGACCCAAACTCATACCGGCATTGTAAGATCATGAAAAGAAAATGCATGGCCCAGGTTCGCTTGTTACTGAAAGCTGATTGAACAAAGAAAAAGCCCAATAAAAAATAGAGAAATTGTATATGGTAGCACCGTGTTTCGTAGATGTCAATTGTAGCAAATAACATTAAACATTTGTACTTAAGTTTACTGTAGCCATAATCATAAAAAAAAAAAAAAAAAAGTTTGTATTTCCGTTATCTCAATCTTCTTCTTCTTCCTCAGTAGTCTTAAATGTTGTTCTTCCTCACTCGTCTCACCATTGCTAAAAAAATCCAGAGGGAGTCTCTTCCTACAGGAATACTCTTCGGTTGTTTTGGGCAAAGTTGGGGATAAAAGTAGCTTAATTTATGATTAATTACAGTTAAAAAAGGCTTATTAACTTTAACTCCATTTGGTTAGGGATACACATACAGTCAAAATTCGATCCTAAGTCCATTTATTCACCTCTATCAAATCTCATTTTCTTGAGCGGATTTTGAAGTACCTGAATACAAATCTCATTTTCGAGGCCTTCTACTCGCTTGACCCATTAATCCATAGTTACCATGGTTCTAGTCAAGGTGACAAGGTTCATAATTATTCAAGAAATAACACCTGAAAAATCGCGAGTATTCCTGCAGATGGATTCAATTTTCTAATTTTAACAAAAAAAAAAAAAAAAAAACAGAAACCCACCAAAAAAATCAGGAGAATTGAGGCATGAACTTTGATCAAATTGACAAACCCACCAAGAAAAGTTGCTAAATTTGGATTAGAAATCAAAGAACATGAAAAACCAGAAATTAAATTGCAAAAATTTGGGTAAGAAATGATTTGATTAAGAATAGATTGATGATTGTAATAATTTTTCTAATTCTGCTCACCTTTCTTGGTGGTTCTTTTGAATTGAGTGTTGATATTTGTGATTTGAAAAGAAAGAGAGACACTATCTCATATAAAGTAGCTCATTTTTTAAAATGCTTTGCACTTTATTTTTTCCTTCGATACAAATATTAACTTTTTCTTCAAAAAGAGATAAAATATTAAAAATAGTACTCCTTCCTATTCAATCTACTTGTCCCATTTTTTTTTTCTCACTTGTCGAGATAATATGTTAATTATTAATATTTTTAATTATATATAATTAAAAATTATGAAAAATTGATATTAATTATCTTTGTATTGAAACGAATGAAACAAGATCTCACATGACAATATTTTAATTTATAAATTAAGAAAAAAATACAAAATAAGAGTGACTAGTGAATAGTAACTAAAAAGTAAACAGAACAAGTAGCAAGAATAGTTATAGGAGGGATTAATAAATACAAATAATTAAATATAGTAAAAAAATAATTTCTAAAAAATAAATTTTAAGGAAATTAAAAAGTAAACAAACGGCTATATATTCTCAAATTAGATTACAAATAGATAATAGCTCACTAATTTAATGTAATAAATAGTTAATTCTTATGTCACATCAACCTAATTAATGATAACAAATATAACAAATATCTCGCAATGATTGTATTTATCGTAAAAATCCTAATTATTTTAATATGATACTAAAAATTAAAACAATATATAGTAGTCACTCTAAGTTTCTCTGTTTAGGTTTTCCCTTATTGGTTTTCCTTCTAAGTTTGGTTTACGAGTGTTTTTCCCTTTCTTGGGGTCTTAGTCTCCTTCATGAAGAAGCAATGTGATAGTTTATCACTATCAGGGGCGTCTTGCCGGCAACTTTTGGTCGAGAATAGGGATAATAGGGGTTTGCATGCAAGGGTTCTTGATGATTCTCCTTGTCTTGAACCCAAGAATGATAAAGGTAAGGAGGTGTTGAGTGCAGTGGGTGGTGTTCACAAGGGGCAGAAGGGTACTGGAGTCTGGAGGTGAAGCTGATGATTTGGTCGAATGGATTGAGGAAGGTGCATGTGAGGAGGAAGAAGATGACAGGATTGCTCTTGGTCTTATAGGTAAACTGTGGACCTCTAGAATTCCTAATCCGAGTGCTTTCATGTCCACGATGAAAAAGTGTGAGGATGGTCAAGAATAGTGTTGATATTTGTAGTATTGGTCGGAATCTTTTCCAAATCCAGTTCTTTCATTGGGGTGATAAACAACGGATCTTGGCGGCCAACCTTGGCATTTTGACAAATATCCCTTGCTGTTGGAAGAAATTGATAAAGCGGTTAAACTGTCAGATTCGGAGATCTTTTGGCTATCTATTTGGGCTTGATTCTACGACATCCCGTTTAAGGGTCGAGGTAATGATGATAATGCCAAGGTTCTTGGTAATAAGATAGGAGAGTTTATGGAGGTGGCGAGATCAAGTCGGCACGGTTTTGAAAAATCTATGTGGTTTAGGGTCAAGATTGATGTCCGGGAGCCTCTTAAAGACCGCGTGTTAATTTGAAGATCAGGGGTGGTCACATTTGTAGTATTCCAGTTAAATATGAAAGATTGCCTATGATATGCTTTTACTGTGGTCGTTTGGGACATGGCACGAATGAATGTGCGGAGGTTAATGGGGATTCTTCGCCGGAGAAGAAATTTGGGTCAACATTGAGGGCGTCTCCATGGAAAATTTTTAGCGATGATAATGTGAGGCCTGAGGAGAAGTTAGGTGAGGGTCATACATCTCAGTGTGCTAATTAAGTGACTCTTTGTTACTAAAGGGTCAGACAAACGTATGATAGATTTGGAGAGGAGTATAGTTGATGAAGTGGTGGATTGTCTTCAACGTGTTTCTATTAAGAAAGGGTTTGGAAGAAACATGGGCTTCCACAAGAAGGGATAATCTTGGTGAACATGATGTGGTTAATGGGAATAATTGGTATAATGGGGATGAGGAGGTTGTTCCTGATCAGGAGGTTCGGCAGGGTGAAGCGGTTGGTGGTATTCTTAAGGTTGATTTTATGATTGCTCAGTCGTGTGTCGAAGTGTCAGATGATCATCGGCAGAGGGGAATTTGTTGGGATGAGTTATCCCATATTGATAAATTGAAAATGGTAGGTTCGAAAAGAATGGCGTTCCTACCCTAATTGATTACTCCCACATGCGAACTTGACAGGGGTTCGCATGTGAAGGGGGAGTTGGGATGAGTTATCCCACATCGATAAATTGAAAATGGTGTGCACACTTTATAAGCTATTAGAGACCTTCTTCCCATTGCCATATGGTTTTGGGATGGTATATATCTCTTTGGCTTATGAAGTGTGTGCACTTGTGTCCCCCGTTAATATGCTGGCATTCACAATAAGTCCAGCCTAATTTAACATGGTATCAGAGCCGATGGTTCGATCAATAATTTAAAAAAAAATGGTAGGTTCGAAAAGAATGGCGTTCCTACCCTAATTGATTACTCCCACATGCGAACTTGACGGGGGTTCGCATGTGAGGGGGGTGTTGGGATGAGTTATCCCACATCGATAAATTGAAAATGGTGTGCACGCTTTATAAGCTATTAGAGACCTTCTTCCCATTGCCATATGGTTTTGGGATGGTATATATCTCCTTGACTTATGAAGTGTGTGCACTTGTGTCCCCCGTTAATATGCTGGCATTCACAATAAGTCCAGCTTAATTTAACAGAATTATGAAGAGGGGGGTTTACCATTTTGATGGTAAATGCAAAAGAAATGTTGAGAAGGTCACTGTTTTAGAAGGGGAATTGGGGGATGATTGTGGTATTCAAAGGCGGAGGGTAGATAACATGGGGGGTGATTGTAGCAGTCTCAAATTTCTTAATTTTAATCTTTCGATTAATTATTTTGAAAATTTTTTAATTTGAATTCTTAATCCTTTGGTTATAAAATTCAAATTACCTTTAATTCCTAAACCTTTTTTCGATTTTGTAATTTCTTTCAAATATTAAACTTTTATATATATATATATATATATATATATATATATATATATATATATATATATATATATATATATATATATATATATATATATATATATATTCTTAAATTTGATTATAAGCACTAAAATATTATTTTATTATTTTATACTACGAAAAACAAAATTTTAATATTATATTTATGATTTTGTTAAAACGTTAAGTTTCAATTTTGTTTCCTTAAACTAACTTTACTACTTATCATTTTAACCTTACAACTTTGATTTAATTATTTTATACCTAAAAATTAACTATATGTTTCTTATTAACTTAAAGTATAGTTTTAACCAAAATTTTTTAAATAAACTATCATATTTTCATAATCAAACCTTAATCAAACTTTTCAATTAATTTAAAACATTTCACTTGTATAAACTAGAATAAAAATTTGATGAACTAAAATCCTTTCTACTTCAATCCATGATGTTCATCACTTACACAAGCTATTACCATTTTCTTATACAAGTTAACCTTCTTCTACACTCTAAACTCTTACACATTCACTTACACACTCCAACTCTAACACATTCACTTACACATTCCAACTCTTACACATTCACTTACACACTCTAAATCACTTACACAATTTAACCTTCTTCTATACTCCTAACACTCTTTTTCATATAATCTTATGAACTAAAAAGTTGCTCAAAACCCATTATAAATACCTCTTTAGCAATGAGATCACTTGCACCCCATTATCAAATCTTTCTATCATTCTTTCTTATATCTTCACTTTATTAACATCTTATTAACTCTATACCATTTTTATTAGTTGAAGAATCAAATGAAGATGGAGCTTGATCTTATCACTTCTTAATAATGATCAACTTTTGAAAAGTCAAATATTATCTTTTAGAGCTTGGATATCATTTTTTTTTTGGAGTAATTGAAGATCTACTTTTCTGAAGCTTGGAGTCTTGAAGACTTTCTCTTTTGGAGTTTATTTCTTTTAGTTCTTATTTTTCCTATTATTATTCTCTTACTTGGTTTAGCACCACCTTTGGAAGAAAATGGTAACCTTCTCGTTATGTGATATTTATTTATGGTTACTTGATAATATAAAAAGCATGATCAACATGATTTTTAATCATTTAAACTTTACATGGTTATATTAAAGTCATATCCAGTTTAGTGATATTTTTGTCAAAACAATAATACTTTTGGGACATTCTAAAAAAAGTTATAAATATGAAAATTATTGATTAATATGATAATGTGGATATATATGAATTTTTTTATGTGAAATATTATTTTAAGTTTCATGTATGCTAGCTTTATGAACTTTTGCATTGAGAAAATACTTAAAAATAATATCTAGTGATGTTTTTGTGATGAAATCTTGCTAGATTAAATTGATGTGAACTAGAAAGTTTAAAAAAAGTATTTTATAAGTACTTTATAAAAGCTAAGATTTAGGATATCATTTTAGATATGTTTCTTGAGTTTTACTTCATTAAAATAACGTTTAATTGCATTAAAATATTATTCTAATAGGAAGCGGTGTTGAATACTTTCTTAATTATTAAAAATAGCTAAGAAAATATATTACTTAAGTTTAAAATAAGTTAAAAGTTTATTAATAAATTTGAAAAAAAAGTTAAAAAAGAAATAAATATTAAATGCGCTCTTCTTAACTTGTAATTTTTTGGTATACTCCTATAATATGTTGAATCTCTTGATGACCCTTGGCAAAATTATCGTGGACCGTATGGACTTTAATTGTTTTTTTTGTATAAATCGATTTATGGCTAAAATGATTGTATTAATTATTTAAAATAATAATCATGAATTTTATTAGTTAAATAAACTTATCTCTTTAAAATGATTCCTTAACATTTTGGTGTTTTGATAAAAATTTTTATTTTGGACTCAAGTAATTATAAAGAATTATTAATCGGTTTATCGGTAAAATAGTCAAACTAATTTGTTGAAATGCTTAGCGTTGTTTTCTTGAAAACTCATTTCATTTAGATTTTGGACCCTTAATAACTTGTTGGATTATTTTTCATAGTTATGATAGATCCGTTTTACTATTTTACTTGATTATTTGATTAAATACGTTATTAAGTACTTAGAAATATTACCCTTGACTTTGACGATTATTTATGACATAATAATGACTTAGTTTAGCCTCAAGAATCTTAATATAGCTTTGACTAGTGGAAGTTTGATTTATAAGAATGTAAACTATTTCGGTTTAGAGTCTTGTTTAATATTGCATGATATTGATTGTATGACTCTGATAGTAAGGCAACGTCGAACCAAGGACTGGCACGTAAAATGCGGTGTCAAACAGGGGCTCCGAGAAAAACTCATCCTGTAGAGTCTCGAGCATAACAGTATTAAGAGGAGTGACGACTCCCACCAAAGTTAGGTTTTAGGACTACGATCCTCACCTAACCGGATCCTTACATATATCAGTTGTCATTATTGTTGTGATCTTTTGATGTGCTATGATGATAAAATTATGAGGCTTAATCGAACTTGATTGAATAAGCATTAAGGTTACCAAGTATTTAGAAGCAGTAATGAACTTCTGCACGTATTGAGAATGTATTTTAATGGCTTAATAAAGGTCAATAAGTAATAACCTTCTATATTGTGCTTGATGATTATTTTGTAAGCATGATTTAATTATCGCATCATAAGCTTGTTGAGAAAATTGTACTTGGCTTTATCGTTGACCGATTCAATCGACTGTCATCCGTATTGTGGATGACAGTATTTTGCAGGAAAATTTAGCTCAGATTTCGATCCAGACCGCAACTTTAATTATTATATCGAGAACTTAGCTGCATTGATTTTACTTGATGACTTTGATGACTATATTGTACTTATGTTTTTTTTTATCTTATTTAAGCAAACCTTATGTTATATTTTCTCAGTTGTAAGATTTTTAACTTATGTTTTAAATGGTTTCAGTTTAAATTGTTTTGAGCAGTTCGGCATTTTACACTTCCGCATTATTTATCTTACGTATAATTATTAATGTTAATCATGTATCGAGAGTACCGCTCCTGCTACATTGATAGTGGTTGTTTTGGTGTTAATTCGAAAGTGGCGGGCCCCACGAATTGAGCTCTTGGTGATAAATGACCAATCTATTATTTTGGAATTGTTGTGGGTTGGGGAGTCCTGGGCCAGTTCAATCCCTTGTGGATCTGATTCACCAGAATTCTCCAGATATCATTTTTTGTGTGAGACGAAACGATGGGCTTCTGATATGCGCAAGATTCAACGAAAATTGAATTTTGCAAATTATGTGTGGGTCGATGTGGTTGAAAGATCAGGGGGTGTTGCTTTGTTTAGTCTAAAGAGTTAGATGTTACAATACGTGCGATGGGGCAGCGGTTTATCGACTTCGAGGGGAAATGTGGTTCTGGTGAGTATTAGAGAGGAACTGGTATTTACGAGTGGTCGGAAGTTGGGCAGAAATGGAAGACTTAGGATTTAATTCGAGATCTTGGGAGGGCTACATCTATGTGGTGGCTCTTAGCGGGTGACTTTAATGAGGTCTTGTTCGAGATGGTAAAAAAGGGTGGTAATGCTTGTGATCTTTCTTCTATTTCGGGGTTTCGTGATGCCATCGTTGTGTGTGGGTTGAAAGATTTGGGTTTCTTCGGTTATAAGTTCACTTGGTCTAATCGAAGAAATGACAATTTTATAGAAAAGAGGTTGGATAGAGCTCTTACTAACGATGACTGGTTGGATCTTTATCCTTCTTTTGTTGTGAAAAATATCATATGGGATTCTTCTGATCATAGTCTTATATCTTGCAAAGAGATTATTAGGGATGGGAGCGAGGTTCCTTGGGATGAGAAGCCATTTAAGTTTGAGGCTAAGTGGCTTCATGTGGGTGATTTTAAGGAAGTGATGGTTAATGCTTGGCACGAGGCTTAGAGGTTGACTCATGGGGGTTGGACTGAGAAGGTTTTTCACTGTGGTCGCATTTTGGGGAGATGGGATAATCATACTTTTAATAATATCTATAAATGTCATCAGTGGCTTTTGAAGAGACTAAAGAGACTTCGGGTGTTGGTTCAAAGTCTTCAAACTGTTTTCATTATTGAGGAAGAGGGTTGGGTTGAGATTGAGATTTGAGATATACGAATGAAGATTGAAACTGAGGCTTGACAAAAATGTAGACCATTTATTCTTCGAGATGGGGACAAAAATACTTACTATTTTCACTACCGTGCTTCTCATCGTAGGAAACAAAATAGAATTAAGTCTTTGTTTAATTCAAATGGTGTAGAAAAAGTTGAGCAATTGGATATAATAATTGTTTTTTGTGCCTATTATTCTGATCTTTTTATTTCGTCTCGCTTTCCCATTTCTATTGATCAAATTGATAACATTGATGTGCGTTTATTTGATGATATGTGTGCTTCTTTTCTTAAGCCGTTTACTAAGGATGAGATCTTGGTTGCCTTGAAATGTATGCATCCTGGAAAATCTCCTGGTCCGGATGGGCTTTCAGCCCTGTTCTATAATAAGTTTTGGGATATAGTTGGGGAGGAGGTGAGTAGCATGGCTATTTAGTTTCTTAATAATGGGAATATGCCGAATTGTATTAATGAGACTAATGTGGTTTTGATCCCAAAAGTGAAGAAGCCTAAACACATGAAGGATTTACGCCCTATTAGTTTGTGCAACATTTCTTATAAACTCATTTCGAAAGCTCTTGCAAACAGGATGAAGATTTTTCTTCCAAATATCATAAATGACAACCAAAGTGCGTTTGTTCCTGAGACTTATTACTAATAATATTCTGCTTACTTCGGAGGTTTTCCACTTCAAGAAAACTAGTTCTGCTTTCAAAAGAGGTTTTATGGCCTTGAAGCTTGATATGAGTAAGGTTTACGATAGGATTGAGTAGAATTATTTGGAGGGGATTATGTTGAAGATGGGTTTTCCAAGAAGGTGGGTTCATAGAATTATAGAGTGTGTAACGAAGGTTTCTTATTCTTTCCTGGTGAATGGGCAACTGTCAGTTTCAATGATTCCTCATAGGGGCCTTCGTCAAGGGGATTCTCTCTCTCCATACTTGTTCTTATTGTGTGCTGAGAATTTAGGTGCGTTAATCAAGAAAGCTTACGCTTCTAAAATGTTGAGAGGGGTTGCTATTGCTCGAGGTGCGCCTGATATTACTCATCTATTTTTTGCTGATGATAGTATTATCTTTACCCGTGCTACTGTTCAGGAGGCTAAAACAATTCGAAATATTTTGAGTCATTATGAATTTTTGTTTGGTCAAAAGATTAATGTGGAGAAAAGCGAGATATCGTTTAGTAGTAAGCTTGAGTCTCGGACCTGTCACCTTATCAAGGTGTCTTTAGGTTTTGTGGGGGTTGCCATGCATGGTAAATACTTGGGTCTCCCTATGATTTTTGATAAATCTAAGAAGATTTTTTTTGCGACTCTGCGAAATTGGGTGTGGAAGAAATTGCAAGGTTGGAAAGAGAAGTTGCTTTCGAGAGCGAGGAAAGAGGTTCTTATTAAAACTGTTGTTCAGACTATCCCTTCCTTTGCGATGAGTTGTTTCCAGCTTCCGTTTGGTCTATGTAAAGATTGAGCATCATGACTTGAAGGTTTTGGTGGGGTTTTCCGAAAGACAAGAATGACATTTGTTGGAAGTCTTGGGGTATTCTTTGCAAACCTAAGATTTGTGGTGGTTTGGGGTTTAGGGATGTGGAGGTTTTCAGTAAGGCTATGTTGGCCAAAAAGTTGTGGAGGATCCATTCTGGATACTTTGTTAGCGCGCTCTCTCAAAGCTCGCTATTTTTTTATTCTAGTGATGTTTGGAGTGCGAAGATCGGTCATTATCCTAGTTATGGGTGGCGTAGTATTCTGGACTCTCGTAAGGTGATTGGAAATGGGTTGCGTTGGAAAGTGGGTAATGGGAACAACATTCGTATTTGGAAGGATGCTTGGTTCGATGGCGCTGGTTCGGTTCGAATCATTTCTCCTAGAGGAGAGTTGGGTATTGATACTAATCTTGATTTGTTTATTGATTCAGTTAACAAGAAGTGGCGGGAGGATTTAGTTCGAGATGTGTTTTTGTCTTTTGAAGTCAAGAGAATCCTTCGTATTCCCATTAGTCTTAGAGGAGGTGAGGGCGAGTTGTGTTGGGCCTTGAGTTCAGAAAGGAGGTTTCATGTAAAAGATGTTTATCTTCAGGCGATGCATGGGATGGTGGAGGAGTCTTGCTTTTCGGGTCCAGATCCGATTTAGGCCAAGATATGGAAGTTGAGGGTTCCTCCGATAGTTCGTGATTTTACTTGGGGTTTTTGTTGGGATATTCTTCCCCATGGGTTTAACCTTCGTAAGAAAGGTATTTCGGATCATATTCTTTGTTCAAGGTGTGGATGTGAGAAAAATTTAATGCACTTACTCCTTGAGTGTCCTTGGTCTTGCGAGCTTTGGAAGGTTGTTGAGTTTTCTTTTCCTAGTCATCCTTGGTTTTCTTTTCGAAACAAAGGTATATTTTATAATGTTCAGACTTCTCCTCGTCTCTCTTACCGGAAAACCTTAGATTGGGTTCATGAGTACCATAACGCTCTTTTGCTGGAGCGGCACTTGGGTAGTATGTCTAGAGTTTTGGCTGTCTAGAGGAAGCCCTTGGAGGGTGTGATCAAGGTTAATATTGATGGGCCTTTTTCTGTTGGCGGTGAGAAGCATAGTATTGGATTTATTGCTTGTGATTCAGAGGAAAAGTTCATTTCTGTGGGTTCGAAGAGTGTTTGGTTTGATGGTTCGGCAGAGATTGTTGAGGCTCGAGCTTTGTTTTGAGTGATATCCGTGGCTAAAGAAAAGGGTTGGAGCGATGTGCATTTTATTGGTGACTGCAAGGTTATTTTTGACGCTTAAAATGGCTTCGGTAGTCGGGGTTTTCATGTCCAGACTATTATTGATAATTGTTTGTCATTTCGTAGTCATTTTAGATTGCTCTCTTTCCTCTTTTGCTTTCATGATTGTAATTGGGTTGTCCATAGATTAACTAAGTGGGCCCTTGTGGTCTTAGTCAGGAGGTGTGGGATGGATTTGGCCCGACCTGGCTAGAGGATGCTTTGTATTCCGATATGATTTTATCTGTTTCTTAGTTTTCCTTCTCTAAAAAAAATGATATATACCAAATTTATACAAACTCTTCCATATGAAGTACTCCTATATTACTTGAATTTGTTTTTGTAAAATTTCGAAGTGTAATAATTAATTTAATTTAATATAATTTATAGAAACTAAAAACGAAAATTAACAATGAACATATAGGATAGGGTTTTGACAAAAGATCAGTCTATAAGAAAGTGGATACATATAAAAACTGCCTTCTATACAATATCTAATACTTAGTGTATGTACCCACGGCCATACTCTCTAAACTTCTCAAATTTGAACATAAATTACCCACAAAAACTTCCCCATTTCCTCCCATCTTGAATATTTAAAACTGCCATTTTCTTCCGCCATTGATAGAGAGAAGAATATGGGTGATTCAAAGGAAGGTTCAGTTGAAAAAGAGAGTGTTGATTTCAATGATTATGTTGTTATTAAAGAAGGGGAAGCTGAGATTATTATGCATCGTAATAATGAAGTGTTTTTCAATAAAGCCCAGGTTTGATTTTAGTGATCTTTTGCTGTTTTTAATCATTTAAAGTTGTTGCCCTTTTCAATTCAAGTTATTTTAGTATTGCCGTTATTTGATTTTAGTGATGTTTTTGATTAGGGTTGATTCAATCTTAATCGTTTAAAGTGTTTTGTTTTGAATTGGGTTTGTAATGATGTTTGTATTTAGAAAGAGGGATGAATCGATTGTTCCCAATACTACTAAAATTTTATTGGGGATGAATTTGTTTTGAATAATAATATGTAATTTTGCTAATCTTGTATTGTCTTATTAACAATAGCTATATAATATCAATAACAATGCCAAAGCCTTGAGCCCAAAAGATTGGGGTCGACTAGTTTTTAGGGATGTGATTAGGTTTTATGGAGCTCGTTGTCATAAACCTACCGCTCATTCTCATCCTTTATCCAGGGTTGGAACCAGCAATGAGCGACGATTACCACATGGAGGTTGTCTAATTAACAATGGCTAAAGGAAATTATTGATGTTCATCGTTTATTGACAAAGTTTTGGTTTTTAGTCCTGATTTTCATTACATTTGTTGGGTAACTTAGAGGTAGTTTTTTATTGCATAGTGAAATGTTAAAATCAATTCCTTGAATAAGCATATGGAAAATGCATCTATTTGCAATGTTTTTTGTGTTTATTTGTCTTTGCTCATTTAGATGGAGCCATATATCTTTGGTTTAGATGGTGATATATGTGTTATTGTCAAACTTTGGATATTAGTAAGCAAGCATAAATAGACTTAATTCACTAAAAATCTTAAAATTAAATATGAGTTCAGCCAGGTAGAAATGAGTTCAATTTTGCCAAAATAAGTTATTTTGAGTAACAATAGGTTAAGTGATTACTGAAGTTAGAATTTGTGTGATTTGGCTTGTGAGTAAAATGAGGTCGTGTTAGTGTCTAGTTTTATTCAATGATCTTTGTTTTGCGAAATGGAAGAATGCTAGGTATTTGGGGTGAATATGTGCACGGTTCTAATTTTTGGTTTTATGATATGATGTAATCAGGTTAACAATAGGGATATGTCCATTGCTGTCCTAAGAACATTTATAAACAAACGTCAAGAAGAACATGAAGCATTTTTGTCAAAGAAAGCCAAAGTTAACAAATTTGAAGGTAAATCTGATGCAGTTGCTTCTGAGAATGTGCTAGTACGTGTTGAACCCGAAACAACCAATGGGGTTCATGATGGTGATGCACATGAATTAAAGCCAGAGGATGCATCTTGTAGCACTATAGTTGAACCAAGCAATAACGTAGGAGGGAAAGCTCATCGAGAACTAAAGCCCCCTAGAGTTCTTGAGGTATTTTATATGTTGGTGGACATGCTAAATTTGTCTTTTATTTTGATGGGGGTTTCTAATTCTAATGGACTATATTAAAATAATTCGTCAAATTATTTGCACATTTTATATATGTGAAGTTGCTGATGATATTTGCTATTAAGGAGTAAATTGAAAACAACCTCTGTGATATCACTAAGAAGGGTAAGATTGCGTAAATATGATCCCCCAAACCCCACTTATGTGAAACAGCTTATGGCGTTAGGGTGATGGAATGTTGTTTGTGTAGAACTAGAAGCCAAATGAGCCCAATCTTTTGTTTTTATAATGCCATTAGATGTTTGTTCTTTTATTCCATTGAGATGAATCTTTTGTGTATTTAAATTGCAGGCTTTGTCTGCGTCTGGTTTAAGAGCTCTGAGATATGCCCGTGAAATTGAGGGAATAGGTCAGGTCATTGCATTGGACAATGATAAAGGTATGTTGAACGACAGTTGTATATCGTAAATTGTTCTAACATTTTTTCAATAAGAGATAGTATTTGCTTGCTGATAGTTGTGCCTACTTTTGTACAGCTTGTGTTGAAGCATGCCGCAGAAACATAAAATTTAACGGTTCAGTGGCATGTTCAAAGGTGGAATCTGACCTAGCAGATGCTCGGGTTTATATGCTTACTCATCCCAAAGAATTTGATGTGGTATGGTACTAACTCGTTGATTGTGTGTGTCTTTGATTGTCTTGTTTGACGCCTTTTTATGCCTTGTTATAAATAATCCAAGTATGGGTAAAAGAGAATCCTACACTTTCATTGCCTTATTGTTGTTTTAGTTTTCAATGCATTGTATCAAAGAAACACCATCCTTATTCCAATTATGTGATTTTTATCTTTTTTGTTGAGGATCTTATTTTTAGTTAGACCTCATTGCTACAACCTTTTGAGGAATATATTTGATCTTTCATTTATCCTCTTTATTTTTGAGTCAACAAAATGGTTTTTTTATGTTAGTGTCTTGTGGTTTCATTTTTTCTCAATTTCCCCTATGAAACACACTGATAATTGTTTTTGTTTTGCTTCAAGGTTGATCTTGATCCATATGGTACTCCGTCTATCTTTTTAGACTCAGCTGTCCAGTCTGTTGTTGATGGTGGTATGCTTATGTGCACAGCCACAGATATGGCAGTATTGTGTGGTGGTAATGCAGAGGTTTGCTATTCAAAGTATGTGGTCCTTGTCATTCTTGATGATCTCCCTGGTCGTGTTATAGATTGTATGGTGTAGACGTTTAGTACTGAGTACTGACTTATTTTTTTTGACAGATATGGTTCAATTCCATTGAGAGCTAAATATTGTCATGAAATGGCGTTGAGGATTTTACTTGCTAGCATCGAGGTACTTATGTGAACTATCTTAATTTAGAGAGAACTTATAAAGAATTCCCTTGTGGTTTGATTGCCATTTGTACTTGTTGAAAAATTTATCTGTGCTTGTAGCCCTTTTGTAATTATGTGAACTGGTTTTCCGTTCTTTGATGCTATATTCTGTTTGTACTATGATTTCTTGTTTTTATTTTACTATAAGTTTTTAATTCGTTGTTGATCCAATATTGCTTTATATGTATTCCATTTGGCTGACCTTGACTGTTATATGCAGAGCCATGCTAATCGGTATAAACGCTACATTGTTCCTGTACTATCTGTACGAATTGATTTCTACATTCGGGTTTTTGTTCGCATATACAGGTGGGTGTTTTATCCTAACTATAATCACGATTTGGATTCTGTTGTAAATTTGCTTAGCCGTTAAAATCGTTGTCGTTTCATATATATTAAAACAATTAAGTAATGATATACGTTACCTTTAAGCTCTTTTAGGAATAATCTTGTCCGGAAAATGTCATGTTAGCTTACGATGCTTTTTATGTAGTTTGTCTTTGGACTTCTAGATTTTTATAGCTTCTTCAAAAATTCAATTTGTTGACGGGTATATGCTAATGGCAGTTCTGCTAGTGTCATGAAGGAGACTCCTCTCAAACTATCATACGTTTACCAGTGTGTCGGGTGTGATTCTTTCCATCTACAGCCTTTGGGGAGAACTATATCCAAGGTACTCTTACTATGTCATTTCTATAGATATGAAGTTTTCATAGATTTTAATTTTTGGGGGTATTTTAGCAATTAAATAAAGAAGCCTAGGATGCATGGATGTAGAGGTGTTCAAAACACACCTGATGACCCGGAATTTACCCGACCTTGTAACCGAACTCGATTTAACCTGACTTCAAGAATGATTTACAATTATGTAAAAAACTATATAGACACAAAACCCGATTTCAGACCAACCGGAAACACCTTACTTGAAATCAACCCGATGACCCGAATGAACACTGTTGGATGCCTATGTGAATATCTTGCTCAATTTTTTACTTTTAAAGTTTTATTTTATTTATTTATTTTGGAATTTTTTCATGTTTATGTAGAATAACAATGTGAAATATTATCCTGGCTATGGTCCTGTTGTCCCACAAGAATGTACTGATTGTGGTAAGAAATTTAACATGGGTGGGCCTATTTGGTCTGCTCCTATACATGATCAAGAGTGGGTGACTTCAATTCTATCAGATGTGAAGTCTATGAAGGACCGTTATCCTGCATATGATCGCATTGTTGCACTGCTGACAACCATTTCCGAGGTAATTGTTCCTACAATTACTTCACAATCTATTATTACAGGAAGTAAAATTAACGTCCCTTAGATTGGATATTCAGCTTATTTGATCCTTTTCTTATGTATCTTTGCATTTGACCTGTTGCGCAGGAGCTTCCTGACGTTCCATTATTTTTGTGCTTGCATAACCTTTGTGGAACACTGAAATGCACATCTCCGTCGGCTGTAATATTTAGATCAGCCGTACTGAATGCCGGGTATCGCATATCTGGAACACATGCAAGTCCTCTCGGTTTGAAAACCGATGCTCCCATGAGTGTAGTTTGGGACATCATGCGCTGTTGGGTAATTAAATCATTTTGACCTCTATTTTCGAGATCTCGCAGAACTTGTACTTTTGACATTTTTTTTTTTGCCAAAACCGCATATTATCTTCGATTTTATGTTCTAACAAATTAGTCATACTGATTCGTGGTTAATTTCTTTTGTGTAATACATGACTTTTTATATAATAAAATGCACTAACTTGGCTTTTTTTTTTTTTTTGGGTTCTAGGTGAAAAATCATCCGGTTAAACCTCAGCCAGCTGATCAATCTGGAACCGTTATACTCTCCAAGGAACCGGAACTTCAGGTACAACCTACCTCATTTCGTTTCCATCTCTGCCGCAATATTTACTACTACCTCTTTTCCAAACATGTGGCGAACTTGGTCGTGAACACTCTTAAGTTATGGCATAAATTTTTTGAAGTATAATACGTTATCCTTTTAAGTTTGCCTTCTTTGACCAATTTTTTGAGTTTTTGTTCAAATGGGGCGAACTCTTAGGGACGGAAAGATCATCTTGTCAAGTTAGTATGAAAGAAGTATCTCCTGCTTAGGGTTTTTGCGGTAGGTTGTACACAACCTTTATCTTTGATAAAAACACATAAGTCATCTTCGATTGACCTTGGTAGCAAACGTCATCTACAGCTTAATATAAATTTGAATATAGTATATTATAATTCGACGTGAAGAAGCTATAAATCTTTAGTCCCATTGAGAATGCACCATGTGGTCGTTGTAGATTGTAATGTAAAATTTACATTTTTTGTTTCGAACCCTTTCTTGATAGTATGATCCTCGGCAAAAGCCACTTGATCACATTGGGGTAATAAAATGTAGTATTTGGATGTCTGCCAAGCTTAGTTGGTTGGTGGCACCCATGTATGGCCCAGTTGTTTTTCTTCCCTACGAAACACTATCCTTGTAGCCAGTTTCTAATTTCATCCTTTTCATTCCATGTTGATTCTACCAGGCTAATTTTACCAGAGCAGTCGCCTCTCTTAGCAAAGCACAGGCGAAGAAAATTGCTCGTTTTCTTCCAAACCCAGAAAGACATTGGGGACCAAAGGTTCGTGCAGGCCGCCAGATAACCAGCAAACACGTATCACTTTTGGGTGCGGAGGCCATTAATGGTTCTGCAAATCACGAAGGTGAAGAGCCTGATGCTAAGCGTAAAAAAGTCGACAATAATGCCTCTGATTCATGAGCATAACCTTCTTAATTATGTTTGTTTAAGTACCAGATTATGAAGCCATCCTGTGTTGGGACATTAGATTTTCTTTTTGGCTTTGCATGTTGTGCCATTTTTGAGATTTGTCTATGTTCTGCATTTGGAATTTTGTGTCCTATTAATATACTTCATCTAGGCAATTTTGTGTATTAATTATATGATAATTTAATTGGAAATTTTGCAAGATTTGTTTTTATATTGATGCAAAACTTTATAACCATCTAATAGTTTTTCAACTCAAAAACTGTAATTTTGAAATACTCCTTCCTTTCGATAACAATGGCCCACAGGTAAATTGATATTTTTATTGGTTGTAAAAATCAAATTAATATCAATCATAAGGGTAGAACAACTCTGTTCAGTTGTTAGGCCAATTTATAATTTGAAAAATAGACTTGGGAGCGTTTGGTAAATGAGAATGAGAATTTGGGGAAAAAAATATAAAATTGGAATTGAAATATCATTGTTGGGAATTGATATAATATACTTACCCTTGTTCGGTACGTTAATGGAAATGAGTTGGGAATTGTAGATATGTATTGAAAATAAAATATAAATTTACATTTTTACTCCTATTAAATAAAAAAAAACTTGTGGATTTTTATAAATAAGGGTATAAAGGTTTTCTCCACCAATAACCCAATTCTCATGCTCAAATACTTGCTCCCCTAGGTATTAAATCCTTGAGAATTCATGCCATTTAATCCCAATCCCACCTACCAAACATAAAAGTTTATGAAATTTGGGAATTGAATTTCCGTTCTCATCCCATAATCCCACATACCAAACACTCCCTTGAGAGTTATGTCTAGTAAAATTTTAAATAAATTTGCCTTAATACCAAACCCTAATGTTATCTTTAGTAGAAAAAACTAAAACCCACGTCCATTTATATTTCTACGCATCTAAATTTATTTGGTAAATGACTTTTTACTTAAATTTTTATTGACTTTAGCTTTGATGATTTGATAACCGATTGTTCAATAGCTTTTTAGCTAGTTCTTTCAAAAAAAAAAAATAGTGTATAATTCTAGCTTATGGGTATTGACTAAATGGGTCATAAACATTACTTTAATATCTTTGCTTTTTCCTCACATACCTAGCTTTTCATTACTTTCAAAAATTAACTTCAATGCACCTAACTTATTTAAAAAAAAATTTCACGTGGAAGCATCGAACTTTCATGAAATATCAGTGATAGCACTTTTGTAAGATTTTTCCACATGGTAGCATTCAGTTTATACCTTATCTAACTGTTGTAGTATTTTCCGTTAAATTCTTGTCAATTTCCGTTTAATTCACCATTTTGACGTTTCTATCCTTATTAAGTGTTGGTTGTTGTCTTTATAATTTGCCCTAAACATTTGAGAGCGTTGATGAATTAAATGGTGAATTAAATGTCAAAACGATGAATTAAACATGTAAGAGCATAAAAATAGTTTTGGCCAAATTATAACAACAACAACCAACACTTAATAAGGGTAGAAATGTCAAAATGGTGAATTAAATGGAAATTAACAAGATTTTAACGAAAAATGCTACAGCAGTTAGATAAGGCATAAACTGGATGCTACCATGTGAAAAAATCTTACAAAAATACTACCACTCGCGTTTTATAAAAATTAGATGCTACTATGTGAAAATTTCTATAAAGGCATGAAAACCATAAATTTTATTAGATCTAAGACTCATGTCCTACAAAGGACCAAAGTTACTTTACCAAATTATTAATCCTGAATAGCTAAAAACAGACCAAAACAAGTCAGTAGATGAAAAAGTAACAAATTTATATGCTGAATTTAACAGCATTCAACAAACCTATACTATCTACTAGCTCCTTCCCAAATGTATGTTCCCATTTAATAGATAAAAATTTTATCGTGAATAATACAAATTTTTAATTAATCATAAATACTATCAATTTAGGGGTGTATTTTTACAAATGATACCAACTTTTATTTGACCAAACATTTACGTTTGTTTTATGTCAAATAACTTGCTATAATCAAAAGTTGGTATTGTTCTAGGCAAGCATCCCCTAAATAAATATTATTCATTGTTAATCAAAAGTAAATATTATTGTCGGGAAATCAGTAAATAAATATTAATCCCTTTAAATTTTCCTAGGTAAAAAGGTGGAACATATTTTTGGAACGCAAAGAGTAGTACCCTCTAATCCTGGTCTCAAAGGCAGAAAACAGGTTCAAAATATGACATTAACAGCCCGTTTGGTTAGTAGTAATAAATAGTGGTAATGGAAATAATTTATAATGTAAAGTTTCATCAAAAGTTTCATACCATTCCCATGGTAATGAAGCTTTGATCACAAAAAAGGCTTTTTTCTTACAAATTTCCATTACCACCTAATACCACCTCTCCCAATAATGCATTGGAATGAACTTTAAGAAAAAAATGAGATAATTGAAGTTGAACAAGCATAACCATCAAGGTACCAAAGAGATTTTTCAACCAAAATTACACTAATTTTTCATTCCCTATTACCACCGTTTATTACCACCTACCAAACGGGCCGTAAGAGTTTAAAATAAAACATAAAAACTGATAAGACTAAACCAGTTATTTGATCAGTGATCAATCTACTTGGAATCGTCGTTAGGCGACTTGGAGCTTGGTGGGTTGTGCTCGTCCCATGCTTCGATCCATGTGATCATTGCGTCAGCGAGCTTGTCGAAGTAAGGATCTACTTTGGCTAGCTTATCCTTGACTTGCTTGGAGAGTTCTTTATAGCACTGCTGAACTGTGGTGCAATCTTTGGGAATGACAGCAGATTGGAAGAAGGGAATGATCTCTTCTTGCCAAAAAATACCCTTGTATTCTTTCCTTAAGTTTGTGAAGGGGTTGCTTGCCTTACTATGGAAAATATATGGGAGACCTGTCTTGACTCCTAATCCCAAATGATCACAGATGACCTAAACCAAAAAACATACAACAATCAATTATCCCAAATGCTATCAAGTGACCCACCAAGGAGTAGTTTTGGAGGCCAGATGTACATATATTCTTGTTGATGATAATAAAAAGGAAGTTTTCGATTGACTCTTAGTAGCAAACATTAGATGATTTAATAAGTCATTTTGAAATAAATAATGTGAAACCAAACTATGGACCATAACCGAATATAATCAATTATAATTTACCAAACATCTTCGTATACAATTGACTTTTTCAGCTAGCTTAAAAGCCAACAAAATTAGCTAATATTTCCAGCTGGTCAAACAAGGTCAACGGCCAATAACCAATTGCCAAACACCCCGCCTCCCCAACTCAATTTGCGTATTCCTTTTTGGATACGGAATTTGGCCCTCCCTATTGCAATAAGACTTTCCGCCCCTTCCTTAGCTATAATATGGCTTATCCGCCCCACATCCGCTCCTTCATCTAAAAAACTGGCTTCACTACTAGTTCACAATTAGAAACCATGGAGGAGAATATTACCTTAACACACCATCCAGCCCACATATCATCGTAACGTCCTATAGGCTGACCATCGCCCATGAGACCAAAGTACATAGCTGGACCGATGAGCTCACGATCAAAAGCCAAGTTCATACCACACATGGGGAACAATGTGCCCTTGGGGATAGTCAAAACTGCATCAACATACCTAAACAAGCGCGCGCACACACACATATATAACAAAGCGCTTAAGTCAAAATACCGAATAAAATGTATAAAAGTGAGTAAGTCAACAATCATGTAAACGTACTAGGAAGACACCTTTTGTTCCTCTCAAGAGGCTTAACAAGCTGAGTGGGTGCGTCATAATCAGGGATGTTGAGCCACAGACCATGAGAAACAGCAGTAGGAACACCCTCGCGTAAACTGAAGGGGTATCCTCGCACAAAGTCAGCACCATCACGAAAAGGGTCGTATAATGTGTTGAAGAAGAATGGTGTTGATGGGCACAGCAAATTCTTAATGTGCTGCTGGAGAGCATTGATGTCTTGGCCGGATGGGTCCTTGGCAACCTATATCTCGAAAGAGCATATTCAATAAACATGCAATAGTTTAAAAATTGAGCTATGAATTTAGATGCATAGAACCAATAATTAACAAAACTCCAAGGAAAATATAAGATTACATCAAATTAGCTCATTTCACTCAAATTAGTTGTATTATTATCATTAGAGAATCACATTGTTCTTTAAAACATCATGAAACCCACCTATGGATACAATTTGTTAGAGTATATAACATATCATTGGAACTCAACTATGGCTTAAGCTTTTGGTTGAGTTGGTTCCTTAACATGGTATTAGAAGCCAACATGACAAGAGGTCACGGGTTCGAATCTCAAGTTCTCAACCACCCCTCATTTAGAGTGTATATTAGATGCTTGTGCACATCCACACTTCTATCCCAATGAGCTCTCACGTGAGGGGGCGTGTTAGAGTATATAACATATCATGGCCTCAACCATAGATTAAACCTTTTGGTTGAGTTGATTCCTAGACATTAATTTAAGCAAATTTCCAATCTACAATGACTAAAATCTCATTTCATGAACTTCAAATAACATGCAACGAAAGATAACAACATAATTCAACTCACAAGTCACAAATGCAAAACATTCAATAGACCAAAATCATAGATCCAAAAACAATCAAAAAAATAACAAAAACCCATCAAAAAAATCAATCAACTAACCATAAAGAACCAAAGACCTAATCTTTTCAACAAACCCAATTCAAAAACCAATACAAAACAAAAATAAATGAAGATTGAGAGAACCCACAAAGCAATCATCATCAATGGTGTAGATATACTTCTTCTTAGAAACCATATAACCAAAACAACGGCAAGCAGAATCCTTGAATGAGATACAATTAGCTTTTGGACCCAGAATTCTGTTGATATCATCTCTATTATAAAGTTCATAATCAAATCCTTCAGGAACCATAATTTTCTTTGTAGGATCACCATCTTGTACGATGATCAAATGATATGGTTGGAAAAATGGCCGCCACATTTCGAGAAAATCAAGGTTTCTAATGGTGGGGATAACAATGTCGAGCTCATCTTTGAGCAATGGAGTTACAGAGGTCGACATTGATGGAAACTTAGGGCAAAACAGAGGATTTTTTTGGAATGAATTTTTATTTTTTTGGGAATGAAAATAAAATTAGTATAAATAGATTAATATCGAGTGAGAAGACTCATTTTGATCGTGAAGTCTCCTTGAATTAAGGTGGATTTGAGTGTAGAGGAAAGAGCGTCATTTCGGGACCTATTTTTAGAATGATAGCTAAACAAATTAGGAAATAAAATGTTTTAAATCAATGGACTTAAACAAAATAAATTAATACCTTTAATTGAGAATTTCTAAACAAGTCAAATGTCAAAGACATTTCCTTCCATGTTAGTATAGAGATTCAATTTCAGTTCATCGTCAAAAAAATAATTAATTTTCTCTTTTTATTATTTTTAGAAATTCTCTAGCCTATTAATGGATATTTTATTTGATATATTCTAAATTAATCATTTATACAATTCATCCTTATTCAACTTGAGTATTTATTACGTATATCATTTTTCATTTTACGCAAAAAGTAAATAACTTTATCCATTTTGTTATTTCATTTGTATAATTGTATGCCTTCATACTTTATACCATTTTGTTATTTCATTTGTATAATTGTATGCCTTCGTAATTTATATTTTCTATGGCATGTAATATTAAAATAATCTTTGCTACTAAATAAAATTAATTTTTTATGTGTATACTTAAATTTAATTCTCCTATTGCTGCATGATTTATGCACTATAAACAAGAATAATATTAAGCATTATAAAATTTCCTATGCTATTTAATTCTTATGTCATCATATTTAGCGATGCAATTTTAATCGTATTAAATTTATTTTGTATAAAGTTTAAATTGTGAAAAATTCATGTAAATCCCATTACCACAAGTTAAAACATCATATAGTAAATTGCAAAAGGTACATTAAACTACAATTATTTTAAGCATAAAAAAATAAATTTAAACTTAATCAGATATCAAATTTGAAGTTAAAACAACAAGTAGTGAATTGATAGATACTTACACAGAGAACTATTGTAGAGGAAAGATTTAGTCTGGTACTCTATAGTCTACGTGTTACTTACATTTTATGACATCAACAACTCACACATGTCCAATAAGCCTCTTGGGCCTCAATAACTCTCTATTATCTAAGATTGGGCTAATCTTTGTGAAAATTTAAAAAAAATAAGATTTTTTAATAATTTTTTTCAAAAAATAAGCTTTGGCCAAACTTTATTCCCAAAATAAGTGTCTTTAGTGCCAAAGTTAGATTTGGTATGTAATCGTTGTTACTAACAACGAGTATAAAGAAATAGTCAAAATTTTAGTCAAGGCTTATGTCGCTGTTACTAACAGCGACTTAATATTTGACTGATCAACTGGTCAAGTCGCTGTTAGTAATAGTGATCAAATGCGTCCCTAAATACAAAAGTTTCTTCCTCCTTACTCATTTCACTCGACTTTGTATCAGCGTAATCTCCCTCTTCTTTCCACCATTAAAATCAACTTCAATCCTTCAATTAATCTCATCAAATTCCAAGTTTTTACTACTAATTAGTTCTGTCATCTTCCTACATTCACTTAATCTCCCTCTTTTTGTATTTTTTTTTTCTTTTTTCGAAAAATTAGGGTTCACAAATTCTTAATCAACTTTCACATAAATGCAGGTTCATAAACTTGCAATTTACTACTTCTTGTTGATCTACAGCTTATTGAGGTACCTTTTTATTATAAATTTTTTAGTTCTTGTTGTTTTGTTTTTAAAATGTATGTCATTTATAATGGTCATATAATATCAAACTTTATGAATATGTCAAATGTACTTGTTATTTGCCATGATCTTCATAATAAGGTTGTTTGTTCATGAATTTAATGTAGAAAATGTTTTAGTTTAATGTAGAGAATGTTTGAATGCAAACCCTAAATTTGAGATTAATGTAGAGAATGTTTGAATGAAAACCCTAAATTTAATCAATGTTGTTATATATGTATATATTTATAAACTTGATGGTGATGTTGATTTTGTACGCATTGTTGTAGAAATGGCTTCATTTCGTGTGATTGTTGTATGTTTTTGGAATGGTTCAATTCGATCAAGTAGTAGCAATGTTAAGTATGTTGGGGAAGACGTAAACTCTTTGCAAGCAACTCAAACATGGACTTGAATGAATTTAAACATCTTATATGCTCTAAGATTGGCATTGACACTACAAGAAGTACTGTTAATGTAAGTTTTAAATACAATATGAGTGGAGAATTGTTAGCTCTTCTGTTTGAGGATGAGGAGGCTATAGATGCAATGTGGGAGTATTCAAAATCTACCTATATTTCTTCTTTAGAGTTATATGTAAAAGAGGTACCCCTAGGGAATCAAGATGTCAATGTTGTAGAAACAAATGCATTCCTGAATGTAACTTCTTCTGCTCCTTCTCATACGCCCTTCCCTACCCAAGAAACCCAAAATTCCATTATGCCATCTTCCTCTTCTCCTTCTAATAAACCCAATCAACTTTAAATTCAAGTCTCAAATGATGATACTTTTAACTTAGAAGATACAAATGAGCCTTGGGATTATGTTAATAGTAAGAGTAATGAATTCGTTGAAGCTCCTTCAAAGGACGATGTGGGTGTTGATGAGGAGGCTCGAGCTAATGACATGACCTTAGGCAATATTCCGACAATCGTTGCTCCTACACCTTATGCACTAGTTCGCCCTGTAGATGAACACGTTGAGGACAACTTTTGGAGGTCTTGGGCATGTGATACAACCTACACCGATGAAAGAGAGTTTCAAAAGGGTATGATGTGACACAGTGGCGGATCTCCATCACAGCTCACGCAGGGGTTGGGAGCCCAAGAACTGGTTGGAGATCAACTAGTGCCATATAGCTCGTTGGAATCATAGGCCAGAGCTGCTGGCCTAAGGCGCGCTGATCAAGGCTGTAGGCGCACCTACTTCAGCGGATTACATGTCGTGGTTCCTCTCCATCACTCGTCGATGGATGACACCATGAGGTATCATCGTGGCCGCCCAGTACGCTCCCGCAACACCGACGATGATACAGTTTGTAAGTATTCTTCAACGTTGATTATTATCCATAGAACTTACATGTTATACATTTCATTAATACTTCAGGCTTAATGCAGGCACAGGGCATTGCAGCTGTCATCAGCTCCACCAAGGAGGAGCCTGTACGGGAGATTGCCCAAGGCATACTCCTAGGGACACAGTTTCAGCACTTCATTCCAGAAGTCGATGTGCCTGACACCACTATGGTCGAGCAGGGGTCATCTCCTCATCATGCCGACGTTCATCTTGAGGAGGTAGACTTAACGTGCCCCAACTATGGTGTCGGGTCCTCACAGGGTGCTGGATCATCCCAGTATCAATCACCTCCCCTACCCGAGCGTCATGCGACGGCATCTTACTATCTTAAGAGGCGTCATAAACCGTCACAGTTAGACAGGGTACAGGAGGAGGATTAGCATTAGTATACTGTTTGTATATATTGAACATTAGTAACATTTTGTATATATTTAACATTTGTACATATTGAATATTTGTAACATTTGGACTTTTGTGTATAATTTGTAATATATATGTAGATGTATATATTTTTATCGTATTATCACATGTTTATTATGAATGAAATGATGTTAATTACTCAGAGTTTTCGGCGATGAATCATTCTGCCAAGAATTAAGTATGAATCTAATCAAAATCAAACAGACAATCATATTCAAATAGGGAAAATGCTCTCGAAAATTCAATACAATTTCATTCTTGTTCAACGAATACATATTAAATTACATAGTTTATTCGTTAAATTAAACCACCGTCGCTAACTAAGATTGCTTCTTCAACTTTCTCATAATCCTTTTAGTCTCTTCTTTCCTATGTTCCATATCATCTATTTGTCTCTTGAAATTAAATACCTCATCTTTAAGCTCTTGTTTTTCTTTTTCAAGCCATTTGGTACCCTTCGGAGCAACCCACCTAAAGTACGTGCATCCGAATCTTGCATCCAAGTAGAAAGAACAAGCAACAAATCGATGTCGCTCCAATTTGCATTAATCTCAACTTCATAACCACAATCAAAAAGCTCTTCAATAGAATGCTCTTGTGATATCTACGGAACACATATGATATAGTAACATAAGTAAACATTCAAAAATAATATTAAAATTTATAAATTGAGAATAATATTAACATAATACTTTATGTTACCTTCAAAATCGATTAACTAGAACAAGAATGATGGAGTTTGGATACAATGAAGTAGGGAAATGATGGAGTTATTTATAGAACATAATAACAACGGCTATTTTCAACTTCATAACGGCTATTTTTCAATTTTACAATGGCTAGTTTAAATCATACAAAAAAGTCAATAAAAGTCAAAATTTTAGTCAAGCCTGAAGTCGCTCTTAGTAACAGCGACATTAAGGTTTGACCAGTCAACCTTTAAGTCGCTGTTACTAACAACGACTTCAGGTTTGACTAAAATTTTGACCATTTCTTTTGATTCGCTGTTAGCAAAAGCGAATATACACCAAGCCTAGCTTTAGAGCCAAGGACGCTTATTTTGGGAATAAAGTTTAAACGAAGCTTGTTTTTTGAATAAAGTTGTTAAATAATCTTGTTTTTTTCAAATTTTCTAATCTTTGTACCGTCTATCTTACAAGATATATTAAATGAATATTATATATATATATATATATATATATATATATATATATATATATATATATATATATGTGTGTGTGTGTATATATATATATATTGTATTTTTAATATTGGGCCTGTATGGGCAAATAGTTGTTAATTGGAGCTGTTGGCTAAGTTGACAAATTCAAAATTGTATAAGCTAGTTGTTTAAGTTAATTGTTATGGATATATTTGGTTAAATTATCTGTAGGCTTTTAACTGTTTATATTAGAGAAAAAACATGCATGAAGCCAAAAGCTAATAAAAAGCTACCATAATAATTAGCCTTTTAATTTGGTTTATAAATTAGCTTTTCCACTGATTTAAAGATTATTTGTTAAATATTTTTAAATATTCATTGTATCCTATAAGATAACAATCTCAAAAGATTTTATTGTATTTTCTTATCTAAGGAAACAAATAATTGTATATAGATATTACTTTTCTTTATTACTTTATTTTGCTGCCCCAAAAATCTATAGGATAGTGCCCTTTCATAGTTAGATGGGTTCATGGCTTCATGCCCTATTTGAAACCCCTTCATATCTTACTCCACAATTAATAACACAAACTTAAATGGCCTATAAATACAACTTTATTACTTGTTTTAATTTGTGAAGAGATAAAACAAACTTTAAAACCACCATTTATTAATGGCTATTTTTATTATAGTTTTTTGTGTAATTTACAGTTTATTTTTCTTCTCATCTGCTTTGTTGAGATTAAATGTGCTTAGATATAGGAAGAAAGGTTTACCACCTGGTACCATGGGTTGGCCTATTCTTGGTGAAACCTCTGACTTTCTTAAGCAAGGTCCTAACTTTATGAATAACCAAAGATCAAGGTTAGTCAGCTACTACCTGATTTAGTTTGCATTAATTGCTACACTTGCATGGTACTTAATTCCTATTATTGATCAATTGATATTATTTTACTTTTTATTTCTTTATATAAGAAAAAAGACAAATATTCAAATGATTACATCTTTTTTGATTTTTTTAAATATATATTTTTATAATATCAAATTTTTATTTTTATAATTATAGTAACTTATTATATTAAGAATCAGAATGAGTACATTTAAAAATCAACTCTTGTCTCCGTTGTCTAATAGCCAATTTCATATATATTCTGATAATTAAAGCTTTTTAATTGAGATTGTCTCACCGAGAGACGACTGCTAACAAGAGTAGCTCATAATCTTAAAGTAATCACTTTTTAAACTCTTAGAGAGATCACTTATTTAAAGTGATTATTTACAATTTTAAAATGATCAATTAATAAATGGACTAATTATATGACCTTATTTCATGGTGAGATTGTCTCATACAAGACTTGGTAAATAAGGGTCAGGTCTACGGGTCTGATTTGGGTCTAGAAATTATGGACCATCTCACACAAATTCCATAAGGTTTCATAATTTTTTAGGAAAAAAAATTAAATATGTACTTTTGTACCAAAATCCAGACAATAAAGGTCTGTGTCAGGGTCGAAATTTTCTGGACCCTATGAATTTGGATTTGAATCCTGATAAAAGTAGGATTTAGGTCTAATTGGATTCGATTTAGATTCAACTCATGCCCATCCTTAATACCCACTCAGTCCAAATTAAACAATTATTGTTATTTTAATAAAAAAAAACCATCATCATCATCATCCTACACAGTGTATCCAACTCATAGAAGAACTATGGACAGGGTCTGGGGAGGGAAGGACAGAGGGAACTCATACCCATAAAGGAGAGCGCGGCCAAAGGAGTCCCCCGACTCGAGAAAGATAAGAAACGTAGCTATACGGGAAAGATAAAATAAATGCATATAAGTAAAATAAATAAGTAGAACCAACTACAAGATAAAAGAGAACAAAAACTATAATAAAAGAAACGAGAGAAGCAAGATGGCAAGAACGCGAAAAGGTAATCTAAGAGGACAATCAGTAGTCTAAAATCTGGATATGACGCCTCCAACTACCTCTATCCCTAGTCAGGTCCTCAGAGAGGTTTAACTCATGTAAGTTAGCTTTTATTTGCTCATCCCAAATTCTCCTGGGTCTTTCTCGACCCCTCTTACCCTCCACTATAATGCTTTCCACCCTCCTCACATGGGCTGCAAAAGTCTTTCTCTGCACATATCCAAACTATCTCAATCAGTTTTCGCGCATTTTTCCAGAAATAGGAGCTACCCTTAATTTGTCCCTAAACTCTTGATTTCTAATACGATCCATCAATATGTGCCCACACATCCACTCTAATAAAAAAAAACCCATTTCCAACCAAAAAAAAAAAAAAAAAAACATACCAATTAAATAAGCTAAACAAACATTTAAAAATCTCACATTTACAATTTTGATAATAAAAATCACACCATAGCTTTTGACTATTATATAAAAGTCATATGTTTATATCATTTAATTAATCCGTCTAAAGTACTTTCCCCTTAAATATTTACTGTAATATAAATATATCAATCAATTAATAATCATCAATAAAATATATTAATGAAGAAACAATTTAAAATATATGTCACATTGTCATTAAAATTTTTTCCACTTTTTTTTCTATCATTGACAGGAAAAACTTTTGATATTTGACTTGATATATTAGTAAAAAATTAACTCATTAAATCATGTAATATTATTGATGGACTATAACTACATGTGATGTTGAAATACTATATTTCCTTATATAAACCAAAAAAAATAAATATACGTGTAACTTTTGATCTTACCTTAGGTAATAAATTATCATCACATAGTTAATAAGCAAACTAATTTGAATACATTTTTTCAACTAAATCTTCCCTCCTATTTATCATAGTTGAAGGCTTTTAAAGTTTATTTGTCTTAATTATCAATAATTACTATGAGTATTGTCGTATGATAAATTATTTATTCACTTTGATAACGATAATATTATAATATCATAATAAATACAAAGATTTTATAATTAAGTGTATGTTATAAATAAATTAAATTTATAAAATAACATTATTATTCATATCAGTAAATATTTATAGCTTCCTTGTTTTACACGTGAATCTATCTAGTTCTATATTATTTTTTGTCCTTTAAAATTTGCACCATTTAAAAAAAAATAAACACTAAAAAATAATGAAATTAAACACTAAAAAATAATGATCAAATTAAAGGGGAAAAGTGTAAGTTAATGGAGTAGTATGTGAAGAATATTTATGATAATGATTTAATGAATTTTGCAGATATGGGAATATATTCAAATCCCACATATTAGGGTGCCCAACAATAGTATCAATGGATCCAGAAATAAACAGGTTCATATTATGGAATGAATCAAAAGGATTAATACCAGGATATCCTCAGTCTATGCTTGATATTCTTGGAAAATGCAACATTGCTGCTGTTCATGGTTCCACCCATAAATACATGAGAGCTGCCCTTCATTCCATTATTAACCCTTCAAAGATTAGAGACACTATTCTCCCTATTTATGATGACTTCATGAGATCCCATCTTAGTAATTGGCAAAATCATGTCATTGACATCCAACAAAAGACTAAGGAGGTTAGTTTTGATTAAAACATGAATTAATTATTTATATAACAACTGATGGGTTAGAAAAAAATAATTAAGCTAGTGATATCGTAATTGATTGAATTGTGTATTAATCATGTATTTACATAATCTTAACTTTTTAAAATTTTTAATAATGTATAATATATTAAATTGTGCAAAAAAAAAATGTAACAAGTATAATAAAATCAGAAAAAGTAACAATATAAGTGGGATAAAATAGATAATATGAGTCTTTAAAAAAAATAGATAATATGAGTCATTTGTAGTTGTAATTTTTTAACACTCGATTTTATAACTCTAGGGTTGGACCTAAAAATTAGGGATAATTTGAATTGTGTGATTAACATTATATATATGTTAGGGAGATAATTATATTGTACTTTCACAGAGAATTCAGACTATGTTATTTGAAAAATCCTCTTAATATATGTAATGAATTTTAACATAATTTGATAACTAGAGATTACAATTAGGTTGACTCTGTACAAATATATTAGACTGATGATTGAATATTATCTTAATTGGAACACGTATTACTTTTTCGAAAAAGATATTAATTCAATTCTCGTTGCGACCGTTTTATAGTCCTCTTTTTCTCTCGGTCTATATATATGTACCGAAAATACATAAGATAGAAAATATAAAAATCTTTGGTATATACTCCTATATAAAAATTTGGAAAACAAGAAAAATAAATATTATTACATTGCCACAAATGTATATAATATTAAATTTGTAAATTACCTGCTCAGGACAAGGTGTTTTCTGATCATAATAATATTGATCGATGATTATTGGATTGCTAACATTATGCAATTCGATATTTTGAAATACAATTTTTTTTGCGTATCCTCGTCCTCCCTGTATCCAGAGTCACAAAATTAATTACTTCAAAATCTAAACTAATTATATATATATATATATATATATATATATATATATATATATATATATATATATATATATATATATATATATATATATATATATATATATATATATATATATATATATATATATATATATATATATATATATATATATATATATATCACTAAGTGAAAATTGAAAAGTACAGGAGATTAGGTGGACTAATTATCCATTTTTTATTAATATTTTTCTAATCCCTGCATGGTTTATTTATTTATGTTTAGATGGCTTTCTTCGCTTCTTTAAAGCAAATTGCTGGTAATGAATCAACTTCAATTGCCAAAGATTTAATGACTGAGTTTGCCAAGCTTGTTGATGGGACTTTATCTCTCCCTATTAACCTTCCAGGCACCAATTACCATAGGGGTTTTCAGGTAATTCTCCATCATTTAAAAATTTTATCACAAATATTCATTTATATGTTTCTGAATTTTATAAGTAAATATGGTTGGAAAAAAAAACATTGGGTTGTTCAATGTAGCAGTTTAAGTTATTGTAAGTGGTTTAATAAAGTTAAAATATTATATTATTTTAGAATAAATATCATTATATTGTTCGCTAAGGTAATATAGGGTATGTAGGTATTATCTGTAAATCTTTACAACTCGTAGCATGTTAAACACAAAGTAAAGTTTTAAGATTTTTTTATAAATCTTTCTAGACAAAATATAAACTATTATAAAATATTGTAACCATAATTTATACCGAACAATATGTACTCTTTTGTCCATTGAAATTTCCTATATAATTCAAATTAAAGTGAGAATTTTTTATAGACTAGCAAGTTTAAAATGATACAAAGATTATGTAAGTGATTATTAGACAACTAAACATTTATTTGCTAATATTGTACCATTATAACTATTTAGACAGCTAGCCGCACAACTACCTTACGTGAAACAGACTTATAACAATTAATTGATTTTTGTGACTTTTTGTGTGTTATTATAGGCAAGGAAAGTCATAGTGAATAAATTAGCAAAACTTATAGAGGAGAAAAGATCATCACAGGGAAGAGAAGTTGATATGCTTAATTGTCTTCTAAAAGAAGATAATAATTATAAATTAGATGATGAAGAGATCATTGATCTTATAATTACCCTTCTTTATTCTGGTTATGAAACTGTCTCCACTACTTCAATGATGGCTATCAAGTACCTCCATGAGCATCCCCTTGCTCTTGATCAACTTAGAGTAAGTTCTCCTTTTAATTAACCCAACTCTTTCCTCTATTTTTATATAGGGGTGTTAGGCAATTGGCTATTAGTTGTTGGCTTTTTTGATCAGATGAAAATATTAGTTGTTTTGTTGGCTTAACTTAGCTAAAAAAATCAGCTATTTAAGGAGATATTTGGTAATTTTAGTTATTACTTGTTTGTTGTTTATTAGAGAAAAAATAGATCAACAAGCTATAAGCCAAAAAAAGTTAACTGGAGTAGCTTTTTTATTTTAGCTTAAAAGCCGGCTTTTCAGCCGTCTTAAAAATCATTTACTTTAAACACTTTTTTGGCTGTTTGACTAACCAATAAACCAAAAGTTAAAAATCATCAAAAAATCAATGTAAAAGCCAACATCCAAACACCCCGTATTGCGCTTTTATATATAGTGATTGAATTTTAAAATCAATTTTTCGTTATCGATGTATTATCTCTTGACTAATATCTATTTCTTACTTAATTTAGGCACAAGAATTGAATATTTTGAGTTTTATAGAGTGGATATTTAAAAAAAGAAATGTAGTGTTGTGTTATCAAATTGTGTTATTTGATATGGTAAATTTTTGAAGAAAGAGCATTTGGCAATAAGAGCAAAAAAGAAGCCAGAAGACCCAATTAATTGGGAAAATTACAAAGCTATGAAGTTTACTAGAGCTGTAAGAAAATCAAATTATATAGGAGTAATTCTTTTTCATAATTAAATTTATTCAATATATTATAAAAATATAATATTAAGTTTTATTTTTCTTGAATAGGTTATCTTGGAGACTTCCAGATTGGCCACAATTGTTAATGGGGTGTTGAGGAAAACAACTAAAGACATGGAAATAAATGGTGGGTTTTACATCTAAACATTTTATGTAGAATAATTTTTTTTAGTACATGATAGGACGAAGAAATGCGAGGAGATAGCGAGAGTTAAATTTTTGATCTTACATGCGAAAAGTAGTATTATATATTCTAATTAAGACGAGATTTGATTCTTGTAGGAAGAAATGTATTTACTTGAGTAAATAGAGTAAAAAAACATGATTACTGGTGCAAATTAGAGGCCTATTATAAGCTTAATCATTTTAAGTAAAGATTGTTTTTCTTAAACTTATTCAACTAGCTTAAAAGCTAATAAAAACAATTGACACTTCTAGTTATGTCAAATTAGCCAATGAAAAAAACAAATCACCAATTACCAATAACCATTTGCCAAATACCTCATTATGTTATTTGTTATTTTTAAAAAAAACTCCCTTTATGTTGTATTGGGCTACAAATATTTCATTTCAAATTATAGATTTTAATTGTGAAATCGTAAATAAAGAATTTAAGAATAACAAGGTTTGAAACATCATTCTAAAATTCTCAATCAAATTCTCAATTTTAATTACTTTTAAAACAATGGTGGAATTAACTCAAATTTAAATTGAATAAATTATAAATTTTCAAATAAAATTATCGTTCACAAATATAGAATTAAGTTTAATAAATCCTAACCATTTTTATTTTTGTAAATTTTTCAGGTTTTGTAATCCCTAAAGGTTGGAGAATATATCTTTATGCAAGAGAAGTAAACTATGATCCATATTTGTACCCTGACCCACTCTCCTTTAACCCATGGAGATGGCTGGTAAGTAAATTAATTAACAAATTAGTATGTTTATTTATTAATTTAATGATGATTTTAATAATTGTAATTGTAAATTACTAATTAATGATAATTGTAAATTAAATCTTGTATGTGTGTATTTCAGGATGGAAGCACCGAGTCCCAACATTACTTTTTAGCATTTGGTGATGGAACAAGGCAATGCCCTGGGAAGGAATTAGGAATTACTGAAATTTCTATATTCCTTCATTATTTTCTTACTAGATACAAGTAAAAATTAATAAACTCGATTAATTATATTTTTTATTTTTATCTGACAACTAACTATGTTACTCGAATTAGTATCAAAATTAATACACTTTGATAATTTGGGACGCAAACTCACACAATTATAGTTAATTGCACTTTTTTCCAAAACTATTTGTCCCAATATTTGGACACGTATATATATATTTGACATGATTGTTTTTATTCGAGTAAAGTAAATAATTATGAAAAAAAAAAGTGCTAATATTTGTTTTGATATATTCACAATGTGCAGATGGGAAGAAATTGAAGGTAACAAGTTGCTAAAGTTCCCTAGAGTGGAAGCACCAAATGGGTTTAGAGTTCAAGTTTCAACTTACTAAGATTTTTGAATGAGGGCTTTCATTGATTGTATGTAATAAATAATTGGTATAAATCTTGGTTAACCCAATCTCTTACCGGTAATTGTTAAATTGAGTTGGACTTATAAATAATATCAGCATATAATTGGAGATACATGGGACGCACATATTTTAAAAGCTAAGAAGATATTATTCCATAGCCATATAGAAGGAAGAGCTCTAATTGCTTATATAGTGTGCACACCATATTTATTTTGATCTATGTGGGACAAATCATCTCAACACCCCACATGATCTTTTCAAACCTAGCATTCAATTTTTTTAATCGAGCCTTCGGCTCAAATACCATATTTAATTGAGTTTGACTTATTGTTAATGTCAACTTATAATCGGATAAACACAAGGTACACAAACTCCATAAGCCTTGGAGCTAGAAACCATCCCAAAACCATATCACAATGTAATGATCGACTCCAATAAATTATATTGTATGTACACCATCCATACGAAACCTTTTTTGATTTGTAGAGGGTTGTCAACTTATATTTTCTTAAAATATATGCTAAACTCTTTTTATTCGTTTTAAATATATATGAAGCCTACAATATACAAAGCCTTAAATAAAATAAGTTTTAAGAAAAATTATCTAAAATAATCTAATTTTTTCATGATTTTCTTACAATAATCTCACCTATTGATTAACCAAGAAAAATAATTTCAAGTTCAGGAATATTTGCGTAGAGTAAATTTGGGTAACCGGATGACCTCTATGGTAGGTAAATTACCAAATGATTAAACTGAAAATTAATGTAAAAGTAGAGAAATATTTTGAAAAATTACATAAAAATTCCGAGTAATTAAAAAAAAGTCCGAAAAATTTTAATAGTTTTAACATTTTTTATTTTTTCGATATTTTATTCTATTATTTTTTTCAGAAAAACTTGATTTAGCTAGTCATCCGGTTACTAGGTTTGATCTAGACAAAGTTTGGATTATTCATGGTTAATCAATAGGCGGGATTATTGTAGGAAAATCATGAAGAAGTTAGATTATTCTAAGTAATTTTTCCTAAGTTTTATGAGACAACGAAAATAAATTTATAATCTCATATGTTCAATAAAAGTGTTTAAATTATAAAGATAAATGAATGAAAAATCAATTAAATTGAAATACTTAATTTATTAATAATATTTTCATTTTTTTAACAAGAATACCATTAATATTATCATAAAAATATATCAAACATTTATACAGTCAATGCTCAAAGCTGCTCGTTTTACTTGTGTCTCTCTAACTTCTACAATATTCATGATGTTTTTTATATCAATGCCTTACATGCATGTACATCATCTCTCCCACAAAGTAGCTCTCCATTTAGTATGTCTAATGCTTGAAATGCTCCTCCCCCCTTGCTTCTCTGCTTACATCAGATAATTGAAAGGTTAAAGATAAATAAAAACTACTTCAGCAGATTTAGAAAAAATAATTTAATTAAAACAAAACAGAAAAATTGTATTATTGTATGAAAAGATTTTGTAGACATAATTAATAATAATTAGTGATGACATTATTGATTAAGTATTACCTTAAAAAATCCTTAATTATACGTACATTCTTCATGATTCGTACTTTTTTTTTTATTTAGGTAGGTTAGTGAATTTCTGCGGATTAGGAGAGGAGAACAAATAAATTCTTCCGGTAGGTGGTGAAAATCGCTGTTTTATTACAAAAGTGAAAAGAAAGTCTTCAACCAAACTAACTCATGATTCTCGACTTTTTAGCATTGATATACAATATATTTATCATGCATCCAATGCACATAAACAAAAATTTTTTATAAATATAATTCATACTAAAATAGTATGGACCTTTTGTTTATCAAGTAATATAAGTTGAAATTAAGGAAATATCAAAAGTAATACATGTTATTTTATTTAGTGTTAACTAAGTCGAATAAAATGAAAGTTAAGAGTGGGTTTACCTTGTAATAATCAACAGCAACGAAATTAGGCCATCTATTACCAGCAGCAGCATGACATGTACCAAGCATTTTGATCAAATCATCAGAATTATCTACACATGAAAGTTCCTTTAAAGGAACAGACCTAAAATAGTTAACCAAAACAAGGGACTTTGTTGTAACATTTAGAAATGATGATTCTCCTCTGTTTGTGCAACTTCCTTCTTTCATTCCACTATCTCCATCTACATCAAATTTATTGTTAGAATCCTCTAAATGGATTTTTCTATAATTCTAAAACAGTCACCGTGACTAAAACTACGTACATTTTAATCAATAGTTAAAATGATTAAATTAACCAAAGTTATTAAATAACACATAGAGTTGTTCAAATGTGACCCAACTCGAAAATTCGAATCGAAAGCTAACCGATTCGAAAATAAGTTTCTTTTTTAGGTTTATCGAACCGACATTATTCGAATCGAAGTTGTGCTCCAACCGATTTATAACCGAAAATCATAAAATCGAACCCGAACTGTGACCGATTTTTATAACCGACATATAACCGTTAACTGAGATTACCCAAACATAATAGTGACCGACCCGAATCATGCTCAAAACCGAACTTGATCCGGCTAAAACCGACTTAACCCGAATGAATTTTTAATTGAAATGCTGTAAACCTGAACCAATTTTTAACATAGAGGTATGATTGAGTCATATTCAATCATCTTATTAGTTAATCTAATAAAGTAATAGAAATTTTAATAAATTAAATTTTATACATACATGGTTTCATATATTTAGAGTTAATGATCAATGGTCAATGTTTATTTAACTATTTGTAATCAAATTAGATGAAAAATGATTAAACTTTACTTTTAATTTACATTCAAACAAGTAAAAGTAACAAAGTAATAATCACTAACTGATTTGCATTTTAACTTTTTTGCATTAACTAAGGGGAATCTTATCATCAATTAAAAATTGTCTAACAACTTAATCTAATATTGACTCGATCTATAGTAATTAGTAATTCGTAGCCGAATTCTACAGGAAAATAATAACCAAACCCGATCTGTATCCGGTAAAATCGAACCAATTATTAACCGATGACAGTCCGAGACCGATTCACTACTCGACACGAACTTCAACCGACACCGAACCGATGCTAACCCGATAGCTCAAATAACTGATCTTCAACCAAACTGTGACTAATCGACCTGACCCGAGTGTGACCCGCCATAACACGCATTCGAAAAATAAGCGACCCGAAATACAACTGAACCGAATGACACCCATCCGAAACCGACCCAATCACCCGAATCAACATCTCTAATAATACATATTCCCTTCAATTAAACTGAAAATAGATTGAAAGAATATACGCACGTACACACATATATAGTACATTAATGTCATATAGGGATATGTAGATTAAAAAAATAAATCCAATATAACGAAAATTAATAACAATAACATGTTCTTTCAAATCAAACGCCCTTTAATCTAACTAGATAATCTTTAATTGAAGTCTGTTTAATCAAATTCAACTGAATTTGATTACATATAAATAATTTTTATAATAAAAGTTTTTTGAGGGTCTAAAATCAACAAATATGTAAACAGAAAAGAAGAGAGAAGGGCACCATACATTGATTTTCCACCATATAATCCCATTGGTAAGCAATGCCTTCACTTATTTGCTTAGATCTCTTAGAAGTAAACACAATAAGCCTTTGGTTTTTGGCAACCATATCACTAACTAAAGGCCAATCTTGGCCTTGTTTTGGCATCCTTGAAATTGGAAACCAATACTTCATTAGCCCTGCCTTAGTGAACACATTGGTTAACCCTTTTGGTGCATCCACATAGTCCTCCAATATTAAGGTCACAATTTCTGTTGGATTTGACCCCAAGAAAGCTTCAATCTCCCTCAATGTATCTATTGCTGGCTCCTGATTTTAATATATATTGTTAGAACGTGACAATACGTCACATAAATAATCACTTCTAGACCCACTTATGTGGACACAATCACGAGGAACTTGTGGGTTTGGGCCCACAAACCCACGGGTAATAAGCGTCGACTAGAGGTGTTCAACGGGGCGGGTTACATTTTAACAGGGTTATTAGCGGGTCAGGTCAATAACAGGGCGGGTCATTAACGGGCCTTGATGTAAAGAGTCAGGCCGGGGCGGGCCGGATAATTATAAGAATTATTGCGAAAAAAAATTACCACTTTTTTTTTTAATGTTTTAAATGATATTATTATATACATAAGTGGGTCGATCCAACGGGTCATAAAAAAATAATAAAAAAACTATTTTATGAACTTTCAAAAATCAGGTCAAATTTAAACGGGCTTTGACTCACCCCGACCCATTTATCATCTGACATGACCTGCCCCGACCCGTTTAATTTTTGACCTGACCCGCCCTGGCCCGTCCCATTGAACACCTCTAATATTGACTTGCATACACATTTGATGAGGTTCACTCTTTTCTGAAACTATATAATATTATATGCAAATCTATAATTCACTATTTTAGTAATCATACTAAATTATTTTCATGAAAAAAAATAGTTCGTCAAAATAATATACGACAAAGTAGAAATTGGAGGGAATAAATTTAAAGAACTCACAAATGCGGTATAATCAAAGCATTTTCCTCCAAAGGAATGGCACAACCATACGTCTCCGTTGAAATCATATGTATCAAGCATCAAAGCTCGAACTCCATTCTAAACAAAATATATGGTAGTGTTAGTGAATATGTTATTTGATTTATTGCTTTTAAAAGAGTATTATCTAATTTTTTAAGATTAAAACTGTATTATTGTTACCGCTTTTGATAGAGCAAAAAACATAGTATACTAGGATAGAGACCCCGTGTAATGTACGAATTTTTAAATATGTTAATATTTTAATAAAATTTTAAATTAATAAAAATAATAAATTTTAGACTATTTATATTGTAATTTCTGTTATTAAAGTGTTAATACATTTTCGAAAAGGAATAATTGTATCACCGAAAATCAGACGATGTTTTGGTTGATTTTTATTGCACTATATTTGGTAGTTGAAATAGTCTGATTACATATAGACTGATTACACTTGGCTATTTTTTTGCATTAATTTATTTGTCGCTGAATTGCCATTCGGTTTAATATTCTTGACATTTTTCTAAAATTCAAAATTGTAATTATGGTAGTCTAACAATGTAATTGACTTTAATGAACTATTAAATAAATTTTATGTCATTTCAATTTTAAAAAATAATTGCTGGAAAAAAAATGAGCAATATGTACCTCCAGTAATTTCCTAAATTGCAATATAATTGGACTAAATGTAATTTATTACGCATTATAATATATTTTTAAGCTTGTACCATCCATTTATGTTAATGGTAATAAATTTAGGGAAAATTTACCTAGAACAATTCAACCTTTTGTTGATTTTTCATATAATAATTTAAATTTTTTATTAACCATGAATAATCTCAATTTTAGGGTCACTTATCCAAAAACATTGTTGCCCAATTGGTGACCGACTTTTACAGGTTAATTGTTAAAAAGAAAAAGTAAATATTAAAAATTAAAAGTTAAAATCAAAAAAAAAAGTTAAATATTAAAAATTTAAATTTTTTAAAATTTTAAACTTTTTAATAATTTAATATTGCATTTACTTTTTTTTATATACAAAATGACTTGTTGTATATAAGAGGTTACTTTGATACATTCTTAGCAAACATCCCCTATAGTTGGAATTATTCATATTTAATTATAAATTAGGATTATTATAGGGAATTATTATAGCATAATTTGGGTGAATCTCGTTAATTCTTTATGTCGATTTATTGCTTTATTATTTCCTACAAACATCGGATTCATTGATAGCGTAATTTGTTTATCACAAGACTTCATACATTCGATCTTGGTGATATTATTAGAGATTGAAATACATCGTTTAATCTCTAGCATCGTTTTCACTATCGTTTCACACATTAAAGCTTTAATTAATGAGAAATGAAATTAAAAGCACAAATCGAAAAATATAACTAGTGAAGTATGAAATATAGAACTAAAGAAATAAGAATTTGTCTTACTTGTAGTTGTTGAGTGATAGTGTCTTCTTGATTAGAAAAGGTGATTCGAGGTGATTTGGTACGTGATGACTCTCCTTCGATAGCAAAAGCGTTATGTGTTGTAAGGAATGCATACTTGTTGAACGGTAGAGAATTGTTCTACAATTCCAATGATTTAATCACAAAAAAATAATAATTAATGCAAGTAATAAGTGAGATGAAATACATCATATTATTTGTTTAGTACTTCAATTATAGTAGAGTTGATTAAGATTCGAGCTAAGAACAAGATGTGTTTGAAAAACAAGATAAAGGCGAAGACAGTTAAATTGTAATTATTTTTTCTGCCATTTTAAGAAAACACTATATGATTATAATATGTGTGAGTCTTTTGAATCATATAATGCAAACTTAAAATGATAGAGTAAATACATTAAAATAAAATAGTCAATAGTATACGCTATAGTACTTTGTTTTTAAAATTAGTTTGGGATAAAAATTAATTAGAAGGAAACGAAGAGGATCCTAATCAATACATCGATTCAGCCAAGCTAAGAAAAATAAGAAAATCGACTCAATTTTCAAGAAAGTTTGAAAAATATTATATATATAATTATTATAAAAACTTAAATCATTCGCATAAAATTTAAGATATATTATATATTCTATACTTAAAAATGAGGAGGCTTTGAGTTTTGGTTTTGAAAACATGTGTGTGTGTGAGACTAAGTAGAGTTGGTGGTAACAAGAATGTGAGTACATAATGGATGCATATGATATGGTGGGGCTTACAATAGGAGATAGCAATATTGAGGAAGCTTCTCACCACATCACTCTTTTGGTTGTACATACTTTTAATTTTAAACTTTTACAGAATTAAATACGAAAAATACTTTTAATTTTAAACTTTTAGAGAATTAAATACGAAAATTAATCCCACGTATTTAATTCTCTAACGTAGGACATAAATAACAACAATCAAGTAAATCAAATATCAAATAAAAACAAGTTAAGAAAAACAAATATAACTAGTAAAGATTCATTTTAACAAATAATAACACAGTATAATGTATGTTACGACAAGTTATCTTATCATATAATATTTGATAATATGTATATACATAAAAAAAATTAATATATAAAAGAAAAAAAAGTAAGTTAAGAGAAAACTTATATGTCATTTTAAAGTATATATTTAATGACTTAAATAAATAAATAATGGAAACATATTTAAAAATACCAGGAGTTTAAATTGATCAGTAGCAGTAGTTCTAACACATCTTGGTCCTTCAAATCCTGCAATACAAATGAAACAGTTGAATCCTTCTTCACACTTACCATATCCATCAACCACCTGCTAAATACCTTATGATTAGTTATATGTATTTTTAAATTTGCTATATTATATAAATTAAAATGAAAGTTTTTCATTGAAATATAGCAAATTTATAGTCACAGATTAAGTGGGTGGTAGGTGAAAATTAAATTCATGATGTTTTTCAAATTTGATCTTATGAGCTTAATCATCAGCTTAACCTTTTAATTGGTTGAGTTGATTTACTAATATGATATCAAAAGCAAAAGTATGACAAGAGGTTACATGTTCAAAACTCAATCACCCCTCATTTAAAGTAAAATAATTCATTTTAGGTATGAGGACGACATGTATTGCATTCACACTCAGCTTCTACCTCAAAACACTCTCATGAAAGGGGCTCTGTTAGAATATTCATGTATCGGGGCATCAACCATCAATTTAACCTTTTGATTGAATTGGTTTTTGGACAGATAATGTAATCTAATAAAAGAAATTAAATAAATAGAGAACAAACCTTACAATCACCATTGGAGCAAGCACACGAAATCAAGAAGGAAGAAGAAAGCCAAAAAATGAAAATGTAGAGCAAAATATTAAGTGCCATAATTGACTATTGTTTGAGATTTTTTATGGTATTGTACTGTTTTTTGTTTTGGGGAGAAATGAAGGGAATTTAATCATTTAATTATTTGATGGTTCATATATGGTTGTACATATAAATATATTGATAGAGAGAATGTATTTTACATTAAATAAGACATATATTCTGTGTCAAATATATTTTGTATAATTTAATTAATTAATGCTATTCATTGTTAACATTTTAAAAAGATAATGATATATATTCATACTATTTTTCCTTTCGAAATAGTGATTAGTTCTGAGATAAATACACTGTATCATATTTATGATAATACAGAGCATTTGAGAACCATAATTTTTCTTAATATTGATTATAATAATTAAACAAAAAATAATAGAAGGGCTGCAATGTTTATAAAATTTTTAATTTACAATTTTTTATAGGATTGTTTGGTAATAAGTTGTTAGTTGTTGGCTTGTTGATTATTGATTATTGACTGATAGCTTTTTAAATTGGGTTGATCGATCAGTTGGAAATATTAGTTATTTTTACTACTTTTTAAAGTAGCTAAAAAAGCACACTCACGAAATTCAATATCGTTTATATAATTTATAAAAGAATGGAACCTGGACACTTCCAAGCCCCAACATGCATTATCCCCACTGATTCCTCTAATTAATACTCTTTATCTTTTTTATCCCTTATATTGTTTATTTGGATTAATTATATTCATATTTTTCATATAGTACAAAATCAGGAGAATATGACATGTATGGAAGTATATAATATATTGTGCAATGTATATATATAATATAGAGATGGGATAAAATAAAAGTAGCTAGAGTGGCTTCTAATGAAAATGGATAATATGAAATTGATAATGATGTAAATTTAAAATATTCAACTCTTATTTGGTTTATTAAACACTTTTCATAATGTAAATTATATTTTGCTTAAAATAATTTATTGAAATTATATATTGAAATATTTGTCAAAATCTTTACGATGTTAAGAACTTAGATGAACGATACAAACAACAATGAACAAAACAATGTTTGATGATGTAAACTAAGCAAAGAGACACAAAGATTTAAGGAGGTTCACCCAATGATGGCTACGTCCTCCGTCGTGTGTAGTTCCTGTTTATATTATATCAATGGAGTATAAAATACTCTTACAAATGAAATATTACAATTATGTAAGAGATAAAAACAAAGGCTATGTGTTTGGCTTAGGGGTTGTGTTTTATGTGTGTTTGAGTGAATATGAGTGCTCTATATATAGTACTAAGTACATTAATGTCAATTGCTCACCGAATACATGATTAATATTGAATAATGAATGATATGAAACAACTCCAAGAACTTGAAAGATCGAAAAACAGCATCCTAGGCATATCAGAGAATCCGCTCGACTGGAACAGAGAGCTCGCTCGGTCGAGCGAGTTACAGACTCCTTCTGGATGCATTCTGTCTGACCGCTCGACCAACCAAGAAAACTTGCTCAGTTGAGCGACCATCAAACTTCCTCTGTCAGAATTCTGTTCGAGCAAGCATCTACAAAAGCCTTTTGCACTTCTTCATTAATCGTTATTAACACCAATAATTCCCATGAATACTCTTCCACAATAAATCACACTACAATTATTAAGTTAACAACTTAATCTCCCACATTATCACACCCATTGGATTCCAAGCCCAAGAGTCATACATGAATGCACTCATCAAATGTGCACTCATCAAATGTGCACTCAAGTCACATAATTCATAACATATATTAATAAAATAATCTAAAATAATCTAAAATATCACTTATGTATAGTATAGGAGTCGTCATCGTCATCATCATCTTAATTAGCTAGTGTATCTCGCCTATAAAAACTATGAGCAGGGTCTGGGATGGGAAAAAAGGCGCATCTCATACCCATAAAAGAGAGCGCAACCAATGAGTCATTCAACTCGAGAAAGATCATGAGTAGTTCCTACAACGAATAAGACTGGGTGAAACTGACGCTAACTCCACAAGTCTATATCTTATCACACAAACGTGATCGCCAAATATTAAATAAAAATAAATAAAATGCATAAAAATAAAATTAAAATACAATAAAATTAGAATTAAAATTAAAATTAAATAAAAAATTAAATAAAAATTAAATAAAGATATTTTTTCATTTAAAATAATTTATTGAAATTATATATTAATAAAATAATCTAAAATATCAATTATGTATTGTATAAGAGTGTTATAGATAATTCATTTTAAAATATCAAAGCGAAGTAGAGACAGTATTCTTGTAGCTAATGATATTCTAAAGCAAGTGGTAGAAGTTAGGAGGTGCAATGATAGGATTATGCTAGTTAGAATAGTAGTGGGGGAAGAGGTCATATCGATCATTAGTGCATATGGGCCGCAAGTTGGGCTAGATGAGGAAGTCAAACGTGAGTTTTGGGATAACTTGGGTGACCTTATAGATACCATCCCTGCCGATGAAAAAGTTTTTATAGGTGGAGACTTCAATGGACAGATAGGTAAGGAGCCAGTTAACTATAACTCAGTTCATGACGGGTTTGGTTATGTGGTGTAAGAAACGAGAGTGGAGAAATCTTGCTTGAGTTTGCGTTAGCAAAGGAGTTGGTTATAGCAAACTCGATCTTTAGAAAGAAGGATGAGCACTTGATTACGTACAAAAGTGGTGGGCATGCAACTCAAATTGACTATTGTTTAGTACGGAAGGTTGAGCTCGTGTCTGGACTGTAAAGTCGTGCTGGTTATAGATATGCCCACCCAACATAGGTTATTAGTACTAGTATTGCGTATGAGGAGAAAGATTGCCGAGAAGAAGATAAAGGTCAGGCAAACGATCATGTGGGGTAGACTTAAAGGGGATATGGTCGCAACCGTGTCAAACAAGATCAAGACATCGGGCTACCCAAGTATATTAGACGATGCAAATCAAATGTGGGCGACCATGGTGGAAACCATTCGAAAGGTGGCAAAGGAGATATTAGTGGTGTTGACAGAGAAACCAAAGGTGTACAAAGAGTGGTGGTGGTGAAACGAAGAAGTCCAAAAGAAGTTAAAGGACAAAAACAGGAGATTCAAGGAGCTCATGGAGGAGGAAGATATGATACATAAGAAGGAGAGGTATAAAGAAGTAAAATGGACGAGAAAGAAAGCAGTAGCGGAGGCAAAAGATCGTGCGTTTGAAGCCTTTCATCAAAAGCTTGATACCAAAGCAAGATCTAGGCAGAAGAAGGACTTAAGGACGATGAAGTTCATTACAAATAAAGGTGGACGAGTACTCCTTAGACAAGAGGACATAAAGATGAGATGACATCAATATTTTTCCCAACTGCTCAATGAGACTAGGGGTCTAAAGGAGAAAATTCGACAAACTTCAGACTTCCAAAGAACACAGGATCATGGGTCGATTATTGATATTACCACGGCGGAAGTAGGAGAAGCTCTCAAAAAAATGGGGGGATTAAAGGCAGTTGGACTTGATAACATTTTGATTGAGGTGTGGAGCGGTTTAGGAGATGAGGGAATTCATTGGCTTTCTAATCTCGATAATGTCATCCTGAGGTCTCGTAAGATACTAGAAGAATGGAGGATTAGCACACTTATCCCACTGTTTAAAAACAAGGGTGATGCACAAGTATGCGGGAACTTTAGAGGGATCAAACTTCTAAGCCACATTATGAAACTGTGGGAAAGGGTGATCGAGAAAAGATTTAGACGAGAGACGGTAATTAGAGTGAACCAATTCGGATTCATGCCAGGAGGATCAACCACCGAGGCAATCCATCTTTTGAAGAGACTGATGGAAAAGTATAGGGAGCGAAAGAAGGATTTGCATCTGGTGTTCATTGACCTGGAGAAAGCGTACAATGGCATACCACAAAACATCGTTTGGGATAGCCTCAAGAATAGAGGTATTTCACGAAGGTACATTGAGGTAATACGGGACATGTATGACAGAGTGGCGACTAACATACATACACTGGTGGGAATGACAAAGTTTTTCCCAATTGAAGTGGGACTACATCAAGGATCAGCACTAAGTCCTTTCATTTTTACGGTCATTATGGAGGAAATCTCTAAATCCATATGGGAAACCGTACCATGGTGCATGTTTTTTGCCGACAATATAGTTTTGGTCGCAGAAACCAAGGAGGAGGCTAATAGTAAATTGGAAGAGTGGAGGGAATCCGTGGAGGGTAAGGGGTTGCACATAAGTCGTACGAAGACAGAATACTTGCGATGCAATTTCAGTGGGAAAAAATTGATAGGGGAGCCAGAGGTGACCATAGGGGGAGAAGTCGTTGCTTGTACGTCCAAGTTCAAATATTTGGGATCGGTGATTCTGAGAAATAGGAAGATTGATGGAGACACTACTAATCGTATACAAGCGGGTTGGCTTAACTGGCGAGCAGCAACCAGTGTGCTTTGTGATAAAAAGTTTCCGATGAGATTAAAAGGTAAATTTTACCACGTTGCAATTAGGCCGGCGTTGTTATATGGAACAGAATGTTAGCCCGTAAAGAAGGTTTTCGAATAGAGGATGAAAGTAATAGAGATGCGTATGTTGAGGTGGATGTGTGATAATACTATGATGGATAGGATAAAAAACCAGGAGCATGGAGAAGTTAGCGGTTGCACCTTTTTTCGCAAAGATGCAGGAGAACAGGTTGAGATGGTTTGGAGATGTGCAGAGAAAGACACATGACGCCCCAGTAAGAAGGATCGAATACATCATTATGGAGGGCAAAAAAAGTCGAGAAAGACCTAGGAGAACGTGGGAGGAACAGATTAAAAGTGACATGCATGAACTTCACCTCTTCAAGGACCTGACCAGGGATAGGGGCAGTTGGCGGTGCCTTATCCACGTCTTAGATTACTAAACCCGTCCCTTTTACCCGTCGTTTGTTATTGTTCATTGCCTTTAATTATTGCTCTTTACCTCCTTCTTTACTTTTATCTTTATTTTGAGTTATTTGTACGTGTTCTATTTGTTCTATTTGTAAATTACAGGTTTCTTTCTCTTTGAAGACCTTTCTCAAGCCAAGGGACTCTTTGACCGCACTCTCCTCTATGGGTATGAGCTGTCGTCGTTCTCCCTCCCCATATCCTGATCATAGTTTTCTATGAGCGGGATACACTGGGTATGATGATGATAATGAGTCTAAAAGTCAAAGTGTTACAAAAGGTATTTTACTTCATCGGTCTTCAACTAAATATATAGAGTAGTAGGGTGTTCAAAAAGCAAATAAAACATATTATAATTGTAACACCCCGGTCCAACGGATCACCGGTGACTACTCATGAAGACTGTAGACTAGCCTCACAAACCAAAACAAGTCTTTCCAGCGCACTTTGGCCTCACTCATGCGCGCTCGGGAAAACTTCCTAGGAGTTCACCCATCCTAAAATTGCTCCACACCAAGCATGCTTAACTGTGGAGTTCTTAGCAAATGAGCTCCCATGAAAAAAAGATGCACCTTGTTGATATGAGTAGTCTATCAATCCCTTTTCAAGCTAAATCTGGGGTATTACACTCACCCCCACTTAGGAATACAACGTCCTTGTTAGACCGTAATTTCGGAATCTTTTCTCCCGCTAGGTGCATTGAACACAATAACTCTTATTTAGCTTAAAAAAAGATTGATAGACTACTAATATTAACAAGGTGCATCTTATTTCCATTGGAGCTCATTTGCTGAGAACTCCACAGTTAAGCGTACTTGGTGGGGAGCAATCTTAGGATGGGAGACCTTTTGGGAATTTTTCTTGGGCGTGCACGAGTAAGGCTAAAGTGCGCTGGAAAGACTTGTGTTGGTTTGTGGAGCTAGTCTACAGTCTCCATGAGTAAGTCACCAGTGGTCCGAGTGGCCGGGGTGTTACAATAATTCTCATGAAAAGTGTTTTGCTAAATTCAATATTTTCTTTATTTCACTAGTATGAAGCTTTTAAAAAATCAAAATTGAGAATTTTAGGTTAGGTTGATAATTGAAGTCATTTTCTATTACACGTATGATTCGATTCTCACCAATTACAGAAAGGGCTAAATGATTAATTGTAATTGTGAGGACTTTTCTAACGTGCCCCTAAAAAAAATTTAAAAATAGAGTTTATCTAAAGCCTATAATGTCATAACGTGGTCGAAACCCATCACCAACATTGTAAAGAAAATTATTTTATAACTAAGTGGAAATCACATGATCAAGTCCACTCATGGAACTATTTAACTAATTAATCCATACTTCACCAACTTTAAGCATGTAATTAATACTATGTATTATGGAGTAATCATTTTTTGATTAATAGGGTTAGCTTGATTGGAAACTTGTTATCAGGGCGATCCAAGACATTAATACGCATATAATGCGGGTTCAACGCTCATTATCCCTTTCAAATCCTTTTTTATTAAATTATTGTTATTCAAACAATTAAATTATATTCATCCAAATTTCTCAATTTCTTTTCCTCTAATTTCCTCATTTGAAATAAAGATAAAAGTCTTCAATTTAATATTATTAAAATCTTAATTTTTGATATATGAGATCAACTATATAAGAAGAGATTATCGTTAAGTTAATTTCGAAATCAATTTAATTTGGATTTCTTACTTCCACGCCCATCTCATTCATTTTACTAAATTAGCTATACAAATTCTTAAATAAAAAGACAAATATTATAATTTCTAAACTAAAAAGAACAAAGGAATATAATTGAATCACCATTAAATTTCAATTCACAAATTGTTGTGAGAGACGTATTAAATAGGAAAAACAAATAAATCATATTATTATATATATTAAATTATACAAAATTCACAGTATCGAATTGATTACCTACAAGTTCAATGTTTACAAACAAAAATCTGATGTCCCAAAGCTCAAGAAAACATATATATATATATATATATATATGATGTTTATTTTATTTTAACCATTGATCTTAATTACTTAATTTATGATTTATTTAATCTTTTTCATTGTTTGAGAAGAACTTGTTGATTGTTGGCATAACTTGAGGAGGACGAGTCCTTAAGAACTTGCGAAAACCATGCTCGGCATATCTTTCTCCTTCCTCATGGTTCTCTAGCACTGCTGTTGCTCTATTTGCTTTATTGATTCTACCAAATAGAAAATAAACATATCAAGTAAAATATATATATATATATATATATATATATATATATATATATATATATATATATATATATATATATATATATCAAATTAATTAACTTAATTTTTTTTATGGAATATTCGTTGATTTTTGAGATTTTGGTGGCCCAAAGAGGAACTTAATAAATGAACATTCAATATTAAAGTCCTCTTGTTGAATTCACCTTATTTTTACTAATTTAATTAATTTTTACTATTTTTTTTACTGATTTTTATTGATCAATACTGAACTTTTGCTTATTGAAACTGGTTTTTACTAATTGTAATTGATTTTCGGTTATAAATTGTAACTGAATTGTATTGATTGATTAAAGTTAATTTTTATTGATTGTAACTGATTTTTACTGATTGTAACTTATTTTTGCTAATAAAATTGATATATTTTTTTAGGTGAACTCCACAAGGCCAAATTGATATATTAAATGATATATTAGCTAGGTTTTAAGATTTTTATTCTTTGTTGCAAATTACAATAGACAATAATAAAATGATGACACATTAGCTAGTTTTCAAGATATATTGCAAATTACAATCGAGTATATGAAAATAGCTCATCAAATTATATGTCAACTAAATAATTTTATATATTTATGAATTCGATTATAAGGTGTGCTGTGGAAGGGGATGTGACTAAGTGAAAAATAAACTTAGAATTTTTCTAGAAAGTAATATTTGTTCTTAAACTGTGACATAATGTAATTGCATTGAATAAATACCAAATATAATTATATTCTAGATTTTATTAAGTTATATGAATTAGGAATAAATAATTATGTTCGCAAGTTTTGAATTTTAAAGAAAGTTAATTACCTGACATCAGGATTTAGAAGAACATTTCTTGTCAGCTGAAATACGCACATACCAGTAACAAATGACATTGCTGCGATTAGTGGATAAACCTGTGGTAGATCATAATTAAACTAATTATCAAATTGCATTCAAGAATATATATAATAAATAAAAGGTAGGATTTTTAAAAATTAGTTGAAATTAAATCTTTTATTAATTTAAATTAATAAAATTAGATAAATTGCACACTTGAATAATTTTCTTTAACCATACATGTGCTGCTAATTAAAAACAACCATTCACTCAAATATTTATTTGAGTTATTATTAATTTCTTAATGATTATCTCCTTTTAAAATTATTATGTTATATATTCTATCATATTAATAATAAAAAGGCAACAACTTAGTTTTATACACAAAACTTTAAGCTTAAAAGAAAATTTTGATTTTTAAAAAGATGTGATTTTTAAGTTACAAGCATATAAACAAATAATGGAAAACACATAAACACATAATCAATTGTTTGTTCTTCTATGCCAGTCACTTTTCTGTGTATCATCTAAAAAAATTAAGTAAAATAAAGAAATCATAATTAGTTAATTAATAATTAAAGGTTTAATTGAGAAACCTAAAATCTAAATCAATAGGCATTATCAAATCCTAAAAAAACATATTATAATTCTCTGAAAAAACTTACATCTGGCTTGATCCAACGTCCCATATTACAAATTTTTTATAGTACTTCTTTCGAGAAAAAATACGATCCAACTCACTGTATTCGTGTGTGTATATGTGTATATTCGAATATATTTGTATTTTGTTTTCTTGTATAAAGAAGTATTAATATATACTTGAATGTATTTATGTATATATGCGTATAAGATATAATGTAAAAATGTGTATATATAGTACACATGAATCTCCTTATAATTTCTGTGGGCAGCAACAAGCATATAAAATAAGTAACAATGTTGAAATTTCCTAACAAAAAAAAAAAACCAGGTGCTTGACTCTTTTGCCTCTTGTTTTTTGTTGCAAGATGAGAACAAAAAAATTGAAATAGTTCCTTCTATGTCAACTTTCAAAGAAAGCGACCATAACAAGCATGAATTTTGACATTTACTTCTTGGTCAAGTCTTCCTAGCTAGCTTCAAGATTTTTTTATTTAGGATTATATATTACACCTACAATATACAACTTAAAAGAGGTTTTTTCCATTTGTTTTTTTTTCTTTTTAATTTTGCTAAATTTTTGAAAATTACATAAATATTTTTAATTTTCATCATCATATCTATTTAATATTTTTTTTAATATAAGTTGTATATTACACCTACAATATACAACTTATATTATGATTTTTTTTTTAATATTATTCACACAATTTTAATTTTTTTATTTTATTTTTCTAATAACTAAACCACTCGGTAATATTTGTGCAATTTTCTTATATAGCGAGCTCAAAAAGACAAATAGCTATTTAATTATCTTATCTTAACACAAAATATTAAGAATCTTTTTGTTATTATTTTTATATGAGTGTGAAAAGTAATTGGTACTATTGTGATCTTACACGATTGATCTAATTATTTTTAATATTGACTTATAGAGGCGATTTCAGACATGTATAAGATGTTAATCCATAACATCTAAAACTTAGGTGTCTTAAATGTAAAATTTATATTAATTTTTATTTAATTAAGTTAATTATTTTTAGGCTCTAAATTTTGAAAAATTGTTAAATGAACAGGCTTACAAAATTATTGTGTATTATACTCTACTAATTAACTTATGAAATATATATGTCTAAGAGCTATGTATAAGCTTAAATAACGTATTCTAAAATAATAACTAAGTTAAGAATTTCACACATCATTCAATGTAATTAATGTTAAATATTTTCATTTTAAAAATTTTATACGTAATACTTGGATCCTATGAATATAATATTTTATAAGATCTTATAATGTACTGTGAGTTTTTACTCGACTTAAAAAATCGGTATTCAAATTTGGTAAGGAAAAAAGGGAAAATTTGTATCTCACATTTTGTAACATCATGATGTTGAATTTTAAACAACAATGGTGTAACACTTGACCTAATGAATCATATAAATATGATTTTGATGTATGTAGTAGTTTGCAATGATTTAGGAACACATGGATTTTCTCGATATCTAAGTTTCTCGTTCCCTTAAAGCAATCATAAGCAACTTAGCTTTTGTTTCTCTCTTGATTTTCTAACTAACTTTCCAAGAAAAATATCATTGTGTGTGTATATGGAAGCAATGAATATCAACAAATTATCTAAGGTTTAAATGTCCTTGTCTTGGAAGGGGACATTTTACTAGTCTATACACCATTGTTTCCTTGCTCCAAACTCTTCACTATGATGATAAATAAAATGAAAATAGAAAATATTTAAGAGGAAAATAGTATTTATAATACTTAAGTTATATTTTTATATGTGTTTATTTAAATTTGTTTCGTAAAATTTGCTGTATTTTAAATTTCACCTATTATTTCATAACACATCTCTAATTCTCATCCATACATCAAAATTTTTTATCTTAGTCTACTTAAAATCAACCAAGAAAAATTAATAAAATAATACTTTGTACTAATTATTACAATTAACATTGCACAAAGGATTATTTAAGAAGCTAATGATCCAAATATCAAACACTAATTAAGAAGCTAAAGATTATCTGATCTTAATTTTAAGCATTTCAATCTTGCTTAATTTGACTATCATGCACAAGTTATAAATTGAAGAAATCATCACTTAAAAGCTAAGATATCAGAAGTCACAATAAATATATATATATATATGTATATCTATATATATATATAAAAGCCTCCAACAACCAGTTGGTATAGCTAACCTTGAATATAAACTCTCTCATACAAATTAAAATTAAAACAACATTTCAGTTTATTTTTATGAAATTTTGTACTCACAATACTCAAATATTCAAATTTATGATAAAATTGCACACATTTGGCTATTTACTTTTTGTAGAAAGTTTATGAGTTCTTAAATATTTGGTTTAAGAGACAATAAACTCAAAGGTGCTATTATAAGAATAGCCTTTGGTGATCCAAGTAATAATATTTTTGAGTTGCAGAAATGAGGTTTTTTGTTATAGTATTTTGTCTTCTGCCATTTTTATCTTATACAGGTTAGTCTAACACGTATATGTTTTTTCCCTTTTCTTTCTAAAATTAGTTTATGATATATTGTAATGCATGTTTTAAATATGCTCAAATCTCTGTCCGAATCTGCATAGGTTATAATTTGAATTATTAATTATAAATTTTGTTAATAATAAATTGTATAATATATAATACAAACGAATGACAATCTAATCGATTTAACACATATGTAAAGATGAGTATTTGACTCACCCTATATTAATATACTAAATTCAACCTAGACTTACAAATACATGATGCCTCAAAGATTGTATTATATTCATTCATATCTAAAAAGTCCACTACAAATATAATCAGAACTTCACTTAAATAAATTATTAAATTATGACTAATTATAATACTATTATGTTTGTTGGATTGTAGGTGCATATGATCCCTTGGATCCTAATGGGAACATAACAATCAAATGGGATATCATGTCATGGACCGCCGATGGTTATGTGGTAAGTTTAATTAGCTACTTCAATATTTTTGTAATTTTTTAAAACTATTATAAGGTAGATTAAAGAAAGGAAATAAATAGGTGACAATTAAGTCCAGAATTTTACTTGAAAAAGATAACACTTGCTCTAATAAAGATAAGACTCGATTCTCATTTGGTTCTATATCTTCTTACTCCCACCGTCCCTAATAAATTGCAAAAATGCCTTTTTGCACAAAGATTTTAATTTTTAATATAAATTCATTATAATTTCAAATCATATATATATATATATAGAGAGAGTTGCCACCGTCCTTTCTTCTCTGGACCCCATCTATAGTTTTGTACTAGTGGGATACAATGGGTAGGATAATGATGATGATATACAAAATTTGAAATTAATTTTTTAAATGTCTAACTATCAAACAAGATTTTTTAATGTAACATTTATTTTACAAAAATTAATTGCAGGCAACAGTGACGGTAAACAATTTCCAAATGTACAGACACATAGGAAACCCAGGATGGCAAATGGGCTGGACATGGGCTAAAAAAGAAGTAATATGGTCCATGCAAGGGGCCCAAACAACAGAGCAAGGTGACTGTTCCAAATTTAAAGGGAACATACCGCATTGTTGTAAGAAGACCCCAACTGTAGTGGACCTTTTACCTGGAACACCCTACAATCAACAATTTACCAATTGTTGTAAGGGTGGTGTCCTTAATGCTTGGGGCCAGGACAAATCAGGCTCTGTGTCCCAATTTCAGGTTAGTGTTGGGCAGGCCGGTACTACAAATAGAACTGTTAAATTACCCAAGAACTTCACTTTGTTGGGCCCTGGCCCAGGGTACACTTGTGGGCCCGCTAAGGTTGTTCCTTCCACAAATTTCCTAACCCCGGATCGTCGTCGCAAGACTCAAGCCCTCAGTAAGTCTACTCTATTATGAAACTAATCTGCTGTTTCAATAAATTTGATACCTTTTAATGTTGACATCTGAAAACAACATACTAACTAAATTTAGTTGTGTTTATTGTGTGATTTTTGATGCAGTGACATGGAATGTAACATGCACTTACTCGCAATTTCTAGCAAGAAAATATCCTTCTTGTTGTGTGTCCTTCTCAAGTTTCTACAATGAAACCATCACTCCTTGCCCTACTTGCTCATGTGGATGTGAACATAAAACAAAGAATTGTGTCAAGTATGATTCTCTTTCTACTTTTAGCCAAAAAAAACCTACTATATGATATCTCGAAAATATTAGTTTATTGATTGTTCATTAGAAAAAAAATTAATTAAAAAGTCAAAAGTAAATGAAAAAACTATTTAGCTGCTAAATTATTTACCAAACCTTTTTTTTTTACTAATTAACCAACAAAAAATCAAACTTAAAATTATTTGCTAAACACATTCTAATTAGAAAAAATTGTGGAGCCGAGATCAAATTCCTTCACCGAAGCTCGCTAGAGATAAAACAAAATCCAATATGAGTTTGATTATTTGAAGAGAATCAAGTAAAAGAGATAAGACCCTGATCATAGTTCTTATGAGCGAGATACAATAGATACGATGATGATGATATTAATGTTAAATTTTTTGTTAATAACAGGAGTGATTCAAAGATTTTGAGTATGGTGGGATTAAATACTCCAAAGAAGGATAATTCTCCATTACTTCATTGCACTCATCATATGTGCCCAGTTCGGGTGCATTGGCATGTCAAGGTTAACTACAAGGACTACTGGCGCGTTAAGGTTAGCATAACCAACTTCAACTACAGGATGAACTACACCCAGTGGACTCTCGTCGCTCAACATCCGAACCTCAATAATGTCACCGAAGTCTTTAGCTTCAACTACAAGCCTCTCGTTCCTTATGGATTGATAAGTAAGTTCTCTGACTTTGCGTCCGTTCTTTAGGACTAGAAACAACTGAATTGAACCAAACTAAACAAAAGAAGAGGCCTTAAAAGAGAAAACCGAAAGGTTCTGACAATGTAATGTGAAACCGTGCAGATGATACGGGGATGTTTTACGGGATGAAGTACTACAACGATCTGCTAATGGAAGCTGGACCTTTCGGAAATGTGCAATCCGAAATTCTAATGCAGAAGGATCAGAACACGTTTACCTTCCGACAAGGATGGGCGTTCCCTAGGAAAGTTTACTTTAACGGAGATGAATGCAGGCTGCCTCCGCCTGAATCATACCCTTTTCTGCCGAATTTAGGGTTTAAACCATCAGGGTCGATTTTAGCAGTAATTTTTTCGTTCGTACTGATGATCTTCGGTTTTGGGGTACTTCCTTTTTGAGCAATGAAGAAGTTGACATAAAATTATCAGAAAAGGAAAAAAATCAATGTAACACGCCAGAGGCCAATAACAATCAAAAGTCGAGCATATAGAAGAATTCATTATTGTTTTTGAGGGAATGAATTGTGATTAAGTAGCATTAGATACTTGAACAAGGATAATTTTGAACAATGAGTAATTGTTAGCATTTTGTATCAGAATATGGTTTTCGTTTTCGTTACAATTCGACGTTTTTAGTAATCGAATAAATCTTATCTATACAAAGGAAATATGACTAATACATATACATAAAATTGGTAATGATCGAGTCACAAACCTGATCATCAGACAAACAGCAAATAACATCGCAGAAGGTTGATATTGCAGCTGATCTTCAACAGGCTTCCAACACAGTCGTCAAACCCAACAATTGGAGTCCAAATCCATTATCGACTCAGACTGATTTCCGTGTAATATTTACCCCAAAGAAAGGGATTGAACTCTCAAGCATGTGCATATAAGAAAGTCAAGGATAATAATAGCGTCAAAGTTACAGGCAAAAGCGAGAAATTTAGACGAGCACTAGCATTTGGAAGCCATGGGTAGGTATCAGGAGGCGGCATCACACAATTATCACCGTTGAAGTATATTCTATGAGGGAAGGCCCAACCTTTTTCGAATGTAAATGTAGACTTGTCTTTCCGAAAGAGTAATTCAGACTGAACGTTGCCATATGGACCCGCTTGCATAAGTAGATCATTATAGAACTTGATTCCCCATAGCATAGCGGTATCATCTAATAAACAAGAAAACAAGTTTTTCACATAATTAACATCATCTTTAATTGAACTCGATAATAAAATTTCGAAAAGAAAAACACGCCAACACGAAGATTTCTTACTTATATTCAAGTAAGGAGTTAATGGTTCATAATTGAAGCTGAAACTCTGAGTCAAGTTGTCGAAGTTTGGATGTTGCACAACCAAGTTCCATTGCGAGTAGTTCATCCTATAGTTGAAATTTGTAATCGTAACCCTAACTCGCCAATAGTCCTTGTAATTGGTTTTGACATGCCAGTGTATCCGGATTGGACACATATGGTTAGTACAACGAACCAGAGGCGGTAAGTAATTGTTTCTATTAGCTAGTCCGGGAGCGACAACTGAAGCCAAGTACGGGGAATTAGCCCTGAAACCCGCCCCCCGAATAAAACATTAGCTAGAAAAAATTTAAACAAAGCATGAACGCGGTTTAAGAGAAAGGAAGAAAAAAAGAAGCTTACTCGACACAGCTTCCGGGATTAGAGGCATTGTTCTGGCAGCCACAGCTGCATGTCGGACAAGGTATAATTGTGTCATTGTAGAAGGACGAAAGCGAGACACAACATGATGGAGTTTTCTGAGACAGGAACTGAGAATATGTGCATGTCACATTCCAGGTCACTAACACAAAAGAAATAAACACCAGTTTTGTAACAGAACTAAAATCAAATCAATAGAGTGAAATCAGCTACTAGTAGATTAGTCTCCATTATAGATGTTTAATAGGGCGGGTCGACCCAACGGGCTAAGGGTCATGTCACATTTTAACGGGTTATTAGCGGGTTGTGTCAATAATGGGTCGGGCCAAACGAATTTTTTTAAACCCCTTTTTTTATATTTTTATTATAATATAGATAGGTGGGTCGACCTAACGGGTAATGAAATAGAATAAAAAACTATTGATGAACTTTTAAATGGGCTTTGACCAGCCCCGACCCATTTTAATTTGACATGACCGTCTGACCCGGTACATTTGAATTTTGACCAGACCCGTTGAACATCTCTAGTCTCGATTAGCTTACTCAAAGCTTGAGTGGTTCTCCTCCCATCTTGGGTTTTAAATTTGCTGGCTTTAACAATCTTCGCTGGCCCGCAAGTGTAACCGGGTCCAGGAGCGTTCAGAGTGACATTCCTAGGCACTTTGACCGTTTTATTTGAGGTGCCTGATCGACCCACACTAATTTGAAATGAGCTAATTGCGGTGGCAGGGTCCTGCACCCAAGAGTTTAGAACTCCTCCCTTGCAGCAATTGGCAATCTGCTGATTGTACGGAGTCCCTGGCAACAAGTCGACAATGGTTGGATCCTTCTTACAACAATGTGGGATAGTGCCCTTAAATTTTGAGCAGTCCCCTTGTTCTGTTGCTTGGCCACCCACCATGCTCCAAATAACCTCCTTTTTCGCCCATGTCCATCTGAGTTGCCACCCTGGTGCTTGAATGTGACGATACTTTTGAAAGTTGTACATCGTAACCACAGCCTTCAAGAGGATAAGTGAAGAAATATAAGAAAAGGTACTAACAATGTCAAAGTCTTAATCTCAAAAGATTGTGATCGATCATAAAAATGTAAGACGAGGTGATCGTGAAAATATAATAGTGAAACATATCTCTACTTAGATACGAGTTATTAGTGCGAAACAGAAGCTCACACCAAGGATATAAGACATACAACATAACCATCCGGAGTCCAACTTATGACATCCCACTTGATCGTAATGTTCCCAGTTGGATCGAGAGGATCGTATGCTCCTGAAAACAATGAAGACGAAAAAAACAATCTTAATTCTATAGCCTTCTTACTGCAAAACTAAAGCAACAATTCACAAGAACATATCACATAAGGAGCAAATTTTATAGACAATTTGTATTTACAGTTCCAAACAGATAACCATGAGATTAGACACTTGTTATGAATGGTAGTATACTAATGATCATGAATGGTAGTATACTAATGTGTGACTTGAGTGCACTTAATGGGATGAATTCATGAGTGTGACTCTTGATTATTTGGTAACTAAATGGGTGCAATTATGTGTGGAGTATTGATGAAGAATTATGGGTGTTAATATGGGTTAATGAAGAATATGTAAGGGTTGATTTGTGATGCTCGAACAAAGTTACTGTCAGAAGATCTGAAGGGTCGCTCGACCTACTCGCTCGACCGAGCGAGCTCTCCGCTCGACCGAGCGAGCTCCGCTCGACCGAGCGAGTCCTCTTTTGGTTAGTCGAGCAGTCAGACAGAATGCTCCAGATTATGCTGCTTCTCGCTCGACCGAGCCGCTCGACCCGAGCGAGCTCTCTGTTCCGGTCGAGCGAAGTCTCTGATGTGCATGGGATGCTTGTTTTCGACCTTTCAACTCCTTAGACTTAATTCTTAGTATTCATTACTCAAAATTAACTATGTAATTATGTGAGCCATTCAACTTCAAGTACCTAGTACTATAAATAGGGCTCTCATACCCACACTTCAAGTATGAAAACACATCAAACACAAACCCCTTAGCCAAACACATAGCCTATTGTTGTTATCTCTTTCCCAATTGTAATTCTTCATATTTTGAAGTGTTGTTTGTATTCTTTTGATATAATATAAACATAAACTACACACCACGGAGGACGTAGCCACAATTGGGTGAACCTCCTTAAATCTTTGTGTCCTTGTTTGTTACTTTGTCAATCTTATTTTGTTCATTGTTGTTTGTTCTTATCATCGCAAAGCATTAGGCGATCGTTTTCAATTGGTATCAGAGCCAAGGTGTTTTTGCGGTGTTTTAAGAAACCATTCCTTTAAAATCATGACTACAATGAAGCTCGATATTGAGAAGTTTGACAGGAGTGTAAACTTTGGCTTGTGGCAAGTCAAAATGAGAGCCACTTTGGTTCAAAATGGTGTACACAAGGCAATTGGTGGTATTGAGATGATGCCGAAAGGAATGTCCGCATCAAGATGGGAAGAGATAGGCACAAAGGCGTTATCCGCAATCCAATTATGTTTATCCAATGAAGTTCTTAGAGAGGTTGTTAAAGAAACTACAACCAAGAGTATGTGGGAGAAATTGGAATCACTCTACATGGCCAAGAGTGTTACCAATAGGCTACTTTTGAAGAGTAGACTCTACGACTTACGCTTGGAGGAAGGTAAACCTTTGAAACCTCATTTGGATGAGTTTTGCTCCATTGTCATGGATTTGCAAAACATTGATGTTAAGCTTGATGATGAAGACTTGGCCATTTATCTTTTATGTTCTTTACCCCCTTCTTATAAAAACTTTAGAGAAACTCTACTTTATGGTAGAGATAATTTGAGTTGTGATGATGTGAAGAATGCCTTGACTCAAAGGGATCTTATTGATACTCAGTTATCACAAAAGTCACCAAGCAATGCTAGTGACGGTTTGTTTGTAAGAGGAAGGTCACAAGAAAAAGGTTCCACTAGTGGGAGTGGAAATAAGGGTAAAGGAAGGTCAAAGTCCGTGAGGCCAAACAAAAATAAGACTTGTAACTATTGCAAGCTTAAGGGCCACATCAAGAAGGATTGTTGGAAGCTTAAGAGAAAGCTTGATGAAGAGGCAAGGGAAGGATCTAGCAATGCAAATGCTAGTTATGTGAATGATAGTGATGATGGCGATGTGCTTGTTGCCACTCATGAGTACAAAGGTAATGATGATTGGATTCTTGATTCGGGTTGCACATTTCACATGACTCCCAACAAAACTTTCTTCCATACTTATGAAAGTGTTGATGGGGGAAATGTTACCATGGGGAACAACACCACTTGTAAGGTTGTTGGAATTGGGAGCATTAGAGTGAAGATGTTTGATGGGGTCGTGAGGACCTTAACCGATGTAAGGTATGTCCCGGGTTTAAAAAAGAATCTTTTATCTTTGGGTACTCTTGATAAGATCGGGTGTAGAATCACTTGTGAAGGTGGAGTTATGAAGGTAGCCAAGGGTTCACTAGTGGTGATGAAGGGGAGGTTGAATGGGAGTTTGTATGCTCTTCAAGGTTCAACCGTTCTTGGCTCGGCGAATGTATCCACAAGCACAATGTCCGATCGTGACACCAAACTATGGCATTTGAGACTTGGTCACATGAGCGAAAGAGGTATGTTTGAACTCTCTAAACAAGGTTTATTTGATGATAAAAATTTTGGGAACCTTGGTTTTTGTGAAAATTGTGTTTATGGGAAACACAAGAGAGTTAGTTTTAAACCCGCCATCCACAACACTAAGGGGATTTTAGATTATGTCCATTCCGATTTGTGGGGGCCTTCACGAACCCCCTCCCTTAGTGGTTGTAGCTACATGTTGACCTTTATTGATGATTACTCTAGAAAAGTTTGGTGTTATTTTATTAAACATAAATATGAAGTTTTTGATGTCTTCTTGGAATGGAAGAAGATGGTTGAAAAGAAAACCGGTAGGAGCATCAAGACCTTAAGAACCGACAATGGTCTTGAATTTGTTGATAGTAAATTTCTCAAATATTGTGCTAATGAAGGTATCGTTAGACATAGAACTTGTGCAGGTCGTCCTCAACAAAATGGTGTTGCGGAGAGGATGAATAAAACATTGTTAGAAAGGGCAAGATGCATGCTAAATCAAGCAAACTTGGGGAAGCAATTTTGGGCCGAAGCGGTGGCTACGGCATGTTATTTGATCAACCGTTCTCCTAATGCCGCCTTGAAATTCAAGTCGCCACAAGAGGTGTGGTACAACACTCCGGTAAATTATTCTAGTCTTAGGGTCTTTGGTTGTCCAGCTTATTTTCATGTAAATGATGGTAAGTTAGAACCTAGAGCTAGAAAAGGAATTTTTGTGGGATATGGAGTGGGTGTAAAGGGGTATAGGGTATGGTGTAATGAATCAAAGAAAATTATTGTTTCTAGAGATGTTGCTTTTGATGAAGATAGCATGCTTGTATCTAATTTTGAAAAACCTTGTAATAATGATAATAATGCACAAGTGGAGGTTGAATCTTCCAATGTTGATGATGAGAAAAACAATGATGTTCAACAAAGGTCTCCTCCTTTGTCCATAACTAGGCAAAGAAGGAAGACCGTGGCTCCAAGGAGGTATATTGAAGAGTGTGATTATGTGGTTTATGCTCTCAACATTGCTAGCGAAGTCGAAGGGTTAAATGAACCAAGTACGTACAAGGAGGCTATGGCCTCAAATGACTCAAGCAAGTGGTTGATCGCTATGAAACAAGAGATGGAGTCTCTTGCGAAGAATGAAACTTGGGATATCGTTGTTGCACCAAAGAAGAAGAAGATTGTGGGGTGCAAATGGATATTCAAGAGGAAGGAGGGTCCTTCAAGTGATATTCCTCCCATCTACAAAGCAAGGGTTGTTGCTAAGGGATATTCTCAAATTGAGGGTATTGATTTTCACGAAGTTTTCTCTCCGGTCGTGAAGCACTCTTCTATTAGAGCATTGCTTGCTTTGGTGGCGATGGAGGATTTGGAGTTACATCAATTGGATGTAAAGACGGCTTTTCTTCACGGTGAGCTTGAAGAAGAAATATTCATGAAGCAACCGGAAGGTTTTGAGGTAGCCGGTAAGGAGAATCATGTGTGTAGATTGAAGAGGTCATTGTATGGGTTGAAGCAATCTCCAAGGCAATGGTACAAAAGGTTTGATTCCTTTATGATTTCACATGATTTTATTAGAAGTTCTTATGATAGCTGTGTGTATCTTAAGAAGTTTGAAGATGGTTCTTTACTATATTTGCTCTTATATGTTGATGATATGCTAGTAGCATGTAGCTCTTTGCTTAAGGTGGAGAACTTGAAAGAGTTGCTTTCAAGTGAGTTTGATATGAAAGATCTTGGTGAAGCCAAGAAGATTCTTGGGATGGAGATTTTGAGAGATCGGGCTAAGGGTGTCTTATACCTTAGTCAAAGAAAGTACATAGAGAAAGTTGTTCAACGTTTCTCCATGGATGATGCTAAAGGTGTGTCTACTCCTCTTGCTTCTCATTTTAAATTGTCCAAGAATTTGTGTCCACAAACTAAAGAGGAAGAAGAGCAAATGGTAAGAATTCCATATACTAGTGCCGTTGGTAGCGTTATGTATGCTATGGTGTGTTCTAGGCCCGACATTGCTCATGCGGTGAGTTTGGTGAGTAGATATATGTCTAATCCGGGTAAGGGACATTGGGAGGCACTAAAATGGCTTTTGAGGTATTTAAAAGATACTTCAAATGTTTGTCTCATGTATGGGAAAAATTCAAGTGAGCTAACCGGGTTTTGTGACTCGGATTATGGTGGTGATCTAGATAATAGAAAGTCCACAAGTGGGTTCGTGTTTACTTTGGGTGGTTCGGCGATTAGTTGGCAATCATCTTTGCAAGATGTGGTTGCTCTTTCTACAACCGAAGCGGAGTACATAGCCGTGGCCGAGTCATTCAAAGAAGCAAAATGGCTTAAAGGTCTTGTTGGTGAAATGTGCAATAAGGTGTGTGAGGTAAGTGTACATTGTGATAGTCAAAGTGCAATTCATTTGGCTAGAAATCAAAATACATTTCATAGAAGGTCCAAGCACATCGATATTAAGTATAACTTTATCCGGGATGAAGTTGAGCACAAAAGGGTGTTATTGAAGAAGATTGACACTACGGAAAATCCGGCCGACATGATGACAAAGTCATTACCTACTACCAAGTTTGAATTATGTGTTGACTTGGTAGGTTTAGCTCCTTGCTTGAGGTAATGCCCTCTTGGGCATTTTTTGAGGTGTGTATGTTTTTATTATGAAGTGAATTGTTGTTGTGACTTGGGTGAACTCAAGTCAAGGTGGAGATTGTTATGAATGGTAGTATACTAATGATCATGAATGGTAGTATACTAATGTGTGACTTGAGTGCACTTAATGGGATGAATTCATGAGTGTGACTCTTGATTATTTGGTAACTAAATGGGTGCAATTATGTGTGGAGTATTGATGAAGAATTATGGGTGTTAATATGGGTTAATGAAGAATATGTAAGGGTTGATTTGTGATGCTCGAACAAAGTTACTGTCAGAAGATCTAAAGGGTCGCTCGACCTACTCGCTCGACCGAGCGAGCTCTCCGCTCGACCGAGCGAGCTCTCCGCTCGACCGAGCGAGCTCTCCGCTCGACCGAGCGAGCTATCCGCTCGACCGAGCGAGCTTTCCGCTCGACCGAGCGAGCTCTCCGCTCGATCGAGCGAGCTCCGCTCGACCGAGCGAGTCCTCTTTTGGTTAGTCGAGCAGTCAGACAGAATGCTCCAGATTATGCTGCTTCTCGCTCGACCGAGCCGCTCGACCCGAGCGAGCTCTCTGTTCTGGTCGAGCGAAGTCTCTGATGTGCATGGGATGCTTGTTTTCGACCTTTCAACTCCTTAGACTTAATTCTTAGTATTCATTACTCAAAATTAACTATGTAATTATGTGAGCCATTCAACTTCAAGTACCTAGTACTATAAATAGGGCTCTCATACCCACACTTCAAGTATGAAAACACATCAAACACAAACCCCTTAGCCAAACACATAGCCTATTGTTGTTATCTCTTTCCCAATTGTAATTCTTCATATTTTGAAGTGTTGTTTGTATTCTTTTGATATAATATAAACATAAACTACACACCACGGAGGACGTAGCCACAATTGGGTGAACCTCCTTAAATCTTTGTGTCCTTGTTTGTTACTTTGTCAATCTTATTTTGTTCATTGTTGTTTGTTCTTATCATCGCAAAGCATTAGGCGATCGTTTTCAACACTCATCACCATCATTGTACCCAGTATATCCAGCCTATAGGAAACTATGATCAGGAAAAGATTAGACGCTACATTACACTAAAAAAAACTACATGTATGGCATACTCACCTTATGTGACTTAAAGTCCTGTGTCGGACCATTGTCATTCCAACACATTTCAACCAATTAATGGAAAATTTTCGTAAGATAACCCGAGTCAAATATTTGATTTGTGTTCGATATGAGTACCTAAGTCTGAGTAACATGGGGGAAATTCATGATTTTCACAGTTTTTAACAGATCTCCAGTGCCATTACTCATGGGAAAAGATTGCTAAATTTTTCATATATTCATATACACAACCAAAGTTATCACATTGGCTTAAACATATAAATGAAATATGATGATGACTACATGATGATACAAGAAAAGCTTGTAGAGAAAAAACAAAATCATACTAATTAAGGAAAAAGATTTTATTAAAGATTATAGTATCCTGATATAAATAGTATTAGGGACAATTTGTCCATTAAATTGTCCAATAGCTAACATAATAATAGTATCAATCATTATTCATAGGCCAAATAATCTGATGAAGCTACTATAACATTGAACTAAAATATGGCCTATGGCTAGCATGCCCCACTTGAATAAAAAGTGAGCTCATCTAACATAAAATGGCTATCAACCCATCATAATTCCATGACCCAATACCTATAATAGTATAATCCAATCAAATTATGGACAATAATACAAGTTATCAACATAACTAATTTAAATCAGCAGCAAAATGACAGAAATCAACAACAAAAGTTTCCTTTTGGGAATTTTAGAAAATTCTCTTGCAAATTAGGAAATACATAAGAAATATAAAAACAAGGCAAAATAGTTAATTCGAAAATTTTAGCTTATTTGATACAAATAAAAGATAGGAAAGTCAAATTATCTAATACTAATATATTTAGTAAATTAGTTGGTTAAAATAGCTTCGTTTTAGAAAAGTTGTTCATAGCAGCAGTCATATAAGTCATTGTAATCAGGTAATAAAATCAACCGGTCAAATTAATCACTGTAATATGGCTATTACCAACTATTAATCATCTCCCAAACAACCCCAATAATATAGAGTTAACCATCAAATCAATCTTTTGGTTGAAAAAATTGCTTCTCATGTTATCAAATTATCAATAGCCAATGTAACAAAAAGGTATGGTTCAAATTTAGTGTTCTACTCTAATTTAATCAAAGTACAACACTCAAAGAAAATTTCATGATAAAATATGGGTAAATCACAAATGCAGTGAATCATCAAAAATTCAAAATGATCACAAACTTATCAAACCCAAATGCTAGAACATTTCAAATTCATCAAAATGATCACTAATATACCTTTAAAGTCTCCAACTTTACAACCCATATGACATATTACATCAGATTCAGTTTAATTAAACAGTATACAACCATCAAAGACTCAAACTTGACAAACCCAGAAGCCAATTAAGCAACAAAACAAAGAAAGAAAGCTGACCTGTAAGAGTAAAGGTAGAACATAACAAGAAAATTGCAAAAGCGAAGGTAAGAATCCTGAAATTGCCAAACAAATTACTACCCATTTGAAAGAAATTCCAAATTTGTTGAGAGAGAAAGTATTAGAGAGAGAAATAAAAAGAGTTGATGAAGGAAAGAGAAAGCAGTAGATAACAGAAGTGGAAGAAAGACTTGGTAGTAGCTTCTATAAAGAACAAGAGGAGAAAGAATTAGACATTATCTTTTTGCATATAAATAATTATTGTGATTGTTGTTTAAATATTCTTGGTTGAATTGGCTTTTGGCATTGAATTTAAGAATATGTTTGTCTGACCCTTTAGCATTGAATAAGAGTGCAACTGGCATGGAATGTGTCGTTTTTTGTTAACATGACCATAGATAGCATTAGGAGTTAGGACCATGGATAGATTGTTCTTGGGATTTGTCATTTTCTTCTGGATTTTGAGTGGCTTCATGATTGTGTAGAGGTGTGGATATGAAAGTTTTACTGGTTTTAAGTTGTGGGTATAAAAAATGTTAGGTGGATATAGATATGAAGGAGGATATATCACATGTATCCGCCCATTGTGCAATCTCGTAGTAATTTTAGTGGGTACTTTAATTTTTGTTCGAAATACTTTCATCTCTCGGGTTTCTTAATTACATTTTCACTAATAAAAACTCTTACAATTTTAATTAGAATATAACCAACGTACTAAAACGTATAGTAAAAACACTTTGATTGAGTAGACTTACATAAATTTTATCTATTAGGGCTAGGTCAAAATTCTACAATCATTGATTACTAATATACCTACTTAGATTGTGATACTGAAATAGTTCACTATCTAGTACTGATTTTATTATAAGAAAATAATTAGGGTATTCCAAGAAAACTACTTTTAAGCTTTGTATTTATCTACATTTAAGGTGTATTGTCTTTAATATATTTTAAATCTCATTTAAATTAAATCTCTTTAATTTTAAGTATATTTGTTATTTACACCAGACCACCACTTTAGGAGTTGTGGTAAGTTTATTATCACAATTATGTCAAAGTTATTTAATTCAATTTAGTTATACTCGTTTGCAATAACAAGTATTTTGTAACAAGATAGGATAGTCGTGGATGTTCATATAATAAATAATAAATCACTTAATTTTATGAACTACATCTTTTCTTGCACTATATTAACTTTTTACATTATTTATAATACAAAGTTTAAGCACAATTAATTATTAATGTTAGGAAAAAATTATGATAAATTGAAATCTTATTAAATTTATTTTGACGTCTAATGTTATAATACTTTTTGATAATTTAAAATATTTACCATTAAAGTTGCATTTGAAAAATATATGATTAAAATGATACAAACATTAATATACAACCTAAATATGTTTGGACTCTTCCCATATGAAGTATCACCCCTAAAACCTTCCCTATAAAACTCTACTTCAGCTATTATCAAACTTTTTCCCTTAAAAAGTAAGAGATTTACTCGCATAAGAAATCCATGTCTTATGCTATAAAGTTTGAAAGTATTTGCTATTTGCTTAGCATGCAAGTGTTACTTTTAGAATTTAATAATTATTTGAGCACCAAAGTTGTTTACGCTATTTGATTTTCATAGAATAATTTCTTTGTTAACAATTAATAATCTTAATTTTATGGGGTATTTACCTTGAGTAAATTTGAGTAACCGAATAACTTGCTATAGCAAGTAATTTACCAAACAAGTAAACTGAAAATTATATAAAGTTAGAGAAAAACTTTGAAAATTAACATAAAAAGTTCGTAAAAATTTTTAACAATTTTTAATATTTTTTTCAATATTTTATTTTAATTTTTCTTTTTTTAAAAAATATAACTTGTTATAGTAGGTCATTATTGTAGGAAAATAATCAATAGGTGGAATTATTGTAGGAAAATAATTATTCTAGGTAATTTTTTCTATTTAAAGTAGGAACGAAGCGAGGAAGTATTTCTAACAGCCAAATAAAATAATTAATAACCAACAATTAACAACCAACAATCAATAATAAATTGCGAAACCCAACGTGAGACCAAAAATTCACAAAAATTTTAAAGTCTTTATTTATTTTATATTTTTAAAATTATTTTGAGGCTTAATTAAAAACAAAAAATTACACCAAGTAAAAGGCAATGTAAAATAACTTTGACTAATATCTAAGATTCTCAAATTTTTGGGTTCTATGCCATTGAGAATTTTACAGAATCACCCTTGCTCACGCCCCAAGTAGCCATTTTAGTGTTGGATTTTAGTGCAAATCCAGTTTTTCTTTGGTGTGCACAAGCTGGCCGTTACCGTGTGGTTTTGAATTGACTCTTAGACAAACACGGCCTTTTCCTTAAAAAAAAGTAAATTGTCCTTCTTTGGGTTTTATTTCAGAAACAGCTGTTTCCAAATTTGTGGCTATCTTATATCCATGTCATTTGTGGGACTTGATATACTTAAAATATGTGAATTTAGTTAATTTTTAGATTTGTAGGCCCCCACTTCTATTTTGTAATAAATAAAGAAAAAAATAAATTATTTGGATGAAATTAAAAAAAGTTAAAATATGCGGATGAGATTAAAATAAAGTGGTGAGTCATTATCCAAAAATTAAAATAATGCAAATTAAGTGGGATGGACCAAAATGAAAAATAATGTAAATTCAATGAGATAGAAGGAGAGTATATATTAAATCTGGGTCGGGTTCAATTACATTCAAATTTGATTCACATATTTTTGTTGGACTTAAATTGAATTTGAATCACCCTCGATTTGTAATTACTAATTAGATATAAAAACAATATGGGCATATTTTTATATTTCTTACGTTCTTAGCAAATTATAACAGTAAGATTTTGTATAAATATAAATTCTGTAAATAATATTAAAAAGGTCTATGCAATAATTAAACTTATCAAGTCTTTTAGCTTTCAAGTTACAAACAATTTCATAATCACATAGTCCATTCACCTTTTCATAAAAACAAACACATACAATAAGCAATGTTTAAGGTATATGTCTTTTAAATTGCAACTTTAAAGTTACAAACAAATTAAGTTTCAAAATTCACAACTTGGCAAACTATATTTCAAATTATTTTTTTTTATAAATATTTTATAATTTAAGGGGCGAATCTGAAACTACAAAACTTAAATACAGACTTGAATCCGAGTCTAACTTGCACCCATGAGTTGGGTGTAAAAAAAAACCCAAACTATTAAATTAGATGATATTGAAAAATTGAGAAGAAAAAACATTTTGAAAGCTAAAAAACAAAATAGCACATTTGGTGAAAAAAAAAAAATTCACAATAATATTTATCACCAATTTACCACAATCTAATACCCTATTAAGCAACTAAATATCTAAATAGGTAAAAGTAACTAAATACCTAAATAACCATCGTATTTTGTGGAATATGAAATTTGAAAGTTAGTACATCACATATTATTTACTCAACAATTAGCCCCACTTGATGTTAAATGCAAACTGATACTTTTACTAACTTTTTATTTATTTATTTTCAGAATAGGTGAGGATGTCAACAATAAACTAATATGACTGTGTTTTGAATCAAGATGTGATTATTGATTGATGGTTTGTGTTTCAAGTTTCGAATGCTCAAATACAATGCTTTTTAAAATCATTTTTGCAACATTATTCTCCTTGCAGGAACCAACTTATGAGTGATATTGACATTAAAATTTTAGTATGTGAAAATTTAATTGATTCAAAATTCAATTGTTATATTGTACTTCAAGTTAATATATATATGTCCATCTCAATTTGCATCACATTCTATTTTAGTTTGTCTCACTGTTTTTACAGTATTTTTTTTTTGACAATGCTCTTATTTTTTTCTTAATCCCATTCACAAACTTATATTCTTAATACTCAATTATATCCTTTATTATTTTTTATCACATCCTCCAACTCAATTTAGATAGAGGGAGTAGAAACTTAATTTGCATAACCTATAAAAAAAGATTAAAAATAAATTAAATTGTGTAACTCATAACAATTTTTTTTTTTTTGTAGTATTACTTTATTATTAACAATAGTTTTAGAAAGGGTAAAAGCACGCTTCTTGGTCAACCCTAATCAAATAATTTTCTCCGGTACAAACCAACTTTTTTCAAAACAAGACCAAAATTTGAAAGAACAAGAATACAACAATTTTCCTTCTTGATTTATCGTTCATTGATGGGCACTTTTTATTTTTCTTCTTAAATTCATACATCTTTGAAAAGTATGTTCATTCATTGCTTTTGAACCCCAAATTTTATTTGAAATTTCGATTATAATTTCCATTTTTGAACATTTTTCTTGTAATTATTCAACAACTATATTTATAGGAAAAAAACCCTCTTCCCCAATTTTACATTTTAATGGAGTCATCTGGTGTTAGACCTCAGTCATTTGGACAAACAGAGATTAATTGGGACAAGTAAGTTGTTTGTTCAAGCAATTATGTTCTTTAATTAATGTCATAGATTTTAGTTTTTTGTGCATTAATGTAACGATATCGATTGTGAAAATAGATTGATCTTGGTGGAATTGTATATTTTTTGATGAATTCATGTCGGATTAGTGAATTTTGTCTTGTGGGGTCTTTAGTTTTTCTTGCTTAGATGGTTGACAGTGACTCTTTGATTTGTTTGATTTGTAAAGATTTTTTATTTGTTGTTTTCTTTGATTAATATTATAAATGTTAGTGTTTTGTACATTAAATTTGCATCATTAGTGGTGAGAAAAAGATTGCATTTGGTGGAATTGTTGATTTTTTAAAGAACCCTTGTTAAAAGTGACTCTTCATTTTGTTCGATTTGTAAAGATTCTTCATCAAATTGTTTCTCTTGTAAATGAATTGATGGTGCTCTAGAAGTTAGGAAATGCTCATGTTTATGGGTTTAAGAAAATGTTTTGAATGAAAGAACTAACTAGCATTGTGATATTGTGGTTGTCACAAGCTAGTGTCAAGAACAAAGAAATCCGTTCTAAGTAAACCTTACTTCAATTTATCGAGTCCTCGGATTTTCGAAATAGTACTAGTGTCAAGAACAAAAAATAGTTGTCCATTTTAATGTGACAAGATAAACCAAGTTTGTATTCGCTTGTGGCAACGGTAAACTGAATTTTGGATATAGGATTTGAGATGGGAGTGAGTTATGTATGCTTGTTGGGTTATTCTGAATTTCGGTGCCCCTTATTTCTGATAGCAAGTTATGTTATGGATTTTCTCACAGGGTTGCTGTTGTTAGTCTTGAAATATGGTTTGTTAGTTTGCGAATTTGTTCTTAGTTTGAATAATGGAGTAACGAACATGATTGATGAATTTCTTTGATTGCTAAACAATCCTAATATTACATATGCTGTTAATTCTGATGGAATCCTTCATGATTGGAGGAACAACCATATTCCTGAATTACATGACTTTGGCGGGTTTCAAATTTGAATATTAACGCTTTGTTATGTGAATACCATAATGGTCAAAGTAGCAGTTGGATTCTTTGTTTATGCATTGGAGGACTTGTTGATTAACGATAATTTCCTATTAGATTTGTCATCCTAACTTGTTCTGTTTAGTTCTTTAATTGACGATATTTTTTACTTATTTGCAGACTTGACAAGAAAAAATTTTATGTTGTTGGAGCTGGACTTTTTACGGGGATCACAGTGGCTCTATATCCTGTTTCTGTTGTGAAGACTAGACTCCAGGTTGCTTCCAAGGATATTGCCGATAGAAATGCATTTTCAGTTGCCAGAAGCATATTGAGATCTGATGGAGTAGCTGGTTTGTACAGAGGTTTTGGCACAGTCATCACTGGTGCAGTTCCAGCAAGGATTATATTCCTTACTGCTTTGGAGACCACAAAGGTGGCGGCTTTCCGAATGGTTGAACCACTTAAGTTGTCTGAACCGTCACAAGCAGCCATTGCAAACGGGATTGCTGGCATGATGGGTTCACTCTGTGCCCAGGCTGTGTATGTTCCAATTGACGTGGTATGTATATTGGCATTAGCTGCAGTAACTAAGCAGTAATTTTTTGGATATTTGCATGGTATTCTTCAGTCACTGGGAGTATCTAATTAGGCTGTGATCATCTTGTATGCTAAAGATGTTATGATCATCTGATAGTCGATGCAAGTAGTGTGAACAAATCTATTTTCTTTAAACCTTACTGCCATATTTCTTTATCTTTGGGCCAAACTTCAATGGTCCAAAATTTCTTATGTACTATGATCATAGCATTGTTCATATGAAGAAATTTTTTTAATGCTTTTTTGTATTAATTTATATGCAAATCTGACCATGCGCTTTGACTTCTCTGTCTTTTTGGGAAATAGATTAGCCAAAAGTTGATGGTTCAAGGATATTCAGGCTATGCAACATATAATGGCGGTCTTGATGTCTTTCGTAGGATTATTAAGGCTGATGGTGTTCGGGGACTATATAGGGGATTTGGTCTATCTGTGATCACATATTCCCCTTCCAGTGCTGTATGGTGGGCCAGTTATGGATCTAGTCAACGCTTATTCTGGAGGTAAGATATAAATATAATGTGTATGGTGCTCATGAACTTCTACTTGTGATTATCCTGTTAGATTTTGATTTATGTCATGGGTCCATGTGCCACTCACACATGCCAAGTAGTTGCAGATGTAGATTTTGATGGTGTTCCGTATCATGTATTCTATAGACGGTTGCACTGTGTTTGTAATCCTTGTTCAGAATATTCTATTAGTGTACAGCAAGATTGTACATAAATGTGAAAAAAGGTAATTTGTGGTGAAATGTTGACGTAAAACTTGTATAGCTTGTAACTTTGAATATTACAACGAAATGTGATAGTTTTTACAAGCTTTCGAGAGGCAGTTGTACGAGTCAAGAACTTAAACCCACACATTACATGAACTTAAAAGCAGCGTTGTAGTGTGACAACGTAAAATTATGCTTGCTTTCTTGTTGTTTTTATAACACTTGTCTTTAAATGTGCAGGCTTTTAGGATATGGAGGTGAGCATAAAGAGGTTCCAAGTCTAGGGGAAATTCTGGGTGTTCAAGCTGCTGGGGGTGTTGTTGCTGGTGCTACAGCTTCGTGCATCACAACTCCGTTGGATACCATCAAGACTCGCTTGCAAGTTCAGGTAACTTCTGCCTCCTTTCTTTGTGCTAATCTCTTCTCTTATGAAATGCATTTGTGGTTTACGTGCATTTTGTTCATTCAAATTCATGCGTCATTGCCATCTTTTAGCATTTTGTAATTATTAACGTGTTTGTTGTGGGTATATTTAGATCTAAGTTACCTTAATGTGATGGGAATTTTGATATTCTGTTTCCACTTATTTTTAAAAAGATTTAGTTAGATCGGTAGGCCATACATGGAAAGGGATATAAAGGTTATAGGAATTCTCTATCTTCATGATTCATGTATCTTGAAAGAGTATACTCTCTCTTATCAATCACTCTTATTTTGTATTTTATTTTTAATATATAAGTTAATATAGTCAAGTAAGATCTTATTTAATTCGTCTCAATGTAAATTTTGTAGATATCACATTATAGTGCATTGGTAGGTATACAAAACCAAATGAGATAAATAGTAGGAGTCCCCTAGATTTTGTCAAACCTTGTGATGCCAAAGAATATCGTATAATTGTACAACTCATGATGATATAATCTCTTCTAACCAGCTGAAAATTTAGATCGGAAACTGAGCAGCTTATCTATTGCAAAACTCACTTGTAACTTGCACAAATCTTTTGTTACAACCTTACTAAAAGCTGGGGCAAGCTCGCACAGTTTCATTAGTGCTATTTATTTCATTGTATGAATTCATCATTTTTCTAGAAAAATGTTTTAAGGATAGGTGTGCATGTGTAGGCCATTTGTACCTGTAGTTCGCTTGATGTGATGCTGCAAGCTGATTTTTTTGATCCCTTCTGTGTTGTGTCTTGAGTCCTGTCGGTTTTTTTGACTCACTGATTGGTGTAATCTTAATGGATATGAAATGGATGGCTTGTAATTTGTGCATGATCTTCATTTGCTCGTTTGTCAATCACAAATGAACCTCTTTATTGATTACTCAAAGAACAAATTAATAGTGTATAATAGGCTCCTGATTGTGTTAGGTTGTCAAGCCAATTTTTGACATTGCGATCGGAAATTGTATGATTCTGATGTTCCTTGTTTGGCATGATTTTGCAGGCACTGGGACAAGAAAACAGACAAAATGCAGTTCAAGTAGTAAAGAAATTACTTTCAGATGAGGGTTGGATAGGTCTTTATAGAGGACTAGGTCCTCGATTCTTCAGCATGTCTGCTTGGGGAACGTCCATGATACTAGCTTACGAATATCTCAGTATGGATTCATATCTCACACTTCGAATACTAAGGAGATGTTTCCAAAGCGGCGTTCAATGCTGCCAACACAATTTTTGTCGGTTGGACGACATTCCTCCGAAATATCTGGCAGCCGTTAATACCGCCTCGGAAAAATCTTCGCCCTATTCCTTTTCCTAGATGTCTAATTTTGTTTTGTTAATCGAAATTGAACCCTTTTTCGGAAATTTTCTGCAGAGCGATTGTGTGCAAAGGAGGATTAGATATACGTGACAAGATATTTGCTGACTGTTTCATCTTCCATGTAAGATTCAGCTTACTCGAAATGACTAAGATTTTAGCCACTTTTGGCCACTCTTTTACAACTTGGTTTCATGACTTCGGTTCTGATGATCCAGGAACGATTATTAAAGTCCGTTGGATTCGCAAATTGTTTTTAGCTAGACATCGTTTCTGTAACCCAACATTCATGTGAATAACCGATCATGGCACATTTTTTAAATGGATGCGATCATTGATTTTGTAAGTGTAGATTAGAAAGTTGGGAGACATTCAATAGCCATTTTTCTGTATATGAATGATTAGTTGACTACATACAAATAGTTCCTTGGAAGTTGGGACTTGTCAAGTACTGATACTAGGAAGTAGTAAGATGAGTTCATTTTTGGTATACATTCCTTCTTTTTGTTGGGATTGATTCATGATAAACATGTGAAAAATACAGAAACATTTGTTACGTTATTCATTTTTGTTTCGGAATGTGTATTTACCATCGTATTTCTTTAGTTACATCTATTAGACGGAGAAACTATTTTGGCTATAGATGTTCAAGATATTTGTGAAATTTCCTGTGGAAGTTGGATATGTCTGTGGAGCTCAAACAACATTTTGCATCCTGCTATCCGGTCACGCAGCTTAGGCTTGAAGTAGGGAAGGCAGCGGATCCTAGATCCAACCTGATTTTGTGAAGCTAGATCCGTTTAATTTGGACCCGTTGGATCCAAATTCATATATTGATGGATCTAAAAATTGGATTCAGATCCGTAGATCTAAGTGATGCGTTTTATTTTGAATAATAAAAATCATGTATATATATGAAAGTAAATTATTATGAAATATGAACCTATTGCACAAAAATAAGGCCGTAGCTGCACGCCTGCACTTTCGAATGCTACTGCCTATTGTAGGCTAAGTCTTATAAGTGGATTATGTTATTAAGAAACTTTTGTTTATTTAAATAAATTTTTGGAATCAAGTTGATATTTTGAGGACATTTATAGTTCGTATATTGTCGACAAATGCATTTTAGATTTTAATTAATAGTTTATACTCCATTATCATTATTAATTAAAGTCTAAATATCTACCGTAATATGAGTCGAAATTCAATCATACTTAAAAATAAGCTTGCACAAATTGAACCAAACCTTGGATCCATAGATTTGAATTTGAGTTTAAAAATAGACTCGTGGATCCGAATCTAAATTTTTTAAAAAGAAGATCTTGGACCAGGTCCAAATTAGGAAATAGTTGCACAAGGACTTTGGAAACCAACAAGTAATACTCCCTCCTATTTATTCATCTTAGGTGTCCCATTTACTTTTAAGACACTATTCATCTATCACTCTTAAACTGTATTTTATTAGTAATCTATAAGTTAAAACATAATCATGTGAAATCTTATTTGATTCGTTTTAATTTAAAGATTATTAATATCAACTTTTTATAATTTTTAATTATATATAACTCGATATATCAAGAATCGAATAACTGCATTGAATAAGTATATAAAGTAAATGAAACAGTTAAGATGAATAGGAGGGAGTAATTGAGAAAAAAAAATCAAATTGAATATTTGGTTTATAATTCAATAAGACAGTCTATTACATCCACACGATAGAATACCATACACTTTGACTCGTTTAGCATCGTTCAGTGAAAAGAACGACAAAATATAGTTGAATTGAAACTCAACCGATCAACGATAGTATTGTCATCACAAAATTCCTTGAAGGGACGGAACCTAATGAAAACGTCAGTTGCAAACGTCGACACTATCATCACCATCATCTTCATCTCTGCTCAAATCCGCATATTCCTCCAGAGATTCAGCAGAGAACAGACCGTCAACCTTTCCCTCTTGGATGGTTGGGGTCTTTCCTTTAGGCTTATTATCCTTATTCATCTATTGCAATACATTTAGATAAAAAGAGAAAAGATCACTTTTTCGAACAAATATATAGAGTAACAGCAAAGTAACAATAGAAGATGAACTAGAAATTGGCTACGCAAATACGATGACATCATTCCTTTACCCCAATACCTTATACTGGCTCCCACCTAAGCAGTGTTTGAGGGGTCGGATATACACAACCTTATACTTGTTAATGATAACAAAGAGGATGTTTTCGGTTGACAATTAAAAGCAAATTTCATCTACAGTTTCACATATTTAAGTGCACATAGCTTATTGGTCCATTCTAATATATCGTAACCCATTATAATTCGAAACCAAAGAGCTATAAGTATACGCCCCAACGAAATGCCGTAAAATTCTTGAGATTTCCAAGGTGCAACAAACAACAAAGTACTCATGTCAAACTAATGAACACAAAAGGCAATGGTATATTCTCCCATGATGTTGTTCACTAACTTAATGAGTAGGCACCCAAGTAAATTTTCACATCTCATTGCTAATCATGCAAGAAAACTAGTATTACTCGCACTTCGAGTATTGATGTTTCACAATATTTCATTGAGGAATTGATTTTGCAAGCAATAAGACGATGGAAAAATCCAAGTCCTAATTCGTAAGTTCTAGGCATTCTCACCCGTCACCACCACAATTCACTTCATCAATAAAATACGAGGAACTTTAAGTTTTCAAACTAAGACCGTATGCCTAATTGCATATTACAATATCTTTCATGTTTTCATTATATTCGCCTCAAAATCTATGGTCGACTTTTTGGTTCTTTTGTAACTCAATTCAAGTTTTATTCACTTGTTCCTAACTTCGAGTTCAGGGTCATAAATTCTTGAAGATAACCAAGATCATTATACAGTCACAGCAAATTTATATCATTAGGATTAGAAATGTTCAATGGGGTGGGGCCCGCTAAAAGCCCGTGACCCGGCCCATCTTAAAAGGTTCAAGCCTACTGAATTTTTAAAAGGGTCGGGCTTTTATCGGGTCTGGTCAATTTTAAAAATTAGCGGGTCAGGGCAGACTTTAACAGGTCGACATATTATCTACTATTACACATGCTCCATTACCAATTGGAAAATTATAAACCTCGGCAAGCTAGCTGCTGGTCTTTTTTCAATATTTTTTTGCTTAATTCAACAATAATAATAATGACATATTTTGTTCATTATTACTGTATAATTAATCATGATTGTGAACGGTTTGGACTAACCTTTTACCGCTATTCCTAGAGAGAGAGGACATGCATAATTATAATGCATAATAGCATGACAATTAGGAGATTGAGCCAAAAAATATTCAGTTATGATTAAAAAGATATAAGAGTTGTTAAAGAAATTAAATATTTGCTAGCTGCACCCATTTAATGATCACTCCTCACTTTTTAATAAAAAATTAATAGTTTTACATAAATGGGCTGGATCGAGCCGAGTCAAATGCACTATTGACCCAATCCGACCGGCTATACAAAACAACATGACCTGGCCCATTAAGAAATTGCCCCGGCCCGCACATTGAACACTCTAATTAGAATCATCCATACAAAAAATTTTGGGAGCGGGTAGGCATAATTCAGAGAAATTATCAAAACCAAAATTTCAGCTTGACGACAGGGGTACAGCAAAGCTACACTTAAAATGACAAAGAAACAGAAAGACAATAACTTACTGCACGCAGCAGTGACCTTCTATCCCTTTCGCGAGCATTCTTTATAGCCTGCATCATGAAATTATGAACCAAACAATAAACCATCACAATTTATACAATCTAAGCTTCCGACATTCTTAATTTCTTATGTAAGGACAAAAGCAATACCTCTTCGAGCCGCTTCTGCTCAGCTTCTACTTCTGCAGCATTCCTGAACAAGTTTCCGGAAGTTCATAGGAAGAACAGTACAATTGGCAGCAAAACCCATCAGTTTACTCTGTTCTAACATACAAAAAACATTCCTACAGACTATCTCCATTGGAATATAGTCGTTGCACCAACTCAAATTACAATATCAAGCTTAGTTTTAAAAAGCTCGCCTAGGTGCACCTAAGGCCCCCATGACCCTTGGGCGGTTGATGGGCTAGGCGCATTGGTAAGGTTAGGCAAGACGATTCCTTAAGATGAGCGCGTTATAGAGCCTAAGGTGAGTGTCTTCGAGCACCTTAAAACTCCTTTTGGTCTTAATCTCCAACAAAGCACATTTGATATGGGCGATATGTTTTCTCCAATCCTCTTCTCTTTAGTCTCTTCTCTTTATCTTTATTTTCCGTCTGATAGGTTTTTTCTTGGTTATATAATAAGGTCTTTAATTTAATTACTTTATGATTTTCAGGTGCACCTCACAACCAAAGGCAGTGCCTTCATGTGGCGCCTAGGGTGACGATAGTTAGCCCATTAGACTTTAGAGAGCCTCACGCCTTCTCAAACTAAGCTAAAGACGACTATTAATTCTAGACAAAGTAGTTCACCGACACTAACACTATATTTGGATAGAGAGAAATGGAGGGAAAGGATTTGGAAGGATAAAGGATCCATTGTTTGGATAACAAAAGGGGAAAGGAGGGATTTGAAAGAAAAACATAGACAAACTTTGATAACAAAAGGGGAAAGATTTGAAGAGAAAACACAATTTCCTTTCTTTTTCCTTTCCTTCCCTTTTAAACATGCACTCTCCCTCCTTACCCCTCCCATCCTTCCCCTTCCTTTCCTTTATTTTATCAACTAATTTATTATCCAAACATAGCGTAACTTACAAATTACAATCAACAAAAAGATGATAGAAAAATAATAATTCAAGTCGAAGTAACAAAAGTAAGATGAAAACCTTCCAACAATGTGATCCACACGACTACAACACTTAGCACAAACACCCTGATCTTTAGCACAACCTGTAATCAAATCCAAAGATCAAAATTCAATCTTTTTACTTGTCATCCCCAATTCAAACAGCCAAGTTTGAATCTTTTTCCTAATCTAAACTTTCGAAAGTAATTATAATGCATTAATCCAGCCATGAAAACAAAAGGGCAAAAACAAACCGGGACATAAATTCAGGTAAGCTTGACGAACAGCCCTCTTGGAACACTTCTGACTGAAAAAAGGAAACAAAAACCCAATAAATCACAAACTAAATCAAACCCATAATTGATTAGTAATATAAATCAAAACCCTTATTCATAAATTAAATCACACCCATTATTGATTAGCAATACAAATCAAAACCCATAAATCAAAATTCACAAAAATTACCCAGAAAGAATAAAAAACTAACCATTTAGCAGGTTCAACTAAGGGTTTATATTTGCCATATTTGCGCTTCCATTCAATTTGATCTCTACAACGAGGACACACCCCATTAATTTCTGGTAAAGGTCGAAATCTCCCACCTGGTTCCTGAATTTTAATATAACCCAAAAAAATTTATATAAAATAATTAAATAAAAAGGGTAAAAATTTAGGGTTTTGTATGTATAATTTTTCTCACCGTTTCATTGATTTTGCGACCGGCATTGGGTTTCCATGCGAATTTGTTTTGGTGCTTTGGAGGACCTTGTTTGCTCATGTTATTGATTTATTTAAGAAAAAAGAGGATTCAGAGAAGGTTTTGTGGAGGTCTAATGGCGGCTAAAAATCTATAAATGTGGTTTGAATAACAAAAATTTAATCCTACTTGTTAGTTGTTACTTACTGGTACTTGTATAGCATCGTATCACCGACTCCTGTGAGAGACTGTTTATTGAAGAGATCAAAATAAAAATATAATATTTGTATTTTCTCTTTAATTTGTATATTAGGTTATTTAGCCCATATATTTTTAAGAGAAAATTCTAAAAAACTACCTTTTCTATACATGATTTTGCAAAAAACTACCTTTTCTAATTTTTTTTGCAAAAAACTACCTTATGTAATGTTTTTGTTTGCAAAAGACTACCTCTTAACGGATAGGTTAGTTTGACCGTTCAAATAAACGGCTCACGTGTGACGCACGTGACCATGAATATGCAAATCTTCTTCATTCCTGCTTTTCAATTCAGAAGAACAGCAGGGGATAACCCCTAAGCAGCAAATCCAACCCCACAAACTGATGGGCAATTGTTCGATTGATAGTTGCTTAACCTCCTGTGATAGAATTCAGCAATTAGAGCCAGATATGCAAAATAGTGAGTTAGGGCTAAGACCTTATAATGATTCCGGGTTCTTGAAAGGAAATGATAATAATGAAAATCTAAAAGACCACGCTAACATGCTTTTCCCTACAACAACACAGCAAGACACAGACAAAATGATGTTCTGAGTGGAAGGAGCCTGCAATGATTTGTCTATGAGTGTTGGGATTGGAGGAGATACACGGGATGAGCTTGAGAAAAACACATTTCAGCACAATAATTTGAACTACAAACTCAGTTCATTTAGTGGAGATCTTGACTTGAATGCACAAGATGAAACTGATGCCCCTAAAAGCATCAGGCACTTGGACCTCAATGGCTTAAGCTGGACATAAGTTCTACCTTATCATCAAGAACGAGTGGTTCAGAATAACCAACCATTAATCACTTCAATGGGAGTATGGGGCTCTCGAGAACAAAGCCAGCAATCATTTAAATGGCTATCTGAAAAACAAAAGATCCCAAAAATTTTCATAGAAGCATTTCATCAAACACGTGGTGTGCGACTTAACATATTGCACAAAATCAACACAACAGAGCTATTCCCTTCATCATATAATCATTGCTCTTCATCATTCCGCAATGTTTTTAAAGTAACAGACATAAAAATGTAAAACTGGGAAGAAGAGCAGTACTGAATTGAAAAGCAGGAATGAAGATGTTCATATATTCATGGTCACGTGCGTCACACGTGAGAGTCAACCGTTTATTTGAACGGTCAAACTAACCTATCCGTTAAGAGGTAGTCTTTTGCAAACAAAAACATTACATAAGGTAGTTTTTTGCAAAAAAAATTAGAAAAGGTAGTTTTTTGCAAAATCATGTATAGAAAAGGTAGTTTTTTAGAATTTTCTCTATTTTTAATGCGTTTATCAAAAAGCCCGAGTCTCATAATAATTTGTGATAAGGCAATAACTGAGATCACAAAGATTGAAAGTCATAACACAACTGTTGTATTTGGACTTGGGTTTCCTCTATGTTGGTCCAACAAATTACAAACCCAACTTGAACCTTAATGTGATACTAATTATAATACGCTAATTCTTATTAATTAATACTCCATATTTTAAACATATATATAAATGAAATTAAATTTTGAGAAAATTCTATTGCGTTGCTATATCATCAGTGCTAATCCTCCCCTTCATGTTGTTGAGGGTTTTGTTAAGAGAATATAGAAGAATCAGGAGATTGATAAGAAAGGTATGGTGAACCGTGAGATTTTTATTAGTGCGTTTTACCTCTAAAGATGACCAGGAGAAAGCTTGCAATATGAATGAAATTCTTTTTGACAAGAAATCATTCCTTGTTTAACCCTGGGTCCCTAACATTTCATATGAAAAGTCCAGCCTTACCACTGTTCCTGTATAAGTCAAGTTGTCGAAATTGGATGTTATGTACTGATCAGATTCTGTTTTGAAGAATATTGTGGCCAATTTAGGTAATGTCCTTAGGATTGATAATGCTACTATTACTAAGACTAGATTGATGTATGTTAGGGTCTTAGTTGAGATGAATGTTAATGAGGGTTTTCCAGAGGAGTTATTTTTCTTAAATGAACATGATGAATTGGTCTCTCAACCTGTTCAATATGAATGGATCCCTGTTTGGTGTAGTAAGTGTTCCTATTTGGCCATATAGTGGCGGATTGCAGACAGGGACAGCCTCGGCCTATAAAGAATCTTGAGGTGGATGCTGATGGCTTCCATCCCTATAAAAAAACCCTTTAAACAGGTGGCCAATGAACCTACATCCGTGGCTCAGAACCCTTCTGTGTTACAGGTTGCTGCTGCGCCCCTTACTAATGATGATTATTCGGTCTTGGAGAGTGCCAAGGACATTGTGTCTGTCCCTATTGGGAATGGTTTTAAGGCCTTAGAGGAGTTGAATAATTATGAAGAGCATGACATTTATGGAAATTCAATAATAGCACTGGGGGCTGACCTCATCCATGATAATGATTAACATGTGTGCTTGAAATGTTAGGGGGCTCAACAAGGTGAATAAACAATCTGAGGTTGCTCGGTTTCTTTCTTTGCATAATATTAGCCTTGTTGGTCTCCTTGAAACAAAGGTAAAAAGGAAAGGATTAGGGGCTATTTATCTTACGTTCCTACTTCTTGCTTGAAATCACCCGGGTATGAAAATACCCGCCCGGGCCCATCATCTTGTGCTTACTTTTCTTCATGAGAACGCGGCAAAAGTACAAACGAGGCTCAACGGGACTAAAAGCATGTCCGAATGGGCCCGTGAGCTCACAAAAGTGTCGTAATGCGGTCTCGAACTCTGCCAAATCTCGAAGCACGCATTCTAATGCTCAGGAGTGATCCGCTTCCAATACAAGAGTAGAGTAAAATGGCCTGAAATAATCAAAGACACACAAAACTCCAACCAAGCGTAAAACCACATGGAAAATACGAAATCACGCATCAAAATGCAATAAAGTGCAAGGGAAAGGAGCATAAAAATACAGTATGAAATGCATACATCAGTTATCAGGATTTGAAGAAGATCAAGATTGGGAGAAGACATCAACAAGATTCTGCATGCTCTGATACCATGATAAAATGACAAAACAATTTGAAGAATATCAGGCTCTTAGATTGATAGCTTTACAGAGAGGAACGAAATCTACTTATTTATGCTATACATGAGACTATATATAGCAGAATGGAGAAGTAAATACAATACAACCGGGTTGATGTAAATTATCAACTCCAATAACTATAAATGGAAACTTAGCTATAATTTCGTATACACCCGAAACCCCATCATATTCAGCACTGAAAATAGTATATGGTACTGTTCGTACACTAGGATTGATCAAAAATCCGCTAATTCGTGTGAAGATGAATCTGACTTGGAGATTAGAGGTGGATTCTGGGTTTGATTATTTGATTAGGCTTCATTTTTGTGAGCTAAATCGACAAGTGAATGGGAATTTAGAAAGGATATTCGAAGTATTGTTTAATGATGTATTGGCAGAAGAAGTTGATACGTGGGAAATCAGCGGAGGATTTGCAAAAGCTTTGTATAGAGATTATATTGTTAGTTTATTTGGTCAAAGTAATGGCACCAAGGTTCCTCTCGTGCTTGCCTTGCGTCCTAAACACACTTTAAGTGATTCTCTTTTTGTCGTTATTAGTTGTAGTTTTAGGCTCGGAGCAAAGATTTTAGTAGGGAAGTTTTTGAACATATTTAACATATTTGAATGTACAGGACTTTGAAAAATTAAGAGTCTTAATATTAAGTAGTATATGTTAAGTATATATAGATGTAAAGTTGTTAAAAATATATGAAATTGCACAGAGCCTTTAAAAACAATTTTAATTTTTGCTCCGCCCCTAAATTTTAGATGCTCAGAATCGAGTCTGAATAGCACTATTATGGGATACTTTATTTCGATCGGCTATCTGGGATATCCCTTGAATCCGCCATGTGTGTTGGCAAAGGCGGAGCTAAAAGCATTATAGTTTTGATGTCTTATTTATTTTTATATTTTTCGTAATTTTAGAAAATATGAATTAAGTAAAATTGTGAAAATAAAAATAAATAGCGGTGATTTTGAATCGAAAGATAATGAAAGAAAATGATAAAATAATATGAGGATAATAAAAGAAAAAGTAGACTATGACCCTTATTATTTGTACATAACATGTTATAAAAATAACAAAGTAAAAACCTTTATATCTACGCAAGCCTACTTTTATTATTTGTATAACTACTTTTATTATTTAACTTTTATTCATGATATTTCTAGAAATTAAAACTGAATGGCTATTTTTATTATTTCAGTTGTAAGACTCAAAATTTTAAAAAGACTACATAGTTAAAAAAAATTAAAAATTCAATAAGATAGACTTAAAACAAAAATATTCAATAAGACAGATTGCTAATACAATTAATAATATATTAATACTACACTAATACGACTATACAACTAATAAATACTAATACACTAATACTATTAATAATATATTAATGCTACACTAATACAACTATAAAACTAATAATATACTAATAATATGATTAATAACATACTAATACTATACTAATACGACTAATAATACAATAATACGATATATTATTAATCGTATTAGTGTATTAACACTCATATTATAATTTGAGTATTAATATTCTAATACAATTAATGATATATATTAATATTACACTAGTACGACTAATAATATACTAATACAACTAATAAAACAATACGACTAACTATATAATAATAATAATAATAATAATAATAATAATAATAATAATAATAATAATAATAATAATAATAAGTTATAAAAAAATATTGAAGTAAAAGTTATTATAGGTAATAAATATAAAAGTAACATATGGAGGGTTGTGCCTTGATTTTAGAGGTCAAGGGTTCAAGCCTCAACTGCAATAGTTGTTAGAAACTTTAATAATTTGATGTGTGGGGTAATTGGATTCGAATTCGGGTTTCGAATAAGGGCTTAGTTGTTTGGTTGGGTAGAATATCATAAAATGAAAAACAAAATGTTTTTTGAAAGCAGGTGACGACACCAGGGTCGTAGCCAGCCTGTAGCCCCCAAAAACGTAAATGGCGACGACACCTGGGCTGTAGCCAGGTCGTCGCCCCTATTTTCATGATTTAGGCGACGTTTAGGCCTCCGATTTTCATTTAGCCATCGCCAAGACCACTTTTTGCCAATTTAGCGATCAAATGGCGATCATAAGTGTCGTCGCCATTTTGTTATTTATTTCTGGTGGTATCTATCAAAAGGCTTAATTCTATGTCGAAGCAAGGTGTTCGCGAATTTCATACTGAAATCGAGTTGCTCTCGAGACTAAGACATGTTCATCTGGTATCATTGATCGGTTATTGTGACGAGGAGGGTGAGATGATACTTGTTTACGAGTATATGGAAAAGGGTACACTTCGAGATCATTTGAAGTATAAGAATTCGATCAAAAATGTTGATAATAACACGCCATTGTCATAAAAGTTACGACTGATGATTTGTATAGGATCTGCTCGCAGTTTAAATTATCTCCATAGAGGATTAAGAGAATTGATTATTCATCGAGATGTTAAAGTCCACAAACATACTCCTCGATGAGGATTATACCGCGAAAGTATCTGATTTTGGCATTTCAAAGATCGGATTTAGGCACGAAGAGAACAATTTCAATACCCATGTAACAACTATTGTTAAAGGGAGTATAGGGTATTTAGATCCAGAGTACTTTTATTGTCAACAACTGATAGAGATTTTATGTGCTCGTTCGCCCATGGATTGGACTTTCCTCAAAGAAGAGGTAAACTTAGCAACGTGGGATAAAATTCATTGTAAAAATAAGACGAACATTCACACACTTGTAGACCCGAATTTAAAAGGCCAAATTGCACCCGAGTGTTTTAACAAGTTCGTAGAAATTGTGGAGTTGTGTGTACGTGATCATGGAAGCGAACGTCCATCAATGGGTGATGTAGTGTGGGGGTAAGAGTTGGCTCTACAACTTCAAGAAACAGCTGAAAAGAACAATGCTATTATGGGCGATGTTCTAAATGAATTAGTGGGTCCAACAAGCTTCAATTTGAGTGGCATTGTAAAGAATGATGTGATTAACACTCCAGTACTACTAATGATTTTGATTCAAAAGTGTTAATTGATAGTAAAACTACGATAAATTCATCAGATCGAATTTGAGAGGAGGTTAAAAGTGTGATAATTTACAAGGGTCCTAAAAAAATTGAGTTCTTGAATTTCGAGCATTTATTATATACAATTATAGTTGTAAAAATAACTATAATAGATATACAATTAGTTAAAAAATTTTGCATGTACAATAGTACAAATAATTGTAATAGTTACACATCTAGATTTGACACAAGTGAAAAGCGTTGGGCTAGCGGCCGTATTCACAAAGTTAATTTTTAGACATACGTTTCTTATCTAAATCCCCACACTCAACAATAACCAATTAGAAAAATAATTGATAAAATCTTCAAACATTACTTTTAATTTGTAAAGTTACATGTTATAATGTTTTGAAAAACAATTACAATGCCACTAAGCATTACGTAAACTGCTATTTTATTCAAAAGTGATATTTTTGATAAATAATGTATTAACATAATCTAACCATTAACTATTTAAATTATTACGCTAAATTTTAATTAATTATAAGAAATGGCCATGTGGGAATGAAATAAAGAGTTACTAAGAACAAGTAGTATATATTTGGACAAACAATACATAAGGACGTAAAGAAGAGTCACGATACTAAAAAAAATGACTTGTAAACGAGCCACAAATTTCTATATCCTACATGTTTGGGGTAAAATCGACTGTTTTCTTCTAGTTCTCTATGTAAAGCGAATACTGATATGAATTGTCCGTCATCTTGTCTTACTCAGACCCTACTTCTAATCGAAACATTGGGTATAATGATGATAATGAATAGTAAAGACTTATCATCAGTCTATCCGATATATTAAACCATTGAACAGTAAAGAAATATATAGACGACGTTAGTAAAAAACTTTAAGGCTAGATTCGCAAATCCACACTTAAATAAAATCAAACCCCTGAATTTCATTATTTCAATAAATACTTACAATACACTTACATATATTTGTGTATAATTATATACGTCTTATTGTACTTTTCTATCCCACTAAATTTACTACAACTGACCTTTTGATCAGAGCTTTAAAATCAAATGTAACAATGTTAGTGATGCAAATTTTATTATTGTCCAACTCAGAAGTATTTTACATCCTTAAAATAATGATAATTTGTGAACAAAGTAAATATAAACTAAATTTTCATGTGTATATTTTTTGAGCAAAAGATTACACAAATAATATTTTCTTAATTTTTCTCAATTTAAAAAAGCCACATTTTATATGGGAAAGAACGGAACGTAAGGAGTATTTAAGATGCTTGAAAGCATTTTGGAGAAACCATGCTTCTATAGAATATTTCAATATTTTCGCAATCAGCTGTTGCTGGTTCCTTTACTTCTTCCTTGAGAATGTTTATATTTTGCATCAAAATTGATCGGCAATGATGAGTTTCGCTACAATTAAAATTTATGGCTGGTTCTGTAAAACTTGTTCCTCTTATATTTTTGTATACTATGTTGCTTACACGAACTGCTTCTTTCTGCACATTTTCACAACAAAAAATATTAAAATTTACGAATACAACATATATATATATATATATATATATATATATATATATATATATATATATATATATATATATATATATATATCCTTCTTACATCTCACGATAAGATAATTACCTAAAGTAAGAACTAGATGAGATTTTAACCCAATAACATTTCGGCATGCTGATTTCTAATGTCATACCAAGGAACCAGCTCAACCATATTATTATTATTGAAGTTCCAACATCCAAGATATGTTATATACACTATTGATATATTTTTTTATCGAATTTCAATATTAATTTTATGAATATTTTATTTATCATTAATTATTAATTTGCGTATAAATAATATAATTGTAATTTTTTATACTAACTTTGAATTTAATTGTTTTTTAATGACTAAGAAAAACCAATCACTTGAATTTCATATTAAAATGATGAGTATTTGAGATTGCATTATAATAATGGTCGTCTACTTTGAGATCAGTAATTCTATAGAACTTTCCTAATGTTGCGTTTATATTATTATAAAATTTGGAAAACAAGAAAAATAAATATTATTAAATTGCCACAAATGTATATAATACTAAATTTGTAAATTACCTGCTCAGGACAAGGTGTTTTCTGATCACAATAATATTGATCGATGATTATTGGATTGCTAACATTATGCAATTCGATATTTTGAAATACAATTTTTTTTGCGTATCCTCGTCCTCCCTGTATCCAGAGTCACAAAATTAATTACTTCAAAATTTAAACTAATTACCTATATATATATATATATATATATATATATATATATATATATATATATATATATATATATATATATATATATATATATATATATATATATATATATATATATATATATATATATATATATCAAAAAATAAATATATTAGTAGTAATTAGAAAAATATTTTTAAAAATGTTAGTAGTCAATTTTTTTTTACCTGCCATGTCTTTATCCTCGCTCCATTAGTGGTTCCAGAAATTTTGGCATGGTTTATTAGTACATTTGAGACATGGTCCGGCTTAGAATGGTTTTTGCCTAAGCTTCCAATACTGTAATCAAATGTTGCATTCGATATAATTACTACTAAATATTCTTATTATTTATATGTATTTCGAAAGGAGTAAAAACAACTCAGAATAAAGATCAAGTAATATAATTAAAATAAATATAATGTAAATTAATTTTTAATGTCTTCTATATTGAAAATAAGTTAGCAAGAATATGAGTTTGCACCTTATTCCATGGCCTGGTCCACATATCAAGTCTGATACATGTACATCTTTTGATTCGTTTACTATTGATACACAATCATCACCTATAATTTATAACAAAAATTTATCAATAAATACGCCACAAATAAATTTGCTAGGAAGATACAATTGTCTAAATGCATGTTTAGTTTTTGATGATAAAATAAACTAGTATTTAAGTTAATAATAATAAATAATAATCACCCTAATATTAAGATTGTTAGATTATAATTAGCGTAATGCACATGTTGATTACATACATCATAACTGCCTTAAAATATAGACTTTTCAGAGGGGTGTCAAATGCTTGAGCAAAGTAAGTAATCGCTCAAGGCCTCCTATTTATTGGTTTTTTGTCCTTATATTGTATACTCTTCTATTCTACTCATTTTAATTTATATATTTAGACGAAAAATTTTCACATTGTAATAAAAAAATAGTGCAAAATAAGTAAGACATAAGAGTATATATATCAGCATATTGATGCAAGATTAACCTCAATTTTTAAATTTTAATTTACAAACAATATAATTAAGGAAACCTTTCAATAATTCATTATTTATTATTGAAAAAAGAGAGAATATTATTGAAAAATGTCGAATAAAAAAAAAGTAAAATTTGGACTTACCTGTACTAACAGAGGATTTAGTTACATGAATGTTTCTTGTGGCATTAATATTAAATCCATCTGTATTAGGGCTATTTCCTGGTGCTTTTAAGAACAAATTAGAAGCTCTTACATCAGAAGAATACTGAAAACTTATGTGCATTTGTTGTGGATTTCTTATATGTATTCCATCCACTATAAAGTTCTTGCATTCCAAAAAGATTAGAGCCTAAACATCAAATTAGCACAAAAAAAATTAATAATTAGTTTTCTTTTTATCATATGTATACTCCCTCGTCGCCTCATCTCATTTCGCACATTTTTAAGAAAATCAAGTTTTTTTCAAGAAAAATTTGATTAAATTGAGATTGCGGGAATATAATATAATTCAAATGAAAAAATTATATAACGAAGTTTATATATAAAATAAGTCATACCGTAGGCGCGTGTAGACAAGGCTGCAAAAACAAATGATAAAATTTGAAAATATGATTAGAATTTTGAAAATACACAGAGAGTAGATAGAGTACCATTATTAGATATTCATATTTATGAATTATAAAAATATTTATTTTGAAATATTGACTTAAAATAAGAAATTATTATATAGTCTTAAATCCTAATATCCTAATAATATAGTAATGTACCTTAGTTTTGTTGACTTTACAAGAATTTTGCCACCATATTTGACCTCTTCCGTCAATTGTGCCTTTACCTTCAACCTTAAAGTTCCGTAGATTTTGGAATAATAGCCAATGATATCGATCGTAATAATCTGACATGTTTGACGACGCTTCAATTGTTCCTTCGATCTAAATATGACACAAAATACTCACACATGTTAAATTTTGTGTAATACAAGTATGTAACAAAAACTTAAGTTAATGATTAAAAATAAATAATATGGTATATATATAGTATAAATATTCTATTATGTCCTTTTGTACGAGTATTTCTAAATTCGAAGTATAGATAAAACTCATGTTCTTCTCATATATAGTGCTAAGGTGTGAATGAGGTTCGAACTCGTAACTCATTATCACGTTTTGACTTCTAAAACCATATCTAAAAATCAAATCAACAAAAACTTAAAACTAATTTTTAGATAAGACCTCTTATTAATGGTCGGGCTGACTCCTGACTAATTAATTAAAAATTAAAAAACAAACAAAACAAATAATAATAGTGGTTATAAATTATAATTACTAAAACTAAGCTTATTATTTCATAAACTGCATTGTCTATTAAAGTTTAATTAAATAAATTAATGTTTTTTAAATATATATAATTTTTACTCCTTGTATTGACATATCTTATGATAAAACAATCTCATACAAATTGTATAACTTATAGTTAATAATTTAAGTTCAGCTAATAATTTAAGTTTCAGAATATGTTATACTTATTATATACACCGTCATTTTCTTTGTCCTTATGCAAACAATACTAATTAAAGCAAGAATGGAGTACAAACAAGTTTTGTGCGGTACCTTTATTGTGATAAGACGAGAATGACATGGCCCAGTGAAATTGATTGGCTTCACAATATACCTCTTGTTTCTAGGCACGAGGAAAACTCCACCATTTTTCATTGAACAAACCTCCTTCCAAGCTTCATTAAAGGCCTTTTCACATATAAATTAGAATCGGATTAAAAAAAATTGTAATTAGCTAGTTCTGTATAAATTTACATGTTTTAGTTAGATTTGTGCAACGAATTGGATACAAGTTGGTCCGAGCTTAAATAAAAATGGATCCAGACAAATTTTGTGAAATACAAAATAAGCTTAAACGGGTTAAACTTATTCAGCATAGCTTGTCTCAACCTCTTATTCATCGCACATATATAGATATAGGCCTAAAAAACTGACTTCACCTATTTATTATTTGATTTGAACCTAATTTAAAAAGGATTTGAGTTGAGATTTTTGACCCAATTAAACAAATATGTAAAAGAAAAAAAGTTACCTTAGTATCATCTTTTATTTTTCTTGATCTTACAAAATGTTCAACATTGACAATCTTTGAAGATGAAAGTGAAGAGATAAGGGCTTTTGATTGAGCTTGATGTGAATTCTTAATGCGTTCTATGATCACCTTATCATAGTTGGCTAATTCTTGTGGATCAAGATCATCATTATAACTTTCTTCAATATCATTACTAGGAGAATAATATTTATTTTGACTCCTAATTTCATGTTCCTTTAAAAAATAGCTTGAGTGACAAATTGGGAAAATTGAAGAAAATAAAATGGTAAAACAAAATATGAGAAGATGAGATTTTCGAGCCATTGTTGTGATAAATTTGTATATTAAATATAGTACGTATTAATGATGTAGACTGTATTTGATTTGAAAAATTATTTTGAAAGATAAATTTAGGGGGTGATTTTTTTTTTTTAACAAAGTTATGGCTAAAAGTGGGAGGTTTTAAGATTGATGGTTTTATTAAAATAAGTAGTGAGAAGGAAGACTTTATAATATGCCCGCTAAGCAAATCAATGAATGAACCAAAAAAGTGGATGTTCAATCACTTTCATTCCTCTCTATTTTGTTAGTCATGTATTGGTGTTTGGATTATGTACAAACTTCAAACATATATAGTAGTACAATAATGGAATTATTTAATTAACAATTGATATTTTTATTAAAAGCTTTTAAAAATTGAATTTTAATAATTATGATTAAAAGTATATAATTTAATTTTCACTCCTCATTATAATAAAGTCAAATATTAAGAGATTACAAATTCAAATTATAATTACTGTTATAATATCTTGCATCGGATAAAAAATATTTATCATAAAGATATTTTCAACCGAATAATTAAAAAAAGATGTGATAGAATTCATAAAACATTATATCATAAATAAATATAATAGGAAAGTTTGAAAAGTAAGAGATAAGGATTACATTTTAATTTGGTTTGTTGAGAAGGTGGATGAATAAGGTCAATTATTAGGTCTGCCCCTCATGTGATTGTTGGTCAACAATTTGAATAATTTGGGCGTTGTCATAAAAGAATTAGGTTCTCCATACTAAATAGACAACCCGTAGGAAATGGGAAAAATATGTAGACAAATTTTTTTTTATTAAGATCGTATTATCATGAAATCATTTGATTGGGCTGGTTCAAAATCTATTTTAAAATAAAATGGATTTTTTTTCATTTACTTACTAAGTTTTTTTAATAGAAAAAATACTTCTTTTAATTCGCTAGTAATGTCCTATTTGCTTTATACGCTCTATCCGATACACTTATTCAATTATTAACATCTCTAATAGTGCATAATTAAAAATTATGAAAAGGTTATATAACTAATCTTTGTATTGAGACGAATAAACAA